>NC_064836.1:3474945-3801507 GCF_024166365.1 Elephas maximus indicus
AGAATTGGTGTGTTTCTTTCATAAATGTTTGTAGAATTCACCAGTGAAGCAATCTTTGTTGGAAGGTTTTAAACTGGGAATTCAATTCATTTAATAAATATATAGCTATTTGAGTTATTTATATATTTTTTGAGTGGGCTTTGATGGTGTGTCTCTTTCGAAGAATTTCTCCTTTTCATTTAGGCTATCAAATTTATTGGTTCAAAATTGTTCAGAATAGTCCCTTATTATTCTTCAAATATTTGTAAGGATATCCCTTCTCAATCCTGAAATTGCTAGTTTGTGTGTGTACATTTTTTTTCTTGACTCTACTCTGTTCTATAGGGTTGCTATGAGTCGGAAACGACTCGACCGCAGTGGGTTTTTAGTCTAGCTAGAGGTTTATCACTTTTTATCCTTTCAGTGAACCACCTTGTGGTTTCATTATGTTCTTTGTTGATTTCTGTTTTGCATTTAATGTATGTCCTGGTCTTTATCATTGCCTTCATTTTGCTTGCTTCTGAGTTTATTTCTGTTGATTTCTAGTTCAAAATTCTATTGATGTCAAGGAATGAATGTTTTATTATTTTAACTCTTTTAAATTTAACGAGGTGTATTTTATGCCTGGAATATAGTCTATTTTGCTCAGTATTCCTTGACCACTTAAAAAGAACATGTGTTTGGTTCTTGTTGGTAGAGTGTTATAAGAATGTCAATTAGGTAAAGTTTATTGCTACTGTTGTCCGAATTTTCCATATATTTACAGATTTCCTGTCTGCTTCTATCAATTAACAGAAAGTACTATTGAAATCTCTATAATTTAGATTCATCTAGTTCTCTTTCAAGTTATAGCAATTTTTGTCATGTGTCTTGAAGCTCTGTTATTAGGTGAACATATCTAGAATTGTTATGTCTTTATAATATATTGGTTCTTTTCTCATAATTTAATTTTCCTCTTTATCCTTTATTATATTCCTTGTTGTGATGTCTACTTCCTCTGATAATATAGCCATGCCAAATTTCTTTTGATTAATATTTGTGTGTTATATTTTCATCACTTACTTTTTTGTCAAATCTGATACTCTTTGCCTTTTAATTGGAATGTTTAGACCATCTACATTTAATGTAGTTATTGATGTGGTTGGATTTAAATCTGTCATCTGGATAATTCTTTTCCTTTAATCCCATCTCTCCTTTGTTCTTTTTTCCCTTTTTCTGCCTACTTTCTTTGTTGTTGTTGTGAAGTTATTTTAGTATTTTTTATGATTATATTTTATGTCACTACTGGAAATACCACATATAAGCTATACCTCTTTAAAATTTTTTTTTTTTTACTGTGGTTACTCTCTGTTCGCAATATATATCTTTAACTTTTTTCAGACTACCTTTGAATAATATAATTTTGCCTTGGTATTTCGATTGTATTTTACCAACCAATATATCAGCACAAAGATTGGAAAAATAAAGAAAAAAACCAAAACTTCTCATATAGTTTGAGAAGCTCTTCTGTAGATCTTATTACCCATTTTCAGGATTTACAGTGGATAAAGAAAAGCCTTTCATGAATCCCCAAGTATGCATTCAGCAAAATCTGAAAGGTGACAAATTCTACGAGATAAATGGCTTGATTTGCTTGTCAAAAAATTGGCAAGAAAGAGAGAGAATCTTTGTTGAAAGGGAGTTGAGATACATGTCAACCAAGTATAATACAGGTAGTTCCCAATTTGTGACAGGCAGTTCTAAGGACTGCATTGTAAGTTGGTTCTGATGTAAGTCAAATACCTCATTTTTGTTTGTTTGTTTGGTTGGTTTTCATTATTATTGCCTTTTATTCTCAGCGCCTTTATAAATCTGATTTTTATTTGTCTTTGGGGGTTGGAAACATTACATATAAATATCTGTGAGTGAACACCTGACAATAACACCAGCAAATTATGCGCTGCAACTTTGTAAGTAGTATGTATTACTAATGATAAGATGTACACACAAAAAGGACAGCTCTAAGTGTAGCTCCTTGTAACTAGCATACATAACTAGAATATGTTGTCATAAGTTGGGACTATCTGTAGGTGGATCTGGTTTGTATCCTTATTCTAATGTGTCAGCTATTAAAAAAAAATTGGTTTGCATCAGAATATTTGAACACTGACTAAATATTTGATATTTTTCTCTTGCCATGTTTTTAGTTGTGATAATGGTTTTATGGTTATGATTTTTACAAAAGATGCCTTGTCTTTTAGAGATACATATTGGGGGGTTATTTTTGAAGTATGTGATGTCTGAGATTTTTTTTAAATAATAATTTGGGGAGGTTAATAAATGAAACAAGATAGGACATATGTTGATAATTTTTGAAGCTGAATAATGGCTACATGGAGGTTTACTATATTCATCTCTATATATGTTGAAATTTTTAATGTTTTTTTACATGAATAAAAAGTTAAGGGGTGAGATAACAACTGTAGGTAATATTTAAGAGGTATTTGCTTTAAAGTAGAGCAGAGATGTGGGATGATTGTTGGAAAGGGCTGTGTGGTCAAGGAAGGTTTTGCTCTTTGTGAGGTACCGCAGCTGGTTTATTATATATTCATGATATCAGGGCTAAGAGTAGGGAGGAAAAATTGAATACTTATTCTAAGTGGAAAAATTTTGTTTAATTGAGAGAGGGTGGGGTTGGTATCACAAATGGAGGGCTTGACTTTTATTATCACTTCTTCCATTTTGAACAGGAAGGAGTGAGAAGATGGAAATTCATATATGTAATAGGGATTTATGTGAGAAGATTCATGAGCACCTCCGTTTGTTGTTTTTGTCTCTGTCAGGGGCCACTGAGTTTGTTCCAACTCATAGCGACTGTATGTACAACAGAATGAAACACTGCCCAGTCCTACACCATCCTCACAATCGGTATTATACTTAAGCCCATTGTTGCAGCCAGTGTCAATCCGTTTCATTAAGGGTTTTCCTGTTTTTTTTTTTTTTGCTGACGCTCTACTTTACCAAGCATGGTGACCTTCTCCAGGGACTGACCCCTCCTGACAACATGTTCAAAGTATGTGAGATGTATTCTCATCATCCTTGCTTCTAAGAAGCATTCTGGTTGTACTTCTTCCAGGACAGATTTATTTGTTCTTTTGGCAGTCCATGGTATGTTCAATATTCTTCTCCAACACCACAATTCAAAGGCATCAATTCTTCTTCAGTCTTCTTTATTCATCGTGCAGCTTTCACATGCATATGAAGTGATTGAAAACACCATGTCTTGGGTCAGGCACTTCTTAGTCTTCAGGGTGACATCTTTGCTTTTCAACATTTTAAAGAGATCTTTTGCAGCAGATTTGCCCAACGCAATGTGTCTTTTGATTTCTTGACTGCTACTTCCATTGGTGTTGATTGTGGATCCAAGTAAAAAGAAATTCTTGACAACTTTCCCCCATCTGGTAGATACTATTTTCTCACTGAAGTATGAGATCAGCTGAGAAGCAGATCAGGGAAGGTATGTGAGGGAGGTTTGAAAAGAATGAAATATTAAGCTTAGAGAGTGAGAAAGTATTTTCAAGTGTCCATTTTTAGGTTTGCAGTCATTAACATAAAATAAAATCAGTCATCCTGGTTGTGTAATTTTTCTTTAGCATGTCAGCTGTACAGATATGGAAAAGGCAGACATTTGGAATTAACCTGGAGTAGGATTTTCCACACAAGTTCAGTAAGAGAGGAACAACTGAGTAAATGGCATTTGCAAGGCGATTATATTGATAGACTTAAGCTGAACAAGAGAGAAGTGAAAACATGAGGGTTCTGATGGATGATGGGTATGTGTTGAGGTCAAGTGAATTAGATCAGTGGGTGAAAGAATTGAGGTAGTGGGTGTCTTAAAGCAAATGACATGGATGAGTCAGAAGTGGTGGATGGAGAACAGAAGTCTAGAAAGTTCAGAGGTCATGAACTTGCTAGTGATGTGTCTAGTGTATGACTCGTCTATGTGAAAAGGGATTGGCTGAGGCAGAACAGAAGGAAAGAAAGAGGGGCAAAAACTACAGGCTAGGTTGTTGGCTTTTTTGGCCACGTGGATGTTAAAGTTACTGAGAATGGTGATAGGAGTGGATAGAAGACCAAAAACTAGGTTTCCAAGGAATAAGACAGAAAGGCTGGGAGTTTGGTAGAAGACCAAAAGAAAGTGGTGGAACCAGGATCATTTTTCAAGATGATGGAGAGAAATTATCTGGAACCAGTAATGGGCAATAATATGATTAGCACTCATGCCTCTTTGAAAAGGTTGTAAGAGTAGGATGTATTCAGAAATAGAAACACTTTAGTCAAGATAAAAAGGTGAAGGTAACTCTCCTAAGAGAGGAGATTTATTAATGTCATTTTTTTCCTCCCCCCCCCCCCACAGGCTTAGGCCAGACTGGGTTTTAAGAAGAGATAATCTGGAGGAAATCACTGATCCCCTGAAAGCTATTCAGATGGTGATGGACGCACTTGGCATTCCTTATCAGTGAATGTGAACAGTTTCAGTGTACATAGCAGAAAGAAATATTCAAGCTGATCATGTATACGTGTATGGTTTTACCCTTTTTTGTAACTTCTAAAATATGACTTTGTATTAAAATGAGAATAAATAAACTGTTACATTTTTCAGTTTCTTTTATTATTTGATAATTTTATGCATGAGTTCATATGTCATAAGGTGAATTATAATACAGTTAATTCAAGTCTATTATTTTAAAGTACTCTATTAGTTTAAATACTATTATTTTCCTGAATGGTAAAGAATAGTATATCACTGCTGCTTTATGTAAAAGTTGAAACATTTTTAGAAAACAAATCTTGGGAATTAAAGATGTTGTCAATTCATTTAAAGTAGGAAGAGGATGAAATAATCCCACATATGCTTATTTGCATCCTCATTTGTATTCTTGATTGACCGGACCATCCAAATTGGCAAGTGAGCCCTGTAGAGAAATTAAAAGAAATGCCAACTTCCTTTGTATACAATAATGAGTTAGCCAGTCCTGAGGACCCAATTCCAACTCATGGTGACAACCCATGTGTATCAGTAGAACTGTGTTCCATTGGGTTTTCAATGGTTGTTTTTTGGAAGTAGATTGCGAGACCTTTCTTCCCAGGAGCCTCTAGTTGGACTTAAAAACTTCCATCCTTTCAATTAGCAGCCAAGTGTGTTAACTATGTACCACTCAGGGATTCCAAACTTTCAATTTTGAAATGATTGGGGTTATAAATTGAACTGGCAAGAGCATGGTATTCCTTCTGGAAGAAACTTGTCTCGTCACATACCGTAGACCTGAAAATGATTCAGTGTCAAAATATCACTTGTCATTTTCTATCTTTGAGTCACTCTGCCTGGTTCCAGGACCACAGAAACCCAATTCCAGTGCCTTTTTGAAATCTGGTAGGGTTCCAAAGTCTCATACTTGAGTTTTCTGTCCATACATGGAAGGAATGAAATCTTCTTTTTGAAATAAGTCAGTAGTAGCTGGATATGAAGAAACAATTTAACTACTTAACATGTCTTATGAATTTGTTAGAATAATTTAAGAATTAATCCTGATTAATCTGAAATTGTGGTTTGGTTAGGATATAGCTAAAGAACATATTGGCATGGTGAAAAGTATGTTGAAATGGAGAATTTTTAGTGTGATTCACTTGACTTTTTTCCCCCTTAATAAAGTGTTTTTAGAAGCTGCTGGTAATTTGTACTTTCCAAACACTAGTTTTTGTTGACTCTCCAATATTTTGTTTTCCTCTTCCATTGTAACAGAGTTTTAGAATAAATAGTCTGTTAAATTTGGCGAACTATACTGCTAGGATATAACAGTCCAGAATGAAGATGCTATCGGTACTAATTTCCTCTAAGATGGTTATAACTAATTACTATTTTACAAGAAATATTTAGATGAAGTTATACATGCAAGAAGATGATTTCCAGATGTTGGAACAGTTTTTCTACTGTTGATTCTAGACTAGCAGTTTTAAAAAATAACCATTTTTTAATGTAAAGAACATTCCTCTTAAATTTATGTGATAAATCCATATTAGAATTCTAAGACTTCATAAAAGCTAAAATGTTTGTGTGTCTATGTGTGAGTTGGAGATTGGAGGAACTGATAGAGAAACAATTAAGCCTTTTACTTTTGGAAGGAGATACTTTCTACAGAGACAGTATGTGTGTTAAAGAATGAATGTAAATGTATTGACTAATTTTAGGTGAGTTTATTAATAACGGTATTCGATGAAGTCAGGAGAGTTCCAGATGAACCTGTTATTAACTGTAATTAACCCAAATTTCCAGTAGATGTCATTAAGACCATGCAATATCATTTTTAATTTAGTTTTAAAATATGTAAATGAATAATGTTACATAAATATATTATTCCTGTTTCCTGCCTGTAGAATTCCAAGAAACCAATAGCTTTCTTTAATTCTTTCCCTTTTAGTCTAAGCTGTGGTAGTTGGTTAGATCCATCAGTCACAGGCTTAATCTTTTTAACAAAAGATTCTGTAGCCACATCCTTTGTGAACATTCTACAACACATGTCCTTAGTTCACACAAAATTTTCCAAATCTTTAAATTTTGTTTCCATTTTGCACACTTCGTTTCTAAGTCCATCTCTTTCCTCTAGCATTTTACTATAAGCAGCAAGGAGAAACCATGTGGTCCCTTTAAGACCTTGCTGAGAAATCTCAGCAGCCAGAGATCTAAGTTTATCACTTACAAGTTCTACCTTCCACCAAACACTCAAGCATAATTCAAACAAGTTCTTTGCCACTGCATAAAAAGCATCACCCAGTATCGACTAGAAGATGGCGGACTAGGCAGACACTACCTCGGAGCCCTCTTACAACAAAGACACGGAAAAACAAGTGAATCGATCACATACATAACAATCTACGAACCCTGAACAACAAACACAGATTTAGAGACGGAGAACGAACTAATACGGAGATGCAGTGATTCTTTTCAGAGCCTGGAGCCAACGTACCAGTCAGGTACAGCACAAGCACAGAGAGCTGCTCCACCCCCCTGAACTAACCCCAGGAGGGGGACCAGCCGGTTCCGCGGGCGGCGTGGGACGCAGCCGGTAGAAGAAGTCCCTGGGAGGCAGTGACTGGTCTTGAAACCGGGAGAGCAGTGTCCCAGCCAGGGAACCATCCCGCCAGGATTTGGACTGGACGCAGGTACAGCATAAATACGGAGAGCTGCTCCACCCCCCTGAACTAACCCCGGGAGGGGGCCCAGCTAGTTCGGGCAGGCATCGTGGGACGCAGCCGGTAGGAGAAGTCCCCGGGAGGCAGAGACTGGTATTGGAGCGGGGAGAACAGCGTCCCAGCCGGGACACTCGGTCACGGCACAAGCACGGGGAGCTGCTCCACCCACCTGAACTAACCCCGGGAGGCGGCCCAACTGGTTCGCGGAGGCAGCACGGCAACGCGGCTGGAGGGATGAGAAGTCCCCGGGAGGCAGCGACTGCTTTTGGAGTCGAGAGTGCACCGTCCCAGTAGGGGAGCATTGACGCTGGGCGTGGGGCTCGAAGTGGAGGATCTGACCTTGACTCCAGCAGGCCAGACCCCCCGGGGGCAACCTCCACACAGCCAGCACACATAGGCGATGCGCCCCGCGGGAATCTCAGATATAATAGTCATTCCAAGCAAGACAAGCAACTCTGGCTATATTCTGAGGTGCTACTCTCCTATCTCTCTGTTCCCTCCCCCACCCTCCCCAGGAGGCTTCATTAACATCTGAATAGCCTGAGCCAGAGGGAGAACTCTGATGGGGATCTGACTGCATTTTTTTTAGCGGATTTTCTGGAAAAACTAGTTTCCCAGTGATGGCTCGGAGACAACAATCCATATCAAAACACTTAAAGAAGCAGACCATGACAGCTTCTCCATGCCCCCAAACAAAAGAATCAAAATCTTTCCCAAATGAAGATACAATCTTGGAATTATCAGATACAGAATATAAAAAACTAATTTACAGAATGCTTCAAGACATCACAAATGAAATAAGGCAAACTGCAGAAAAAGCCAAGGAACACACTGATAAAACTGTTGAAGAACTCAAAAAGATTATTCAAGAACATAGTGGAAAAATTAACAAGTTGCAAGAATCCATAGAGAGACAGCATGTAGAAATCCAAAAGATTAACAATAAAATTACAGAATTAGACAACGCAATCGGAAGTCAGAGGAGCAGACTCGAGCAATTAGAATGCAGACTGGGACATCTGGAGGACCAGGGAATCGACACCAACATAGCTGAAAAAAATCAGATAAAAGAATTAAAAAAAATGAAGAAACCCTAAGAATCATGTGGGACTCTATCAAGAAGGATAACCTGCGGGTGATTGGAGTCCCAGAACAGGGAGGGGGGACAGAAAACACAGAGAAAATAGTTGAAGAACTCCTGACACAAAACTTCCCTGACATCATGAAAGAAGAAAGGATATCTATCCAAGATGCTCATCGAACCCCATTTAAGATTGATCCAAAAAGAAAAACACCAAGACATATTATCATCAAACTCACCAAAACCAAAGATAAACAGAAAATTTTAAAAGCAGCCAGGGAGAAAAGAAAGGTTTCCTTCAAGGGAGAATCAATAAGAATAAGTTCAGACTACTCAGCAGAAACCATGCAGGCAAGAAGGGAATGGGACGACATATACAGAATACTGAAGGAGAAAAACTGCCAGCCAAGGATCATATCTCCAGCAAAACTCTCTCTGAAATATGAAGGCGAAATTAAGATATATACAGATAAACACGAGTTCAGAGAATTTGCAAAAACCAAACCAAAGCTACAAGAAATACTAAAGGATATTGTTTGGTCAGAGAACCAATAATATCAGATATCAGCACAACACCAGGTCACAAAACAGGACGTCCTGATATCAACTCAAATAGGGAAATCACAAAACAAACAAATTAAGATTAATAAAAAAATACACATAACAGGGAATCATGGAAGTCAATAGGTAAAAGATAAAAATAATCAAAAAGAGGGACTAAATACAGGAGGCATTGAACTGCCACATGGAGAGTGATACAAGGCGATATAGAACATTACAAGTTAGGTTTTTACTTAGAAAAATAGGGGTAAATAATAAGGTAACCACAAAAAGGTATAACAACTCTATAACTCAAGATAAAAGCCAAGAAAAACGTAACGACTCAACTAACATAATGTCAAACACTATGAAAATGAGGATCTCACAATTTACTAAGAAAAACGCCTTAGCACAAAAAAGTATGTGGAAAAATGAAATTGTCAACAACACACATAAAAAGGCATAAAAATGACAGCACTAAAAACTTATTTATCTATAATTACGCTGAATGTAAATGGACTAAATGCACCAATAAAGAGACAGAGAGTCACAGACTGGATAAAGAAACACGATCCATCTATATGCTGCCTACAAGAGACACACCTTAGACTTAGACAAACAAACTAAAACTCAAAGGATGGAAAAAAATATATCAAGCAAACAATAAGCAAAAAAGAAGAGGAGTAGCAATATTAATTTCTGACAAAATAGACTTTAGACTTAAATCCACCACAAAGGATAAAGAAGGACACTATATAATGATAAAAGGGACAATTGATGAGGAAGACATAACCATATTAAATATTTATGCACCCAATGACAGGGCTGCAAGATACATAAATCGAATTTTAACAGAATTGAAAAGTGAGATAGATACCTCCACAATTATAGTAGGAGACTTCAACACACCACTTTCGGAGAAGGACAGGGCATCTAGTAAGAAGCTCAACAGTGACACAGAAGATCTAATTACAACAATCAACCAACTTGACCTCATTGACTTATACACAACTCTCCACCCAACTGCTGCAAAATATACTTTTTTTTTCTAGCGCACATGGAACATTCTCTAGAATAGACCACATATTAGGTCATAAAACAAACCTTTGCAGAGTCCAAAACATCGAAATATTACAAAGCATCTTCTCAGACCACAAGGCAATAAAATTAGAGATCAATAACAGAAAAACTAGGGAAAAGAAATCAAATACTTGGAAACTGAACAATACCCTCCTGAAAAAAGACTGGGTTATAGAAGACATCAAGGAGGGAATAAGGAAATTCTTAGAAAGCAACGAGAATGAAAATACTTCCTATCAAAACCTCTGGGACACAGCAAAAGCAGTGCTCAGAGGCCAATTTATATCGATAAATGCACACATACAAAAAGAGGAAAGAGCCAAAATCAGAGAACTGTCCCTACAACTTGAACAAATAGAAAGTGAGCAACAAAAGAATCCATCAGGCACCAGAAGAAAACAAATAATAAAAATTAGAGCTGAACTAAAAGAATTAGATAACAGAAAAACAATTGAAAGAATTAACAAAGCCAAAAGCTGGTTCTTTGAAAAAATTAACAAAATTGATAAACCATTGGCTAGACTGACTAAAGAAATACAGGAAAGGAAAAAAATAACCCGAATAAGAAACGAGAAGGACCACATCACAACAGAACCAAATGAAATTAAAAGAATCATTTCAGATTATTATGAAAAATTGTACTCTAACAAATTTGAAAACCTAGAAGAAATGGATGAATTCCTGGAAAAACACTACCTACCTAAACTAACACATTCAGAAGTAGAACAACTAAATAGACCCATAACAAAAAAAGAGATTGAAACGGTAATCAAAAAACTCCCAACAAAAAAAAGCCCTGGCCCGGACGGCTTCACTGCAGAGTTCTACCAAACTTTCAGAGAAGAGTTAACACCACTACTTCTGAAGGTATTCCAAAGCATAGAAAATGACGGAATACTACCCAACTCATTCTATGAAGCCACCATCTCCCTGATACCAAAACCAGGTATAAAGACATTACAAAAAAAGAAAATTATAGACCTATATCCCTCATGAACATAGATGCAAAAATCCTCAACAAAATTCTAGCCAATAGAATCCAACAACACATCAAAAAAATAATTCACGATGATCAAGTGGGATTTATACCAGGTATGCAAGGCTGGTTTAATATCAGAAAAACCATTAATGTAATCCATCACATAAATAAAACAAAAGACAAAAACCGCATGATCTTATCAATTGATGCAGAAAAGCCATTTGACAAAGTCCAACACCCATTTATGATAAAAACTCTTACCAAAATAGGAACTGAAGGAAAATTCCTCAACATAATAAAGGGCATCTATGCAAAGCCAACAGCCAATATCACTCTAAATGGAGAGAACCTGAAAGCATTTCCCTTGAGAACGGGAACCAGACAAGGATGCCCTTTATCACCACTCTTATTCAACATCGTGCTGGAAGTCCTAGCCAGGGCAATTAGGCTCGACAAAGAAATAAAAGGTATCCGGATTGGCAAGGAGGAAGTAGTTATCACTATTTGCAGATGACATGATTTATATACACAGAAAACCCTAAGGAATCCTCCAGAAAACTACTGAAACTAATAGAAGAGTTTGGCAGAGTCTCAGGTTATAAAATAAACATACAAAAGTCACTTGGATTCCTCTACATCAACAAAAAGAACACCGAAGAGGAAATAACCAAATCAATACCATTCACAGTAGCCCCCAAGAAGATAAGATACTTAGGAATAAATCTTACCAAGGATGTAAAAGACCTATACAAAGAAAACTACAAAGCTCTACTACAAGAAATTCAAAAGGATATACTTAAGTGGAAAAACATACCTTGCTCATGGATAGGAAGACTTAACAGTAAAAAAGTCTATTCTACCCAAAGCCATCTATACATTTAACGCACTTCCGATCCAAATTCCAATGTCATATTTTAAGGGGATAGAGAAACAAATCACCAATTTCATATGGAAGGGAAAGAAGCCCCGGATAAGCAAAGCACTACTGAAAAAGAAGAAGAAAGTGGGAGGCCTCACTTTACCTGATTTCAGAACCTATTATACAGCCACAGTAGTCAAAAGAGCCTGGTACTGGTACAACAACAGGCACATAGACCAATGGAACAGAATTGAGAACCCAGACATAGATCCATCCACGTATGAGCAGCTGATATTTGACAAAGGACCAGTGTCAATTAATTGGGGAAAAGAAAGCCTTTTTAACAAATGGTGCTGGCATAACTGAATATTCATTTGCAAAAAAATGAAACAGGACCCATACCTCACACCATGCACAAAAACTAACTCCAAGTGGATCAAAGACCTAAACATAAAGACTAAAACGATAAAGATCATGGAAGAAAAAATTGGGACAACCCTAGGAGCCCTAATACAAGGCATAAACAGAATACAAAACGTTACCAAAAATGATGAAGAGAAACCCGATAACTGGGAGCTCCTAAAAATCAAACACCTATGCTCATCTAAAGACTTCACCAAAAGAGTAAAAAGACCACCTACAGACTGGGAAAGAATTTTCAGCTATGACATCTCCGACCAGCACCTGATCTCTAAAATCTACATGATTCTGTCAAAACTCAACCACAAAATCAATAAAGAGCAGTGCCGAATCTGTGAAACATTTCATAACATGGAGGAACCTGGAAGGCATTATGCTGAGCGAAATTAGTCAGAGGCAAAAGGACAAATATTGTGTAAGACCACTATTATAAGATCTTGAGTAATAGTAAACCTGAAAAGAACACATACTTTTGTGGTTACGATGGGGGGAGGGAGGGAGGGTGGGAGAGGGTTTTTTATTGATTAATCAGTAGATAAGAAATGCTTTAGGTGAAGGGAAAGACAACACTCAATACATGGAAGGTCAGCTCAATTGGGCTGGACAAAAAGCAAAGAAGTTTCCGGGATAAACTGAATGCTGCAAAGGTCAGCGGAGCAGGGGCGGGGGTCTGGGGAACATGGTTTGCGGGGACTTCTAAGTCAATTGGCAAAATAATTCTATTATGAAATCATCCTGCATCCCACTTTGAAATGTGGCGTCTGGGGTCTTAAATGTTAACAAGCGGCCATCTAAGATGCATCAATTGGTCTCAACCCACCTGGAGCAAAGGAGAATGAAGAACGCCAAGGCCACACGACAACTAAGAGCCCAAGAGACAGAAAGGGCCACATGAACCGGAGACCTACATCATCCTGAGACCAGAAGAGCTAGTTGGTGCCCGGCCACAACCAATGACTGCCCTGACAGGGAGCACAGCAGAGGACCCCTGAGGGAACAGGAGATCAGTGGGATACAGACCCCAAATTCTCATAAAAAGACCAAACTTAATGGTCTGACTGAGACTAGAGGAATTCTGGCAGCCAAGGTCCCCAGAACTTCTGTTGGCACAGGACAGGAACCATCCCCGAAGACAACTCATCAGACATGAAAGGGACTGGTCAGCGGGTGGGAGAGAGACGCTGATGAAGAGTGAGCTAATTATATCAGGTGGACACTTGAGATTGTGTTGGCAACTCTTGTCTGGACGGGGGATGGGAGGATAGAGAGAGAGAGAAGCCGGCAAAATTGTCACGAAAGGAGAGACTGAAAGGCCTGACTCAAGAAGGGGAGAGCAAGTGGGAGTAGGGAGTGAGATGTATGTAAACATACGTGACAGACTGATTGGATTTGTAAACGTTCACTTGAAGCTTAATAAAAGTTAATAAAAAAAAGCATCACCCTTTCTCCATTATCTAGTCACATGTTCATTTTCTTTTAAAGCTTCACCAGAAGCACATTTAATACCCACATTTCTAGCAACACTCCATTGCTGGTGTCATATGTGTTCTCTAAGACGATAGAGACTTTCTCTGTGGCTCTCCTGACTTCCTTCTGAGCCCTCACCACAGTTGCCTTTGATATCCATATTTGTCCCATCAGTCCCTTCAAGGTAGTCTAGGCTTTTACTGTTAGGCACCTTAAAACTCTTCCATCTCTACCTGTTACTCAACTCCAAAACTACTTTCATATTTTAGGTGTCTGTTAGAGCAGCACCTCACTCTTCTGGTACAAAATTCTTAATTATTGTCATGGATAGAATTATGTCCCCCGAACAAATGTGTGTATCAACTTGGTTAGGCCATGATTCCCAGTATTGTGTGGTTGTGCTCCATTTTGTGACACTAATTTTATGTTAAGAGGATTAGGGTGGGATTGTAACACCACCCTTACTCAGGTCACCTCCCTAACCCAATGGAAAGAGAGTTTCCCTGGGTTGTGGCCTGCACCACCTTTTACCTCTTTAGAGGTAAAAGGAAAGAGAAACAAGCAGAGAGTGGGGGGCCTCATACCACCAAGAAAGCAGCACCAGGAGCAGAGTACATCCTTTAGACACGGGGTCCCTGCACCTGAGAAGCTCCTCGACCAGGGGAAGATTGAGGACAAGGACCTTCCTCCAGAGCCAACAGAGAGAGAAACCATTCCCCTGGAGCTAATGTCCTGAATTTGGACTTGTAAGGCTGTGAGAAAATAAATTTCTCTTTGTTAAAGCCATCCACTTGTGGTATTTCTGTTATGGCAGCACTAGAGGACTAAGATAGTTATCTAGTCTGCAATAACAGAAATACCACAAGTAGGTAGTTTTAACAAACAGAAATTTATTTTCTCACAGTTGGCTAGAAGTTTAAATTTAGGGTGCCAGCTATAGGGAGAGGCTTTCTGTCTACGTCAGCTCTGGAGGAAGGTCCTTGTCTCTTTAGCTTCTGCTTCCTGGTTCCTCGGAGATCTCCATGTATCTTGGTATCTATCTAACCCCATTTCTGCTGGCTTGATCTCTTTATATCTCAAAACAGATTGACTCAGGATACACACTACACTAATCCTACCTCATTATCATAACAAACTATTCCCAAAGGTAAGTATAACCACAGGCATAGAGTTTAGGATTTACAACACATATTTCTGGGAGACACAATTAAATCCATAACAAGTAGATACTAGTAAATTTTAACTCGTTAAAAACTTAGATAATTATTTTAAAATATTTACCTTTTTAAAAATAATTTTCTTTGAATTCTGGCTCTAACGCTTGCTAGCTGGGTGATCTTTGACAAACCTCTTCAATTTCAACACTCTCTAAACTTCAGTGTATTTTTTTGTAAAAGCGAGTAATAAAAAGTAATGAGTTACTGGTACACACGACAACATAGATGAATCCAAAAACATTGTACTGAGTAGAGAAGAAACCTTACAAGAAAGAGTACTTATTGCATGATTCTATTTATATGCAGTTCTAGAACAGGCATATAATATATATGGTGGGAAAATTAGAAAAGCACTTGCCTCTGAGGCAAGTGGAGTGTAGGGACTGAGTAGAAAGGAGCATGTAGGGACTTTCTTGGATGATGGCAATATAAAAGTTTAAGGTATACAGGTATATGCATTGTTCAAAACTCAGAATGTCTACTTAAGATTTGTGCATTGCTTTGTCAAGTTCACATTGAAAGAATGTGAGCAAATATTGAACTCTAGTTAATGATATTGTGGTGCAATGAATTGCTTTTATATGGCTTTTCTAACCAAGGTCTTCTAACTCTCCCAAAAATGATTGGTTGGGCCACAGTCTTGCAAGGGATTGGTCAATTCACTATGCAAACTGAATGACTTGCAGTCCACCAAGCAGATTGGTCAGTTCATGGTCCCAGCCAGAGACCCATGCCATGAAATTCACAAGGAGTAGGCTTATAAAAGGGCCAATCCTACAGAGGTTGGGGGGACATCACTTCCATCAATAAGCGTCTGAAGCAGAGCACATCTTTTGGACCAAAGATCCGGAGTTCCTGCACTGAGAGCCTCCTAGACCCAGAAGATAGCACAGTAACACTGACTATGGGGAGAGACAGCGGCAGAGGGCTTGTCAGCCCACGGAGAGCTAAGTGCCTTTGGCAGGAGGCTTGTCAGAGGAGCTAAAAGAGTTGTAACACTTGCCATGCAGGGCAGAAGTTTGAGAGTGCTCAGAAGATCCTGTGGAGGAGACTTCCTACAACAGGACGGAGCTGGATGTCTCTGGGCAGGAGGCTTGCCAGTGGAGCTAAAAGAGCTGTAACGCTTGTGTAGAACAAGGGAAGCCTGAGCATGCCCCACGTAGGACCTGCGTGCCTCCCCACCCTGGGCAGCATTAGGCTGGGTAGCGTGGCAGTAAGAGAGCACCGCAGGCCTGGGAGCATAGCAGGAGCCAGCAGCATAGGCCAGCAAGTGGCAAAGCAGAAACCTCTGGAGCCATGCAGGCCTCCAAAGCAGTGTCTTGGTAACCAGAAGTAGTGATGATGTGAACACGGCATCTGACCTGAACCATGGTGTGCCTGCCCAGCAACATAAGAATGGACACGGGTAATTTGGGGAAGGGTAAGCATTTCCCGTTTGAAAATATGTTGGTTATCATTTGCTTTCTATAAATAATATTGACTTTCACTTTGCCAACACTGTATAAGTGTCTCATGTGTCCAGCTCAATCACAGATGAACATAGTACCCAAGGAATAGTTAATGCCTTATAGTTAATAGTTAATGTCTTATTTTTTTATGGCTGTCTGGAAGTTTAAGACACAGCCTGTGTGCATGTGTAATGCAGATAGACAGGCAATGCATACAGATAAGTTTGCTTAAGTATTTAGGGGGGCATGTATAGATATTTGAAATTTACCTTGAAATGTGTCAAAAAAAAAAAAAGAAAAAGATGGCTGGATAGATTGGTAAATATGTGATTTAAAAGGTTAGTGGTAGGATCTAGGTGGAGGGTATGTTTGAAATTTTTCAAGTTAGAAAATTATTGAAAAATAAGCAGAGGTCGGTCATATTATGTCCCTAAGCTGCAATTCACGTAAATGTCCATGAAAAGTAGAATAGGTAGATGCTCTGTGGCATATTCACACAATAGGATAATAGAGAATTATCTGCTACACCTCAAAATATGGACAAATCTCACAAAAAAATTGTTAAAAGAAAAGAAGCTGGGCATATACTATATAGTTTCATTTATGTAATATAAACCAAAACCCACTGCTGTCAAATTGATTCCAACTCATAGTGACCCTATAGCACAGAGTAGAACTGCCCCATAGAGTTTCCAAGGAGCATCTGGTGGATTTGAACTGCGGACCTTTTGGTTAGCAGCCATAGCTCTTAACCACTACGTCACCAGGGTTTCCTTATGTAATATAAAACAAGGCAAAACTGATCTAGGATATTAGAAGTCAAGATACTGTATAACATTAGGCGTGGGGTAGGTAGCGATTGGAAGGGTGCTGGTATGTTTTGTTTCTTGTTTTGGGTACTGGTTTCCCAGAAGTGTTCAGTTTGTGAGAACCCATTGATCTGTGCATTTATGGTATTGCTTGTTTCTGTTAATATGCTATATTTCAATAAAGAGTTCCAAAATTGGGATAAAAATAGCTCCCACCTCACAGTATTATTTTGTAGTTTAAATTAAAATCGATTAGAATGTAAACTCCAAAAGGGAAGGAATTTTAATCTATTCCTTCACTGCTGTATGCCAAGACTAGAACATGGCCTGGCGCAGGGTGGACATTCAGAACATTTTTTTATAAATGAATAGTAGTATAGCACAGCGTTTATCTCATTGCCTGCCACAGAGTACAGATTCTAAATATTACATACTATAATAATATTACTCTATCATTGCTTGAGATGGTTAAGATCATATTCCTCTTTAAGCAGTGCAGCCTAGACCACACCATATTTTAACATCAGAGATCTGTTATCTCAAGTTCCTAAGTTCATCTCTTCACTTGATCAATGGTAGTAAAGAAATCAATGGCCACAAGTGAACTTTACCCTGTGGGCTTTCAGTTGTGAAATAAAGCTGAGAATTTACTGTTTTTGGTATAGTCTGAGTCAATTATTTATGCTGCTACTATGTCCTTACCAGTTATCATGTTCTTATTGGACTCTGGCATGAAAAATAACGCCAATCAATATAGTTGTGTTATTTTAGCATTATTTGAAAATATTTTAAACGAAATAAAAATAGCTCCCACTTCACATTACAAAGGGATTTAAACAGATGTTGTAAATGATTAACTTTCTCAAGAGAAGTATTCTGTACTTAATGAGGAGTTCATAGTGCTTTAGAATTGTAAAAATCAAGCAAGCCATTGAAGATGATGTCCAAAGACTTGGCTTTTATTGTCATATTAATCATCTCCGGAGAACTCTATGCAGAAGGTAAAATTAATTCTTAAAATTCTTTGCTCCCTAAAAATATAAATGGAAAGCCTAACATTCATACAAGTTGAGTTATACTTTTAAAATCTGATATGCCAATTTTATAAAAATAAAATTCTTATAACTATAATTTCTTACAGTAATTAAACAGGCTTTTTCCTTTGGGCAAAAAGAGTAAACTATTCTTATAATAGCATAACTTTGAAAAACTAAAACAAACCTTTGCATTTGTAGGTTTTGGGGGTTAGGAGACAAATTCTAAGTACTTTAAAGAATTTTCACTATTTAGGAGTAACATTTTAACCTTAGTTCTAATTTCATCCTAGAATTCATTTAGAACGCTAACAAAATTTGAATAATTTTAATTCTTTTCACAAGGTAAGCTTAATGTAGAAAGTTTAAAAAGCAAATCAGAAAGATGTTTGACTCTTGACACTATGATTTTCATCCTAATGACTTACTAATTGGTTGAAGTCATTAAGGAGTAGTTAGAAATTGATAATCCGAAGACATTTCTGAGAATGAAAGTGGACTGTATTAATACTTATGCTGGAACAACCGGTGTGCACCAGGACTTTCCAAGCAAACCAAAACCTATGGACACCCGTGCTATCAGAAATATTTATATGCAGGCTGTTGAGTGTGTGAGATTCATGTAAGGTGAGCGTGAGAGTGAGAGGCAGGCAGTGTACAAGTGTGGGTTGCTTAGAAACAGTTACCAGTGTTATTAGTCCGTAGGGTTAAGAAGCCAGGTAGGTTATTAATCACCAGCAAGAATGGATATACAGAGTAGGAAACCACAGCAATAAGACTGTTCTAATATAAATACCTTAGGGAATTTATTGAAATAAAATACGCAACAAATTATGATTGACTTTTAGTTGAATAATTTACTACAAAGTTTCTACCAAAAAAAAAAAAAGCCTGCAATTAAAATTCTGGGAGTGAAATACGTGGAATTCAACTTATTTGATACATTTAATTCCAAAATAGGGTAATTTTTACATGTATAGTTTCCTTTGATTTTATTTTTCTCTCTAAATAGGGAAGAACCAGCAAATACAATCAATATTACAGAATACAATATTACAGTATTCTAGCTAAATTTTCTAATTCTTTTACCTCACACACACACACACACAAAAGATAATTTGCTTAAGACAGGGACTATCTTTATTCCCCTGCTTCCCACAGCCCCCTTGGGTCCTCCCCTTTGGAGTTAATTATACTTCTCATTTCATGGTGCGCAATCATCATTGGCCTATGAAAACACTCACTATTGTTCTATTTATACATTTTTCTCCTTTATGTCTGATCCCCAATCTCATTCTGCCTCCCTTCCCCCCCCCAAAGTGGGGCCCATTATTATAAGGTGTTTAATATATTCTTAAATATGTAACAGCTTTGGAAAATATGAGTCTTGTTTTGTGTATGTGTTTTACAATCCCAATAAAGGGAGCTTGCTATAGATTTTATCTTCTGGTTTTATTTTTACTCATTACTATTTGAATACATTCTCTACGTTGCTGAATCTACTTTGTTGCTCTTAACTGCTGCATAGTATTTCGTATATTTTACTTATTCACTCTCCGAATGATGGAGCTGTTAACCACTAAACCAAACCCATTGGCTTTAATTTTAGTCTAACTCATAGTGACTCTATAGGACAGAGTAGAACTGCCCCATTGGGTTTCCAAGGAGTGGCTGGTGGATTTGAACTGCTGACATTTTGCTTAGCAGCTGAGCTCTATAACCACTGCACCATCAGGGCCTGTTAGTCACACCTAATTCTCTCTTAACTATAAATTACTCTGAAGAGAATACTGTTGTGTAATCACCTCATCTTCTCTGTGAACATTTCTTTGACCTATGTTTATTGATAGATTTCGAGTGAACTTGTGTACTTAATTTCTGTAAGTACTGACAAATTACTTTCCAGAATAGTTGTCTCAAGTTACAGTTTCTCCAAGAGGGTGTGGGTCATTGTCCCATCACCAACACTTCAAATGATCCAACTTAATTTCTTACTGCTGGTATAAGTGAAATACCACCATTGGGTAGCTTTGACAAAGAGAAATTTATTTTCTCACAGTCGAGGAAGTTTGAATTTTTACACCATGACTTTCTTATACCGTGACTGTTGCTGTTTCCTCCCAACACAACATTTAACAGGTGGTTCAAGAATTCCCTTCTTTTAAGCCCTTTTATGATTTTAAGGTCTCCAACATAAGGGTAGAAATTTTTAAGTAAATTTTTTAATTGAAGTATAATATACATAGAAAAATGTAAAAATCTTGATATACATCTATAAATTTTTAGAAAAGTTTACACCAACAAGAGAAAGATATAGAATATTAGCAGCACCCCAGAAGCCTTCTACAGATCCTGTCTCGTGTTACTCCATCATTAGCTATCCTTACTTCTGTTGCCATGGATTAGATTTTCCTCTTTTAAAAATGTATGTAAATGCACACAATATGTATTCATGTGTGTCTGGCTTCTCTCACACATTATGTTTGTAAGATTCACCATTCATTCTTATCGCTGTGTTATATTCCACTGTAGGGATATTATAAAATGTATTAATCTTTCTGCCATTAATGAACATTTAGGTTGTTTCCAGCTTAATATGAATTGTGCTGCCATGAACATACTTTTTCATGCCTTTGGGTGCTTTTTAAGCTTTCCTATTTTGTGATATAGTATGTGCATGTCCTGCTTTAATAAATAGTGTCAAACTATTTTCCCCTAAATGGTGGTACCAATTTATATTTCCACTTACAGTAGTCTGAGAGCTCCAGTTTCTCCACATCTTTGCCGATATTCAGTATTTATTTTGTCTTTTTCATTTCAGCCATTCTAGTTGACACATAGCAGTACTATCTTGTAGTATTTTGAATTTGTGTTTCCCTGATGACTAATAAACTTGAGTACCTTTTACTAGCTTTCTGGCACCTTATATTTCCTGTTTTGTGAAGTGCTTACTCAAGTGTTTTACTTTTTTTGTTAGCTCTCTGTCTTTTATATATTAAAAAGCCATTTATTTCAAAATCTTGAGGAGAATTTGACCTACTCTAGAACTGCGCAATTGAAAACAGTGGCTACTCACCACATGTGACTATTGAGTACTTGACATACAGCTTGTGCTCTAAGTGTAAATACATGCTGGATTTCAAAGACTTCGTAAGAAAATAGTTTGGATGCATTGGGTTAAAAATGTATTATTAAAATTGACTTTACCTGTTCCTTTTTATTTGTGTAAATTTTCCTACTAGACATTTTAAAACTACACAAATGGCTCAAATTATATTTCTATTGGACAGTGCTGTTTTACAAAATTAGGGAAAGCTTCCCCCCCCCCCGAAAAAGTAGCCTGCCTAGTTTTCTCCTGACTATTAGGTGCTGGGGCTGCTGGCAGATTAATTCCGATTGAAAAAGAAAAATAATGTTAGAATTTTCACAAAAGCACTTTAAAAAGATAGGTAATAAAAAATAAGTCCTAATTAAAGTGTCTGCAAGCATGTTTAAAGATATATTGTCACTTCACTACAGATTTTATGGTTTCAGATATCTTTTTCAATTTTCAGCTTTATGTTTACTTATTTCAGAGAAGTCCTGCCATCTTCCTAGTGTAGAAAATGGAAGAATTGCCCAATATTACTATACTTTTAAAAGCCATTACTTTCCAATGGGCATAAATGAAAAATTGCCATTCTTCTGCTTGGCTGGTTATACAACTGAAACTGGGAAACGAGAAGAAAAAACCACATGTACAACAGAAGGCTGGTCTCCAGTACCAAGGTGCTTCAGTAAGTCAGCTGAATGGGTCGGTACCATGTTTTCAATACTCAATTTAATTTGTAAAAATGAGGGCCTCATAAAATATGGAAAGTAAAAACTATTGTTACATTATCTTTCTACAAATTGAAGGCATGTTCTACAATTCTGCAAATAATTCCACATTAAAATTTTGTTTTTCTTTACTTGTTTTAATAATAACCTGTGACAAGAAGAATAATTACTGAGATTGTTTTATTTATCACATTTCAAGAAGTAGAAACTCAATTGAGTCACTTTACGTAATAAGGAACTTATTATAAGGAGCACTGTGCATAGGAAATTAGGAAAAGGCCTAAGACGTTGGCATCAGAAAGTACAAGATCGTTACTGTAGTGTTTTATCACTGATTGGTAAGGCTCACCTCTTCTTTGGGTACCTGCTTCTTCTCTCATAATACCCATGAAAAATCTTTTTTTTCCCCCTGAACTTGAGTTCACATTTGTGAAAAGAGAATCAGATTGACTCATCTCATCATTTCATGTCAGATTATGCTATAGGCCTATCAGTTGGCTTCGTGAGCTAAGAGTTCCTCTTTTTTTCAGAATCAAGGGCTTTGGTTAAGTCAGTTTTATGTACAAGAGATTACTGTGACTGATGCATTCCGTAAACATACCATTTGGATAATAATTCATTCTATGATTTGAGGACAAAATGTAAAAATAAAAAAGGCATTGCACTTTTAGTATTAACATAAACCATAGACTAACTCCAATAAATAGATCTCATTCATCACCAGAGCATAAAAATAAGTTAAACATTTTAGGTGTATTAACTCTTTTAGCTTGGAGAGAAGAGCATTGATACAGGAGCCAGGAGAGGAGAACTCAAGTTTAGCAGTGGAGTGTAATGTTAATACAGAACCTCTGCAGTCAGGTTGCCTGCATGTGAATCCAGCTTGACCACTGTGCTGTGACTTAAACTTTCTGAACTTAAGTTTTTATCTATAAAGTGGTGTTGATACTTCTGCTAAAATGGGACAGTTCTCATAAGTGCATACCACACAGTACATATAACTAAGCTACTCGTAACCCTGGTGGTGTAGTGGTTAAGTACTACGGCTGCTAACCAAAGGTCGGCAGTTCAAATCCACCAGAGATCCTTGGAAACTCTATGGGACAGTTCTACTCTGTCCTGTAAGGTCGCTCTGAGTTGGAACGACTCGATGGCGATGGTACTCTTAACCTTAGAGAAGAAGTCCCTTAACCTTTCTGAACTGATTTGCTGGTGAGGATCTAACAAGGGGACCTATAAAAATGATATAGCTTCATACAATGCTAAGATATTTTTTGTTATTTAATACGTCATTGTAACATTTATTTATTTAAAAAAAAAGAAGTCTATAAACATACAGGCTTTGAGTTACCTGTCTGTGATTCAAACACAGTCTACACGGACTGGCTACCAAGTCTTACTGTGAAGCTAGGTGATTCCAAAATATTTGCAGTGAGAATGATTGAACAGTTTACACATTAAGGTGTTTGCAAAATAATTTCACATACCTATAAAATAGGTATGTGCTTTTGTATGTGATGTTAGAAAGTATCACAGTGGGCTTAATATTGGGAAGTAAATCCAAAATAAATTATTTTGTTTGCTATTAATGACAATTGATTAAAGGAAGAGCCCTGGATATATTTTCTAAAGGCATATGTGTTAGGTGGTAGAAATGAATATCAGAACTGAGATTTGTAAATATAAAGAACATCATTGTTAATCCAAATCCATTTTCAAAAAAAACAGATGCAGGATATTTCCAAAATTAAATGAAGGAATTCAGAGGTGGAAATTCTCTTTTTCTCTCTTTCAAATTCCAACTAAAAGTAATGTTAAACCTTTTTCCTAATTTTACACCTTCTTAAATGACAAGGGTGGTTTGATTATTGAGTTAAGCAAAGAAATACGCATTTTTTTCCCTTAGAAAAATGCACCAAGCCTGACCTGAGAAATGGTTATGTCTCTGATGTAAAGATGCTGTACAAATTTCAAGAGAACATGCGTTATGGTTGTGCTTTGGGATACAAAACCACTGGAGGGAAAGATGAAGAAGTCATTCAATGTCTCTCCAATGGATGGTCTTCTCAACCAACTTGTAGAAAAGAACAAGGTATGTGTTTAAGAATCATTTCCTGAAATTGAAGGTGAAGGCGTGTGAGGCTCATACTTTTTTGTTTTGGTAAGTATTTGATTTAATATAACTTATTTTTCATTATGTCTGCAAAAGCAAGAAGTTGCTATTATATTATTCTCAAATGTTAGCTGTTTTCCTTGACCCAGTGGCTCTCAACCCCCACAACATACCTACATCAGCAATTTTCACTTTATTAGTAAAAAGACCTGGAGAGGGATAAAATGAAAATTTCTCAATAAAACTGTTTCTTGCCACATATATAAATTGCTATTAGCTTTATTAGAGAAGAACTTGAGCTCAAGCAAATTATTTTATACTGTAGAACAATGCTGCTGCTGTTGTTGTTAGGTGTGGTCAAGTTGATTTTCAATTTGTAGAGACCCCATGTGACAGAGTAGAATTGCCCAGTAGGGTTTCCTAGGCTGTAATCTTTACGGGAGCAGATTGCCAGATTTTTCTTCCTCAGAGCCACTGGGGGGGTTTGAATCATCAACCTTTTGGTTAGCTGTCGAGCACTTAATCGTGACACCACCAGGGCTCCTTAAACCAATATTAAATATACTTAAAATAATATGATAATTTGAATACACATACCTTCTTAGTATGTTGCCAGATATTTACATTGTGCAAATCCACAGGTGGCACATAAGCAAATAATTGTCACTGCACGAGCCTTCATTTGAACTGTGGCCTTTTGTCAAGTACAGTCAACTAGAATGTTAAGAGTAGAAGGCTGTGGAGTTAAGCCACTAGATGGATGAAAAAAAAAAAAAGAGGGAAGAGAGAGGTAAAGGCAAACTATTTGCAATTATGCTAAGGATTGATTCTGCTGCAGAATCTTAAGGAAAAAAAAAAACCAAACCCATTGCCGTCGAGTAGATTACTACTCATAGTGACCCTGTAGGACAGAGTAGAACTGCCCCATAGAGTTTCCAAGGAGCCCCTGTGAATTCAAACTACCAACCCGTTGGTTAGCAGCCATAGCTCTTAATCACTATGTCACCCCCAAAAAAGTTTCCATAATCTTAAGGTTCCATGAAAATACATTTTGAGATTTCTTTTTTAATATTCTAGGTTTAGTGATAAGGTTTGTCAAATAAATAACGTTAATTTTTTTTTTTTAAGAAACATGTTTGGCCCCTGAATTATATCATGGAAATTATTCTACAGCACAGAAAATATTCAAAGTGGGTGATAAAGTGCAATATGAATGTGCCACTGGCTACTACACAGCTGGAGGAAAGAAGACGGAGGAGGCAGAATGTCACACACATGGATGGCCTCTCACACCAAAATGTACCAGTAAGTTCTCATTTTGAATGCAATCTACTTTCACTTTGAAAACTTTCTCTCCTACAGAAGTATTTATCAGTTGTCATGTTCACTATGTTCCAATTTTCATATATATATATTTTCCTTCCGGTTTTATTGTTTATAGTAGCCCCCTTTGGTCATTTAAAGCTCTTAAGTAGGAAAAATTCCTTTCAGCTCACGTAATTAAATTAAGTCAGTTATATTTAATATTATACACATATCTATGTATAATTAATTCATATGCTTTTTATTATTTCAGATTATGGAAAATGTACTAATTTCTATTCCAGATATAGCGTGTAAGTAGTAAGTGAATTTTGTCCTAGCAGAAGAAATTAAAACGTCTTGGCATCCTTATTCATTCTTTCGTTCTCAGAATTAAAGTGCTCTGCTTTAAGGTTAATAGAAAATGGTTATTTTCATCCTGCAAAGCAAAGCTATGAAGAAGGAGATGTAGTTCAGTTTTTTTGTCATGAAAATTATCATCTAAGTGGATCTGATTTAATCCAGTGCTATAATTTTGGTTGGTATCCAGAATCTCCTGTATGTGAAGGTAATTATTGTTATTATTATTTATTTCATACTCATAAAACTAATCAGCTTTAATCTCTATGAGCTCAGAAAACAAAGTGTCTTTGGTAATATCTAATTCCTGTCTTGGGTGCTATTTATTTTCATTAATAAATCAATGCTGTTTTCAGCAATCTTTAACATGTTTCCTCCAAAGAAATCTTGTTTGATATTAGTTAAAGAGTAGATGTGTCTTTGACTTATTATATTTTTAAACCCCTTATTATTATAATGAATAGCTTTCCTTACTGGAAATGAGTCAGTCTAGTGTACCCTAACTTTGGGAGGACACCTTCTCAAGTGACCACATATTTCCTCATGTGAAAATACAGTCTCCAAAATAGTGGGGTAGAGATCAGAAAGAAGTCAAAATTAAAAAAGCGGTCATCTATCAAGCACAGTTCAAAAATATAATAGCTATCATTAAGTTCCATCACTGGATGTGTTCAGACAGGTGGTTTGATTACCTGTCTGAAAGACACCAGTTCCATAGTTATTTACACACACATACAATGTGATAGGAAGGATCTCCTGGGCTAGCTGAGGAAACAAATATGAAAACAAATACTTGATACAATGTGACAAATGCCATAATAAAGTCAGGTACAAAATGCTTGAGTAAACAGATTTTCTGCTTAGTGCGTATTGGGGTAGCATTCACAGAGGTGATGGATAATATTTGAACTGGGCCTTAAAAGATAAATGAAGGCTGGGAAAAGGAAAGGATTTGACAGCCTCTGGGGTTGTTTTAGTTTTTCTGTAACATAAGAAACAAAGCTATTGGCAGGCAGGAGCAAGAGGAGAAGTAAAACTTAGAAGAGAGTGGTGAAGATTGGCAATAGGCGCTGGGAGGAATGAAAGTGGGAATTGACTAGAGACATGCAATAGGATTTCCCTTACTTATCGTGATCCTATGAATGTATTGAACAATAATTGTAGTGGCTTTATGATTTTTCAGTCATGTTGAACAACCTTATTGCTGTCGAGAGGCAGATCGTTTGCAAGTAATCTGTAGCATGTTATTTCAAAAATAAATGGCAGATCTACTTAAAGGCTACTCACCACTCCTGTTAAGGTTGTTAGGTGCTGTCAAGTCGATTTTCGATTCACATTGACGCCATATGACAGAGGAGAACTTCCCCATAAGGGTTTCTAAGCCATAATCTTTACTGAAGCAGATAGCCAGGTCTTTCTCCCACAGAGCTGTTGGGTGGGTTTGATCTTCCAACATTTTGGGTAACATTCGAGCACTTAAACGCCATGCAACCACCCCAATCACTGAAAATTGGACAGTATGCCGACATGCCTGCTATTCCCTATACTAAATAATCATATTTACTATAACTAGTAAATAGTAGGAGAGACAGTGTGGGAGGCTGAATAATGCCCTCATCTGTCCATGTCTTAATATCTGGAACCTGTGAATGTTACCACATACGGCAAAAGGAGCTTTGCAGATGTGATTAAAATCAGGATCTTGAGATGGAGAGATGATCCTGGGTTATCTAGGTGGGCCATAAATGTAATCTCAGGTGTCCTTATAAGAGGGAGGTGGAGGGAGACTTGACTGCAGAAAAGGAATAGAGCACGTGACAATGGAAGTAAGAGGTTGGGGTGATACGAGGAAGAGGTCATGGCCTGAGGATTACCAGCAACCTCCAGAAGCTACCGGAGGCAAGGAAATTAATTCTCCAGTAAAGCCCCCAGAAGAAACGCAGCCTTGCGAACACTGACTTCGGCCCTGTGAAACCGGTTTTGGACTTCTGGCCTCTGGAACTATAAGAGAACAAAATTGTATTGTTTTAAGCCACTAAACTGTGGTAATTTGCCATAGCTGCAACAGGAAACTAATACAAGGCTTAAGAACAGGAGATTTGAATTCAAATAGACATGGGTTCAAGAATAAATCTGCCACTTACTAATAATTCTTAAATTTTAGTTTATTTATCTATAGTACACACGCACACACAAAATTTTTTTTTTACACAGGATAAATAATAGTCCTTACTTGATACAGCAATTCTAGAATTAAAGGAGATAATGAATGCATAATGTTTGTTGTTTAGCTTTCTACTGCTATATAACAATGTTACCACAAATTTAGCAGCTTAAAACAACACACATTTAGTGTTTCACAGTTTCTATGGGTCAGGTGGGTAGACACAGATTAGCTGGATCCTCTGTTTCAGGATCTAACAAAACTGCTATCAAGGTGTCAGCTGGGGCTGCAGTCTCTTCTGTGGCTTGACTGGGAAAGGGCCTGCTTCCAAACACATTGTCACTGTTGGCAGCATTCAGTGCTTTGCAGGCTGTGGGACTCAGGGCCTCAGTTTCTGGGTAAATGTCAGCTGGAGGCCTCTCCATTTGGCAGCTCACAATGTGGCAGTTGGTGTCTTCACAACCAGCATGGGAGAGAGTCTTTCAGGAAGATAAGGACTACAATATTATGAAACATAATTACATATTCATAATTATATACACAATATTGTAAAGACCCTCAAGAGGACAGGTACCACAAAAGGGAGTGAACACTAGGAGGTGGGATCATGGGACCCTTGCTAGTGTCTGTCTAACATACTCGTTATGGTGCTTGGCACAATAAAAGTGCTTGTTAATTTTTAACTATCATTTTTGTATTTATATGACTAAAAATGCTAAGTTTTTTCTTAAGGAAGAAGAAATAGATGCCCTCCTCCACCTTTGCCTCTAAATTCCAAAATTAAAAATTATTCAACAACATATCGTCATGGAGAAACTGTCCGTATACAATGTGAGCTTAATTTTGAGATCCAGGGGTTAGAAGAAATACGTTGTGAAAACGGAAAATGGACAGAACCTCCAAAATGCATTGGTTAGTAACATCTCAAATAAAATTTTCCTAAAACAAAATCTGCATGTGCAGCTAAAGGGTCTCTGCTCTTTGGATCGTACCTTTTCAGAACTGAAGGAGAAGATCGCCTGTAAGGAACCACCTCTAATTGAGAATGGTGGGGCAAACCTACACTCTGAAATGTATTACCATGGGGATAAAGTGACCTATAGATGTGAAGATGGCTACCATATCCGTGGATCAAATGAGATAACTTGTAAACATGGAAAATGGACACTTCCCCCTGAGTGTGCTGGTATCTATGCTACATTAACAGCAATAGCTAAGCCTAGTGTGTAAAAATTTTCCATTTTGTTTATTTAATCCACGTAATCATAGCAGGAGGAAACTGCTTGGAAACGTTAGAAACAAATTAATACTGCATCTATTCTGCTACTTTCTTTGTATACGGAGGCAGCATTTTAGCCAACCAAAAGGTTGGAGGTTTGAGTGCACCCAGAGGTACGTTGGAAGAAAGGCCTGGTGATAAAAACAGGACTTCCAAAAAATCAGCCATTGAAAACCCTGTGGAACACAGTTCTATTCTGACACACATGGGATTGCCACAACAGCAACTGATGTTTTTTCAAAGAAATGAGAAACTAAACATTTTTGAATGCATATTAATGAGAGGCACTACCACGTCAGCTGTTTGACTCCAAGACCTATGAGCTTTCAATGGCAGCACAAAAGTGATGATGCACTTCACTTCTAAAGAAAATAAGGGCACGCTGGATTGGGTGACTGGCTACGAGAACATCCTAAAATATTAGGGTAGAGTTCTCTGTTCCTGACTTCGGGTCAGTTTTGCCGATATTACTTTAGCTGTTATGAACCTGATATCGTTCTAAGACATGTCCCTGGTCTTCCATTTCACTTCAGGACACCAGCAGGCAACACTGTCATTCCTAGATGCTACCCTTCCTGTCATCCTTCTCTTTTCTTGATCAGATCCTGGAAAGATATTCACAAACATATTAACAAGAATATTTATCGCATAAAGCAAATGATATTACGATGCTAAAGAAATAATATTACCAGAGTAAAAGAGAGACTTTAAAGTGAAAAAAAAAAAACGGAAATTTCATCCATGAGTTGATTGGTAAAATTCCTCTAGGACAAGAATGAGAAGGAAAAAATAAAAGCGAATTATGTCATAGGACAGTTTTAGAATTGACTGTGATCATTAAGCAGTATTTCCCTTTCTACACATTTTCAGAATGTCCGTATCATAGTTTTTTCAAATCCAAAACATGAAAAAAACGCTTACTTGTTCTTAGGCTAAACATTTGCTGTTTATTCTTGCTTAGTAAATTTTTAAGACATTTGCGCTATATAACATTTCTCTCATTTCTGATGAACTTATGAGTCAGTTGTCCTAAAGGATATAGTGCGAGTATTGAGGAGTCCCTGGTGCAAATGTTTAAGCACTCCACTACTAAGTGAAAGGATGGTGTTTCAAACCATCCCAGAGGTGCTGTGGAAGAAAGACCTGGTGATCTGCTCCTGAAAGACCACAGCCTCGAAAACTCTATGGAGCACAGTTCTAGTCTGTGGGATTGCCAAAAGTCAGATTCAAAATTAAATGTTTTGTTTGTTTTTTTTACTTTTTTGTACTATGGGTAACCGTATTATGTCATTAGGTAGCTATGAATTCATATTGATTTTAAAATAAACCCTTTTTTTAGAAAACAATGAGAACTGTAAGCCTCCACCTGGTCTAATAAATGGGGCTATTGTTGATGGGTTGTTGGCAAGCTACACAACGGGATCCTCAGTGGAATATAGGTGCAATGAATATTATTTATTGAAGGGATCAAAGACATCTCATTGTGAACAAGGAAAATGGACATCTCCACCTGTTTGCTTAGGTAAGACAGAGAACACACTGTATTTCCTTTGCTATTACATTTATATTTTATGTGATTTTCTTATAATGTTTTATAACATGGAAATGATTATTTGTATAAATGTTTTCAAGTGCCCCTTCTCCCCCCTCAGTTCTTTAGGCAGAAAATTCTTAATACCTTAAGGTTTAGGACTACATTAGTCCTTTCCTTGTTGCTTTTTTGTGTTATCTTTCTCCTAATTGAAATTTTCCCTGTACTATTTCCCATAATGTCTCTGCTTCTCTTGTACTCAGACTAAGAGAAGAATAATCAATGGATTCTTTCCTTGGTAGAGCTTATTATTAATAGCTCCTTTGTTACAACTTCCTCACATAAATGACCACTTTTATTATATCATCTTGATTATATAAATATGTGTTTCTAAGCTATCCTGAAGGTATTTTGGAATAAGGCACAATACAAAAATTTCATGTTTCAAACGGAGAATTGAGGCGGTTATCAAAATGGTTATTTAAATTGCGATAATGATGAGAAAATAATATACACCTCCCATCTTAAATCTATATGTTTGCCTCAGTTTTTAGCTTTGCTAGCCAGAGTTGTATTTAAAAGCCTTTAATTTGCCCTAGTTGCTATAGATCCTTGAACATGTTACATTGTGACTTTTACAAATAGGCAATGACATGATAAATGTCCTGTAAGTTAAAATAACCATTTAAAGTATTAAAAAAAAAAAGTATTAGCATTTCAAAATTACAAAAGCAAACCGTTGTTATTTACCAAAAAGTTAGTAAATAAATAGAAGCAAGTAGCAAAAAACAGAAAATGTTGGTAACCTTCCTTGAAACAATTGTTAACTTAGACAGTGATCTAAACATTTTACTATGTATATACACAACAAAAATGCAGAATTTATGTAACTTGCATTTTTTTCGCTTAAAAACATATGAACATTGTTTAATATACTTTCACATTACCCTTTTCAATGGCTGCATAGGATTCCATAGTGCAGATATGCCATAATTAAACTAGTCACTTTACTGATGAATGTTTAGTTTTTCCAACACCTTCATATTCCAAACAGCACATTTTTAAACAAAATATTTATACATTTAAAAAAAACTTTGTTTTTTAGTTAAACATCAATTATATTTATTTTGTTATTTTTTAAATTTTCTAAAGTGGAATTTCCGAAACAAAAAGATTTGATTTTTTTTCTTTTAATTGCAAAATTGTCCTTCAAAAAGTTTATTCTGATTTATACCCCTCTCGTTACTAAATAAATGAAGCCGTTTTCTTAATCTTTTTGTCAACTTTGCATTTTTAATCTTTATATTTTTTATAATCCAGCAGACAAAATCATTTTAATTTGGTTTATTTAATTATTAATGAATTGGACATTTTTTTTAAATTTTCAGTGTCCACTGGGTTTTCTTTTCGTGAATTGACTGTTCAGTTTCATCGTTTTCCCATGCTCATTGTAAGAGCTACATCTATATAAATTACATTACCCATATGTGACAATCATATAGATTGAAAATTTGTTTTATTTTCCTTTTATTTATGGCCATTTCTAATATTCAGGAAATTTCGTTTTTAAGTCTTGAGCTCTTTCAACCTTTTCTTTGGTGGTTTTTCCTCTTAAATTATTCTTAGGAGGCTGTTCTCATTCAAAATCAGATACATCTTCCTCTCTATATAGTTTTTTTTTCTATTGCTCATATATTTTCACAAGGGTTTTTGATATTAAGTATCTGTTGATGTGATTAATACTGCATTGAGTGGAGGTATAGTCATCTCTGAAGGTGGAAACTGGGTTGAAACAGGAGTGGAAAAGCTAGTGATAGAACAACCACTTAAGAAATACCAAGCTTAAAGAAATCTATTATTGTATATTTGGAAAAATTGCTTCAAGAAATTTAGGCTTGCTGCTAATAAATCAAAGCAAATATTGAGTGGCGGTAATTTTATTGTCATTATGGAAGAGGAGAGAGCTTTTGTGTATCTCATTTGTCCTTTGTGATTGAAAGTACTATCACTCCAAATGTTCAGAACGTTGTGATGAGAGGTAGAATTTTCTATCTGTGAATGATTATTTCAGACATTATGAACCTCCCTAACCTCTCCTTACTGTTCTTTCCCGCTCTCACTCTTCTCCAGCCACTCTGGCCTTCTTACTTTGCTCAAACAAGCCAAACATGCTCTCACCTCAGGGCCTTTGCACTGGTTGTTTTCTCGCCTGGAATGTTTTTCCCTCAGAAAACAACATCGTTCACTCTCTACCCTCCTTCAAATCTGTGCAAATTGTCATTTCTTATTTAAGCATACCCCAGCACCTTACTTAAAAGTGAACCACCCTTCCCCCAGCCCTTCTGAGAGCTCTTCCCCTCCGCTTCTCTTTTCCCCATCTATTTTATCATCTGTTATAGAAAAAAAGATAAGCTCCATGAGGGCAGAGATCTTCGTTTGGTATATCATTGTATAACAAGTGACTGGAACACTGCCTGGTAGAGTATATGCAATGAATATACTCTAAATTTCAAGATTTTTATTTTACAGAAAGCAAATCATGATTAACACAATTGGTTGGTGGCCTTAAACTATAATTTCAATATTTCAAGTTAAGTGGTTTTAATTTATGATATGCTCCAGGTATCTGAGAGGCATAAGCATTTTGCAATCAGTTGCTCCCCTGGAGGTTGGTGGTTTGAATTCACCCAGTGGCACCACAGAAATAAGGCCTGACAATCTGGTTCTGTAAAGATTACAGACAAAAAGACCCTATGGGACAGCTCTACTATGTTACACATGGGTCTGCCATGAGTTAGAACTGACTCAATGGCAACAGGTTTGGTTTATAGACAATAAATTACATATATATGCATATATATTCATTTGATAGTAAGAAAGTATATAGTTTATTACGTATATGTGTGTGAGGAGCTTTAATAGTGATAAAGGCCAATGATTATAAAATGTTGTTCTTGATGGCTTTCATAATTTTTATTTTTAAAATATATGACTTGTATGTTTGTCAGATGAGTGAAGAATTTAAAGAAGCATTTTGTCTTTCAGAGCCATGTACTGTAAATGTGGATTACATGAACAGAAATAACATAGAGATGAAGTGGAAATATGAAGGAAAGGTCTTACATGGAGATTTAATAGATTTTATATGTAAACAGGGATACGACTTATCTCCAACCACCCTGCTGTCTGTGCAGTGTGATAGAGGAGAAGTGAGATATCCTCTATGCGTTAAAAAAGGTGAAGCAGTAATGTTTTCTGACAATTTCTTACTTATCGTTAACTCCCAGCTGAGTTGAAAGTGTAAGGCCTTAAACAAGTCACTGCCAGCATCTTCTAATCTGTACCAGGGACAACGGTTCAATCAGTGTCCAGTCACCAGATGCACTTGGAGAGGATGACTATGATAAGACATTTTTTAATTCTAAAAGCCAATTTTATGAAAGGGAAAAAAATCAGGAGGTTTTATAAATATCACTGGACTATCGAAAAATTGATCACCCCCAAAGAAAAGCCATGAAAAAAAAATTGCTTTCCTCAAGGATTCCTAGGGAGCATTGTCTCAGAAAAGGGCTGATGCAGAGTTGGAGGCTCAGGAGTGGAAAGTTGGAGAGACCTGCTTTACTCTCTAGGCAGTGTTGTGTACTCTCTGGACATTGGGGCAATTAGTTTTTTTAAAAAGAAGAAAGGAAGTGAATACCTATGGAAAGCATGACTTAAAGGAGCCTATCACAGCCTGCATTTTGGCTAGACAGAAAAGGTATCAATGGAATGAATGATTATTAACACTGCCGTAGTTAAAAAAATTTTTTTTGAAATATAATGTGAGATTCTAATTGTAATAATACATTAGTATGACATTATTTCAGAAATGCTTGAAATCATCCAAAAATATTTGAGAACTGCCTTAAAAATGCTGTCACGTAAAAGATCTCATTTTATTTCTGTCACAGTTGTAAAAGCACAGGATGCTTGTTATAGCAATTCATTTTATACTTTAAAATTGTTTTTTCAGAATATAAAGGAATATGTACATCTCCGCCACTTATTAAAAATGGTTTCATTATTAGTTCTGCAACTGGCACCTATGAAAACGGTTCCTCAATAGTATACAGATGTTTTGATCACCATTTCCTACAAGGACCTAAGGATGTCTACTGTTTAGGTGGAGCATGGACTACACCACCATTGTGTTTAGGTATGTACTTCTAAATTTTAATGAAGGAAAACTTTATATTATTTTCACTTTCTGCCCTTTGAATTGATATAACAGTAATGTAACTTTTAATGTGCTGTTTTTATATTATTTTATTGGTGTTCCTGTTTAATTACTGGTTTCCATACTTTCTACTAAATCGTAAATACCAAAAACAAAACAAAACAAAAAAACCCAAACCCACTGCCGTTGAGTTGATTCCGACTCATAGCGACCCTATAGGACAGAGCAGAACTGCCCGACAGAGTTTCCAAGGAGCACCTGGCGGATTCGAACTGCCGACCTCTTGGTTAGCAGCCATAGCACTTAACAACTACGCCACCAGGATTTCCAAATCATAAATAACTGCAGTCCAATTTACTCTAACAAAAATTTATGAAGTGCAGATCTTACATCATGTACTGGTTTGGAATGGGCTGCAAGATAGATAAGCCATAGTGTTGTGGGTAAACATGTAACAATTATCATTCAATATGATTGGTACTATGGAAATTTTAGCTTGAGGTGATGCCATGTTCTTCCGGAGTAACTCATCCTATCCTCTCATTGACAGCTAGTGTAGGGGCTTGTCGTTGTGAATTGCCACTGAGTCAACTCCAACTCATGACAACCCGCGTGTGTGCAGAGTAGAACTGTACTCCATAGGGTTTTCACAACTGTGACGCTTCAGAAGCAAATTGACCAGGCCTTACTTCTGAGGTGCCTCAGGGTGGGATTGACCTGCCAACCTTTCTGCTAGTAATCAGCGCTGAATTATTTGCACTACCAATTAGGAGCAGATGGTCTCAATCCAATTAGAGACTGAGTTTACTTCAAGCTTGTTTTAGACATTTGTTTACCCTTACTAATAGAATGTGGCTCTCCAGGGTTCTCTACTGAGAGTTTGCTCTTATACCAAGGCTCCTCCTAGTTGACTGGCTCTGATATTACTGGGAGACTGCAAAAGGCACTGTGTAGCTCTTCATTCACTTTCTGCATGGCTCCTTATCCTCTCCCTCTGCACAGGTCAAGAATAGGCAACTGTCTCAAAGGAAAAGCCAGTGCAGAGTATCAGGTTTTTTTCTCTACACCAACTCCCATCCCTGGTGTTCTTGGTTCCTCAAGTCCTGCCTGCCTTGGCAGACCCAAACACCCATTTTTGTATCCTTAACTCTATGAGCCTTCCAAAAGCTCGCTGAGTCTATGCCTATTTTTGGACATTCTCTACCCAGTTTCTAAGCTCATGCTAAGAAACAGCAAATACCCCAAAAGGAAATGGCACATAGAATGAGCTTTGTCCAGGACCTTAGCTCCTTAAGTGCTGGCTGCCTTAGAAGTTCTCTGATGCTTTGAAATTTTTTTGTGTACATTTTCTAGTTCATGGTAGGAGTGCTGATATGCTAGAAGCTTTTACTCTGTGGTAGTTGAAAGCAGAAGGTCCATAATCATTTTTTTTTAATCCTAATTAAATTTTCATTGAAAAAGGTATTTGCAATGAATAAGTTGTTGATCTGGCAAAATTCTATCATGTGCTTTCCAGTGTCCTTTCTATCACTAGGCTCATATTTTCCAACTACCATTCCTTTGTGTCCAACTTTTGCGTTCCAATCCTCAGTAATTATTGATATATCTTGATTGCATGTTTGATCAATTTCAGAGTGCAGAAGGTGGTAAAAATCTTCAATTTCTTCATCTTTGGCATTAGTGGCTGGTGTGTAAATTTGAATAGTAGTCATATTAATTGACCTTCCTTGTACAAGTATGGATATTATCCTAATACTGATGGTGTTGTACTTCAGGATAGATCTTGAAATGCACTTTTTGACAATGAATCCAACATCATTCCTCTTCAATTCATCATTCCTGGCATCGTAAATCATATGATTATCTGATTCGAAAGGACCAGACCAGTCCATTTCAGCTCACTAATGCCTAGGATATTGATGTTTATCCATTCCTTCTTGATGATTCCCAGTTTTCCTAGATTCATACTTTGTACATTCCACATTCCAGTTATTAATGGGTGTTTGCAGCTGTTTCTTCCCATTTTGAGTCATGCCACATCAGCAAATGAAGGTCACGAAAGTTTGAGTCTATCTATATCATTAAGGTCAGCTCTACTTTGAGGCAGCAGCTCTTCCCCAGTCGTATTTCGAATGTCTTCCAACCTGAGGGGCTCATCTTCCAGCACTATATCAGACAATGTTGTGCTGCTAGTCATAAGGATTTCACTGGCTAATTCTTTTCAGAAGTAGACCACCAGGTCCTTCTTCTTAGTCTGTCTTAGTCTGGAAGCACTGGTGAAACTTGTCCACCATGGGTAACACTGCTGATATTTGAAATACTCGTGGCATAGCTTCCAGTGTCACAACAACATGCAAAGCCACCATAGTATGACAAACGTATCACCGGATGGAATACATAGGAATCAAATCAATGACATCTGTGGAAAGACAATGGAGAAGCTCGATATCATCAGTCAGAAAAAGACCAAGGGCTGACCGCAGAACAGACCATCAATTGCTCTCATGCAAGTTCACCTTGAAGCCGAAGAAAATGAAAACAAGTCCACAAGAGCCAAAATATGACACTGAGTATATCCCACCTGAATTTGGACACCAACTCAGGAATAGATTTGACGCACTGAACATTAATTATCGAGGACCAGAAGAGTTATGGGATGATATCAAGGAGATAATACATGAAGAAAGCAAAAGTTTATTAAAAAGACAGGAAAGAAAAGACCAAAATGGATGTTAGAAGAGACACTGAAACTTGCTATTGAATGTAGAGCAGCTAAAGCAAATGGAAGGAATGATGACACAAAAGAGCTGAATAGAAGATCTCAAAGGGTCACTCAAGAAAACAAAGTAAAGTATTATAATGTCATGCGCAAAGACCTGGTGTTAGAAAACCAAAAGGCAAGAAAACACTTGGCATTTCTCAAGCTGAAAGAACTGAAGAAAAAAATTCAAGCCTAGAGTTGCAACATTGAAGGAATCTATGGGCAAAATATTGAGTGATGCAGGAGGCATCTAAAGAAGATGAAAGGAACACACAGAGTCACTGTACAAAAAAGAAGTATAGTCAAGAACAAATGGTATCGAAGAAAGAAGTCCAAGCTGCACTAAATGCATTGGTGAAAATAAATTGTTTTATTGACCATGCGAAGACATTTGATTATGTAGATAATAACAAATTATGGATTACATTGCAAATAATGAGAATTCCAGAACACTTAATTGTGCTCATGAGGAACCTGTACATAGACCAATAGGTAATAGTTTGAACAGAACAAGCGGATACTGTGTGGTTCAAAGTCAGGAAAAGTGTGCATCAGTGTTGTATCCTTTCGCCATACTTATTCAATCTGTATGCTGAGCAGATAATCTGAGAAACTGGACTATGTGAAAAAGAACGGGGCATCAGGATTGAAGGAAGGCTTATTAACAATCTGTGATATGCAGATGACACAACTTTGCTTTCAGAAAACTAAGTGGACCTGAAGCACTTACATATGAAGATTAAAGACTACAGCCTTCTGTATGGACTACAACTCTACATAAAAAAAAACGAAGATCCTCACAACTGGACCAATAAGCAATATTGTGATCAATGGAGAAAATATTGAAGTTGTTTCATTTTACTTGGATCCACAATCAATGCCCATGGAAGCAACAATTAAGAAGTCAAACCATGCGTTGCGTTGGGCAAATCTGCTGCAAAAGACCTCTTTAAAAAGCAAAGATGTCACTTTGAGGACTAAGGTGCACCTGATCCAAGCCATGGTATTTTTCAATCGCCTCCAATGCATGTGAAAGCTGGGTGATGAATAAGGAAGACCAGAAAAAAACTCATACCTTGGAATTATGGTGTTGACTAAGAATGTTGACTATACCATGAGCTGTCATAGAACAAGCAAATCTGTTTTGGAAGGACTACAGCCAGAATGCTCCTTAGAAGCAAGGACCGTGAGGCTTCATCTCATGTACTTTGGACATGTTATCAGGAGAGACCAGTCTCTGGAGAAGGACATCATGCTTGTAAAGTACAGAGGGTCAGCGAAATAGAGGAAGCCTCTCAATGAGATGGATTGACAAGTGGCTCCAAGGATGGGCTTAGTCATAGCAATGATTGTGAGGGTGGCGTAGGGCCAGGCAGAGTTTCATTCTGTTGTACACAGTGTCACTGTGAGTCAGAACCAACTGGGTGGCACCTAACAAACAACAACAATTAAATTTTCATGCTTTCAGAACAATGACATTCTAAATGAAATAACTAACCTCATTTTCAAAACTACTTTTTCGTGACTCTAAAGATGCTAAAGAGTCTTTTCAATAACTATTTTCCTTTTTAGTGCTGTCTATAACACTTCTAGCAATGCATCTGGTGCATGGATGACTATTTGTTTTACAAATAAGCTTGTTGATGTATTACAAGAATGTAATTGATATGCTTTATTAGCAACTTTCTACGTTTTTACCTATCTCAGAATCTACTCCTTAGTGCTTAGTTACCCAGGAGGCAAATAAGGACACAAGCCACCCCGTATTCTGAAATAATTTGATATTTCATACTTCTAAAATACCAGTGTTTCTAATCATGGAAAAGATCAAAGAAGTTAGTTGGATATCCTAATAACATACTTAAGGTTTTTGTTTTGTTTTAATATGTATGGAAAAGGGCACATTAATGCTTTCATGCTTAGCATTTTTAAACTTAAGCCAATCTTAATAGTTCTTCATAACTGGAAGCTTAAAAGAAGAAACTGTCAACCACTTGGGATGGCCTCAGGCCATGAGGAGTTCGGTTGATGTTGGTAATCTAGCTGCTTTCTACATTTCCACAAAAATGTTTGTCAAGTATTTTACTTTAATTTAATAAAGAAGGGGAAGAGGAAAAATAGTAATAGTTTCAGTGACCAGTATTAACTGTCAGTGCTTCTGGAAAACACTTTTTGTGCGTGTGTGTGCTAAATTTGTAAATCCTAATGACACAAAACTAAATGACCAGCAGGACATACACTTTCTCCAAATCCAGGACAACTGAGGTAAATGGCAGACTGTTTTCTGTGTAGTTTGAACATGTTATCTGACTCCAATATTAATCCTAAATAACTTTTTTGCCATTCTCATACCTGGGAGTTTTTTAGATTATCATGAGTAGACAACACAATGGTTCCTGTAAAAACCAAGATGTATCAACATTCTTTTTTTTTTTCAGAACCTTGCACTTTATCTTTTGTTGAAATGGAAAAGAATAATTTACTCCTAAAATGGAATTTTGACAACAGACCGTATATTTTCCATGGCGAGTATATTGAGTTTCTTTGTAAAAGAGATACTCACCTAGCGGCATCATCTATTATAGGACCTGAACTGAGAGTACAGTGTGACAGAGGAGAGTTAAAATATCCCAGGTGTATTCAGAGAGAAGGGTAGGAGGAGGCTTGCATCTACCACATTTTTTTTTCTGTCAGATTGTTATTCAAGGGATTCATTACATTACAAATTTCAGATACTAGGCTCTACGGGATACTTATTTTATGGTTTTGGAAAGACAAAAAGTCATATTTTCTTTAATTTTTCAAAGATCTAAGCAAACTACTAGAATTATTAATTATTTTAACAAACTTTCTTAGTTGTCTGAAGTTAAAATACTGTTTGCCAATTGACATTTACGATACTTTGGCAATTGGGTAAATACATTGATTTATATGTGAAAGATACTTAGATGTGGAAGAGTTAACCTCCATGTCCTGAGATAAGAGAAAATTACATTTCTCCCCCTTCCCTGCATAAGCTCATGCGTAACTAATTAGCACTGGGGAAAAAACTGTATAAACTGTTGTCCTGAGAGATGAGCATATTAATAAGTGATAAAAAACTGCGATATTTATTTTCATAATCACACTTGTAGATACAAACTTAGAACAACTTACCGGAGTGTTCTTCATATGACAAATTTTTTAAATATATTTTCTACTACTTGATGAATGGAACATATTTGTGTTCTTTTCTTAGAAAAATAGTAAAAGAATTCCATATGTAAATCATTTTATACAATCAGAGTTTTACCTCTTTTGAATACATTATATAAAATAGAAATTATACCCTGTATATTCAACTACAAATATTTAAAAAATAACTAATGGCAAAGTGTATATGATACTGCTTTAGCAATTGTAAAATGAACTGTATTAACTACATAAAAGCAGCTTTTTAGGTACTCTGACACTCTAGGAAAAAATATTCATAAGATACACAAGGTAGAAAAATTTATATGTTATTTTAGCAAGTTTTAGTATATGTTGGTTTTCTCACTTCTAAGAGAAAAAAGAGTAAATAGACAAGGTCGTTAAAAAAGAGAGACAAATAGTAGAGGTTTACTAGATTTTATATGTAAACAGGGATATGACTTATCTCTGTCCACACCATTGTAGTAAATGACATTGAGATTTGAAAAAGGAATGGGTGATATTATTACAAAGTATGGCTACTTTCTTTTATGAGTACCTAGTTAAAGCAGTTGCTTGTTAAATGAAGCTTTGAAGGTGTGAAATTATAATAAATACCTGACCAGAAATGGTTCTTGTTTTAAAATCTCTCTCTCTTTGAATCAAGGATTCTCTCTTTTCAAGAATACTTAAGGACGTAAAATGAATGGCAGAAAGAATAATATTTCAACACATCACAAAATCCTTTATAAAACATAATTTTTAGAAGAAAAATGTTGAGCTAAAAACACATAGCTTTTTAATTACTTGAAAATTTTAATCTAAATTGATTATGCTGGCTATTTCCTTTATTTTTAAATAAAAGCCAAAAATGTTGTTGTTTCATTTCTAGTTTGGATGATTTGAGATGTAACCTAACCTTTAATGTATCCCTCCATTTGTTAAATATAGATCAACATATTTTTGTTACCCTAATGCCCATTTACTGGACTATATTTTTGTTTTCAATATATGTACAAATATATTGCATTTGCCTTTATCATCTGCATTAATATTAGGATTTTCTATTACTTTTAATTTACGTCAACATTAAATAACCAAACACACTAGAGATAAGACACTGTGCATAATATTAGAAGATTTACTTGATTAAATGAGAGATGACTGCTCTTCAGCCTTTGTAAATGTAACTACTTTTTCATTGTGGTTCCTATAACACTGAAATTTGATATAAATTAAATACCAGTAGAAAATCATCAGTCTTTTTCAGTCAACTTATCAGCCTATCGATTAATGAATATTTATTGAGCAGTTGGTATATTCCAGGACACACAGTAGGTAGTGCAGGATTCAGAGATGAATAACATTCAGCTCATTCTTTCAAGGAACTTATAATCTAGTAGAATAGGCACACAGGCACTCATGGTTGCAAATTCAAATGCTAAAGGGCCAGGCATGTTACGTGGATGATGATTGTGGAAGATCTAGTGGTATTTCTGGTGCCATGTTCAGTTTAACGTGGACAGCTACTTCCTTGCTCGAGGTGAATAATTGTCATGTGGGACTATGCACCAAGTTTTGCCATATATCCTAATTTGTCAATTGTGAAATCTACTGATTTTTATACACAACATTAAGAACTAAACATAAATCCTATGGGCAAGGATCCAGTGGGGCTCACAAGCCTCCAGTTTGTAAACTCCAAATGCTAAATAAACAAAGTATGGTAAGTTCAACATGCAAGCATATATTAGGTAAAATGGTGGCACAGGGAAGACAGCAAGTAACTTTTTTGGTCTTTGAGTGGGGCACTGAAAGCCACCTGAAAAAAAAAAAATCTGAGATTTACAAGCCTAGAAAAGACATTCCAAGTTCAGGGAACAGTACATGCAAAATCATGTATTTATTGAGCATATACCATGTACTAGGCATTATGATAGGACTGGAGATACAGCAATGAATAAGAAACACGTTGTTTCTGCACTTATGGAGCTTGTGTTCTCATGAGGAAGAAAGATATAAAACAAATAAGACGATATGTGCCAGAAAAGTTACTGTTTTGGCAGTGAATGCCAAGGCAAACAGCCTTGTCTAGGATGCACAAAAATTGCTTCTCCCAGCAGAGGATATGTAGACTGAGAGTTGAAAAGAAGAAGGAAAAGCATTTCAGGTAGAGGAAGGATCACGTGGGGAAAAACACCAAAGAACATACTATATCCAAGAAGTTTATTGAAATCCAATACGGACTGAGCAGAAAGAGTGAAGAAGAAATTGAACAAGGTTAACTTGGAGAGGTTGGATGGTGAAGTCCTTTGTAGGCTAGATGAAAGATTCTCGAAGATTGGTTGTGTGTCAAGTTGGCTAGGCCATGATTCTCAATGGTTTGGCACTTATGTAATGATGCAGTTTGGCAGTTATATAATGATGTCGTTACCCTTCGCTTTGTGATATAATGTAATCACCTCCATGATATGATCTGATGTGATCAGCCAATCAGTTGGAAGGGGAGTTTCTTGAGGGTGTGGCCTACATTCAATATACATGGGCGTTCTGGCAAAGCTCACTGGCTTCTTCTTGATCTGGTTGCTGCACCTGGCTTGTCATCATCTGACATCTATTTCATGGGACTTGGGCCAGCAGTCTCCCGTATTATCTGCCAATCTTGGATTCGTCAGCCCCTGAAGCTAGGTAGGTCAGAAGAAGCCTCCAGCCTGACATTTGACCCACAGACTTGGGGCTTGCCATCCTCTAGAACCACGTGAGCCATTTTCTTGAAATAAATCTCTCTTTCTTTCCCACCCAGATGGGAGTGCCAAGGCACTCTGTAGATATATAAATAGTTGCCGTCGAGTCAATTCTGACTCATAGTGATCCTATAGGACAGAGTAGAGTTGCCCTATCGAGTTCCCAAGGAGCACCTGGAGGATTCGAACTGCTGAGCTTTTGGTTAGCAGATGTAGCTCTTAACCACTATGCCACCAGTGTTTATACACACACACACACACACACACACACACACTTTGCCAGCTTTGCTTCTCTACAGAAGCTAGCCTAAGACAGGAAATCACCAGATGAAATGACATGCTCATAGTGCTGACTGCAGTATGAAGAAACTGGACTTAAGCAGGAAAAGTATAGGCACAGGGAAAACACTCAGGAAAATAACACAATCATCCAGGCAAGAGCAGGAATGGTGTCAACTGGACAAAAACAAGAGATAATTAGGATATAAAATCATGGAGACTTGGTAATTGATTAGATGTGGAATGGGAGTGAGGCAGAGAAATGAGTTTAGAAGCACATCTCAGTTTCTGGCTTAGCTAAGCAGATGAGGTGGCCATATCATTGTGATAGGAGGAATTGGAGGAGGAAGCAGTGTGAGGGAGTGAGTACTAACATGAAAATTTCAGTTTTGGAAATGTTATTTTTGAAGTGTCTGTGGGCTAGTGAAATGAAAATAGTAAACAGTTTGTGCTCAACTACTAGCTGAAAAGTTGGCAATTCAAACCTTCCCAGAGATGCCTTAGAAGACAGACCTGGCAATCTGCTTCCAAAATGCCATTGCCTTGAAAATCCTACAGAGCAGTTCTACTCTGCACATGGGGGGGGTGCCATATATTGGAATCGACTTGATGGTGTGATAAATGAAGAGCTTACTTCCTAGCAGCTGGGTGTGCTTTGGCAGAAAACTCCCAATTATCAGCTCCCTAAAGTAACAAAAAAAACCCACCCAGTGCTGTCGAGTCGATTCCGACTCATAGCGACCCTACAGAACAGAGTAGAACTGCCCCATAGTTTCCAAGGAGCACCTGGCGGATTCAAACTGCCGACCCCTTGGCTAGTAGCTGTAGCACTTAACCACTACGCCACCAGGGTTTCCCCCTAGAGTAACAGCCTTAGCTAAACGGAGTCTCTTCTCCCAAGGTCATGGCTCCATCCCAGAATAGACTGCCAACTGTCTATGGTTGGCCAATAGAAACAACAGAAACTATAAAGGAAAGGCATCTTCATCCCAACTCGGGACAACTCTAAAGGGTAAACCCAGCTTAAAAACTCCCCACAGGTTTGGTTGAGGCTTATCTTGAAACTGCACTGCAGCTCAACTTCTCCTATCCTGCTTCCGTCCCTCCCTTCCAAAGTGTGATCCCAGGATACTCCCCCAAAACCTCTTGCTTGCTAATTTCCATCTCAGACCCTACATCCCTGGGAACCCAAACTGTGAGAGTTAGGTAAGCCTGGTTATCAGAATAGAGCACTGGGCATAATTTGGAATCGTCATCTAGCAAATGGTTTTTAAAACTAAGGTAGATAGTCTTGAGGCGGGGCCAAGATAGCAGACTAGGGAGACGCTACCTCGGATCCCTCTTGCAACAAAGACTCGGAAAAACAAGTGAATTGATCAAGTACATAACAATCTACGAACCCTGAACAACAAACACAGATTTAGAGACGGAAAACGAACAAATACGGGGAAGCGGCGATTGTTTTCGGAGCCTGGAGCCAGCGTCCCAGTCAGGCGGCTTCATTAACATTGGAATTGCCTGAGCCAGAGGGAGAATGGCTCTGGCTCCGCAGCGGCTTTGCTTCCCCCCCCTTTTTTTCTTTTGGTCTTTTCCTAACCCACTCTTTCAGCCTGAGAGAAGGAACAACAACAACAACAAAAAAAAAAAAAAACAGGGACCAAAAATCCACCCCTAATTGGACTAAAAACACAGAACCAGCTACAACCAAGCATATATAATCCAAATCTCAGACTTTCATCCTTACAGGGAACAAGGTGGTGGTTATAACCCAAAGGCAATTCTGATAGGGATCTGACTGCATTTTTTTTAGCGGATTTTCTGGAAAAACTAGTTTCCCAGTGATGGCTCGGAGACAGCATTCCATACCAAACCACATAAAGAAGCAGACCATGACAGCTTCTACAACCCCCCAAACAAAAGAATCAAAATCTTTCCCAAATGAAGATACAATCCTGGAATTATCAGATACAGAATATAAAAAACTAATTTACAGAATGCTTCAAGACATCAGAAACGAAATAAGGCAAACTGCAGAAAAAGCCAAGGAACACACTGATAAAACTGTTGAAGAACTCAAAAAGATTATTCAAGAACATAGTGGAAAAATTAATAAGTTGCAAGAATCCATAGAGAGACAGCATGTAGAAATCCAAAAGATTAACAATAAAATTACAGAATTAGACAACGCAATCGGAAGTCAGAGGAGCAGACTCGAGCAATTAGAATGCAGACTGGGACATCTGGAGGACCAGGGAATTAACACCAACATAGCTGAAAAAAAAATCAGATAAAAGAATTAAAAAAATGAAGAAACCCTAAGAATCATGTGGGACTCTATCAAGAAGGATAACTTGCGTGTGATTGGAGTCCCAGAACAGGGAGGGAGGACAGAAAACACAGAGAAAATAGTTGAAGAACTCCTGACACAAAACTTCCCTGACATCATGAAAGACGAAAGGATATCTATCCAAGATGCTCATCGAACCCCATTTAAGATTGATCCAAAAAGAAAAACACCAAGACATATTATCATCAAACTTGCCAAAACCAAAGATAAACAGAAAATTTTAAAAGCAGCCAGGGAGAAAAGAAAGGTTTCCTTCAAGGGAGAATCAATAAGAATAAGTTCAGACTACTCAGCAGAAACCATGCAGGCAAGAAGGGAATGGGACGACATATACAGAGCACTGAAGGAAAAAAACTGCCAGCCAAGGATCATATATCCAGCAAAACTCTCTCTGAAATATGAAGGCGAAATTAAGATATTTACAGATAAACACAAGTTTAGAGAATTTGCAAATCCAAACCAAAGCTACAAGAAATACTAAAGGATATTGTTTGGTCAGAAAACCAATAATATCAGAAACCAGCACAACAGAAGGTCACAAAACAAAACATCCTGATATCAACTCAAATAGGGAAATCACAAAAACAAATTCAGATTAATTAAAAAAATACTCATAACAGGGAATCACGGAAGTCAATATGTAAAAAAATCACAATAATCAAAAAGAGGGACTAAATACAGGAGGCATAGAACTGCCATATGGAGAGTGATACAAGGCGATATAGAACAATACAAGTTAGGTTTTTACTTAGAAAAATAGGGGTAAATAATAAGGTAACCACAAAGAGGTATAACAACTCCATAACTCAAGATAAAAGCCAAGAAAAACGTAACGACTCAACAAAATTAAAGTCAAACACTACGAAAATGAGGATCTCACAATTTACTAAGAAAAACGTCTCAGCACAAAAAAGTATGTGGAAAAATGAAATTGTCAACAACACACATAAAAAGGCATCAAAACGACAACACTAAACACTTATTTATCTATAATTACGCTGAATGTAAATGGACTAAATGCACCAATTAAGAGACAGAGAGTCACAGACTGGATAAAGAAACACGATCCGTCTATATGCTGCCTACAAGAGACACACCTTAGACTTAGAGACACAAACAAACTAAAACTCAAAGGATGGAAAAATATATCAAGCAAACAATAAGCAAAAAAGAAGAGGAGTAGCAATATTAATTTCTGACAAAACAGACTTTAGACTTAAATCCACCACAAAGGATAAAGAAGGACACTACATAATGATAAAAGGGACAATTGATCAAGAAGACATAACCATATTAAATATTTATGCACCCAATGACAGGGCTGCAAGATACATAAATCAAATTTTAACAGAATTGAAAAGTGAGATAGACAGCTCCACAATTATAGTAGGAGACTTCAACACACCACTTTCGGAGAAGGACAGGACATCCAGTAAGAAGGTCAATAGAGACATGGAAGACCTACTTACAACAATCAACCAACTTGACCTCATTGACTTATACACAACTCTCCACCCAACTGCTGCAAAGTATACTTTTTTTCTAGCGCACATGGAACATTCTCTGGAATAGACCACATATTAGGTCATAAAACAAACCTTTGCAGAGTCCAAAACATCGAAATATTACAAAGCATCTTCTCAGACCACAAGGCAATAAAACTAGAAGTCAATAACAGAAAAAACTAGGGAAAAGAAATCAAATACTTGGAAACTGAACAATACCCTCCTGAAAAAGGACTGGGTTATAGAAGACATCAAGGAGGGAATAAGGAAATTCATAGAATGCAACGAGAATGAAAATACTTCCTATCAAAACCTCTGGGACACAGCAAAAGCAGTGCTCAGAGGCCAATTTATATCGATAAATGCACACATACAAAAAGAAGAAAGAGCCAAAATCAGAGAACTGTCCCTACAACTTGAACAAATAGAAAGTGAGCAACAAAAGAATCCATCAGGCACCAGAAGAAAACAAGGAATAAAAATTAGAGCTGAACTAAAAGAATTAGAGAACAGAAAAACAATTGAAAGAATTAACAAAGCCAAAAGCTGGTTCTTTGAAAAAATTAACAAAATTGATAAACCATTGGCTAGACTGACTAAAGAAATATAGGAAAGGAAACAAATAACCCAAATAAGAAACGAAAAGGACCACATCACAACAGAACCAACTGAAATTAAAAGAATCATATCAGATTATTACGAAAAATTGTACTCTAACAAATGTGCAAACCTAGAAGAAATGGATGAATTCCTGGAAAAACACTACCTACCTAAACTAACACAATCAGAAGTAGAGCAACTAAATAGCCCCATAACAAAAAAAGAAATTGAAACGGTAATCAAAAAACTCCCAACAAAAAAAAGCCCTGGCCCGGACGGCTTCACTGCAGAATTCTACCAAACTTTCAGAGAAGAGTTAACCCCACTACTACTGAAGGTATTTCAAAGCATAGAAAATGACGGAATACTACCCAACTCATTCTATGAAGCCACCACCTCCCTGATACCAAAACCAGGTAAAGACATTACAAAAAAAGAAAATTACAGACCTATATCCCTCATGAACATAGATGCAAAAATCCTCAACAAAATTTTAGCCAATAGAATACAAGAACATATCAAAAAAATAATTCACCACGATCAAGTGGGATTTATACCAGGTATGCAAGGCTGGTTTAATATCAGAAAAACCATTAATGTAATCCATCACATAAATAAAACAAAAGACAAAAACCGCATGATCTTATCAATTGATGCAGAAAAGGCATTTGACAAAGTCCAACACCCATTTATGATAAAAACTCTTACCAAAATAGGAACTGAAGGAAAATTCCTCAACATAATAAAGGGCATCTATGCAAAGCCAACAGCCAATATCACTCTAAATGGAGAGAACCTGAAAACACTTCCCTTGAGAACGGGAACCAGACAAGGATGCCCTTTATCACCGCTCTTATTCAACATCGTGCTAGAAGTCCTAGCCAGGGCAATTAGGCTAGACAAAGAAATAAAAGGCATCTGGATTGGCAAGGAGGAAGTAAAATTATCTCTATTTGCAGACGACATGATCTTATACACAGAAAACCCTAAGGAATCCTCCAGAAAACTACTGAAACTAATAGAAGAGTTTGGCAGAGTCTCAGGTTATAAAAGAAACATACAAAAATCACTTGGATTCCTCTACATCAACAAAAAGAACACCGAAGAGGAAATCACCAAATCAATACCATTCACAGTAGCCACCAAGAAGATAAAATACTTAGGAATAAATCTTACCAAGGATGTGAAAGACCTATACAAAGAAAACTACAAAGCTCTACTACAAGAAATTCAAAAGGACATACTTAAGTGGAAAAACATACCTTGCTCATGGATAGGAAGACTTAACATAGTAAAAATGTCTATTCTACCAAAAGCCATCTATACATGCAATGCACTTCCGATCCAAATTCCAATGTCATTTTTTAAGGTGATAGAGAAACAAACCACCAGTTTCACATGGAAGGGAAAGAAGCCTCGAATAAGCAAAGCATTACTGAAAAAGAAGAAGGTGGGAGGCCTCACTCTACCTGATTTCAGAACCTATTATACAGCCACAGTAGTCAAAACAGCCTGGTATTGGTACAACAACAGACACATAGACCAATGGAACAGAATTGAGAACCCAGATATAAATCCATCCACGTATGAGCAGCTGATATTTGACAAAGGCCCAGTGTCAGTTAATTGGGGAAAAGATAGTCTTTTGAACAAATGGTGCTGGCTGAACTGGATATCCATTTGCAAAAAAAAATGAAACAGGACCCATGCCTCACACCATGCACAAAAACTAACTCCAAGTGGATCAAAGACCTAAACATAAAGCCTAAAACGATAAAGATCATGGAAGAAAAAATTGGGACAACCTTAGGAGCCCTAATACAAGGCATAAACAGAATACAAAACATTACCAAAAATGACGAAGAGAAACCAGATAACTGGGAGCTCCTAAAAATCAAACACCTATGCTCATCTAAAGACTTCACCAAAAGAGTAAAAAGACCACCTACAGACTGGGAAAGAATTTTCAGCTATGACATCTCCGACCAGCACCTGATCTCTAAAATCTACATGATTCTGTCAAAACTCAACCACAAAAAGACAAACAACCCAATCAAGAAGTGGGCACAGGATATGAACACACACTTCACTAAAGAAGATATTCAGGCAGCTAACAGATACATGAGAAAATGCTCTCGATCATTAGCCATTAGAGAAATGCAAATTAAAACTACGATGAGATTCCATCTCACTCCAACAAGGTTGGCATTAATCCAAACAACACAAAGCAATAAATGTTGGAGAGGCTGTGGAGAGATTGGAACTCTTATACACTGCTGGTGGGAATGTAAAATGGTACAACCACTTTGGAAATCTAGCTGGCATTATCTTAAACAGTTAGAAATAGAACTACCATACAACCCAGAAATCCCACTCCTCGGAATATACCCTAGAGAAACAAGAGCCTTCACACAAACAGATATATGCACACCCATGTTTATTGCAACTCTGTTTACAATAGCAAAAAGCTGGAAGCAACCAAGGTGTCCATCAACGGATGAATGGGTAAATAAATTGTGGTATATTCACACAATGGAATACTACGCATCGATAAAGAACAGTGACAAATCTGTGAAACATTTCATAACATGGAGGAACCTGGAAGGCATTATGCTGAGTGAAATTAGTCAGAGGCAAAAGGACAAATATTGTATAAGACCACTATTATAAGACCTTGAGAAATAGTAAAAACTGAGAAGAACACATACTTTTGTGGTTACGAAGGGCGGAGGGAGGGAGGGAGGGAGAGGGTTTTTTATTGATTAATCAGTAGATAAGAACTGCTTTAGGTGAAGGGAAAGACAACACTCAATACATGGAAGGTCAGGTCAACTGGACTGGACCAAAAGCAAAGAAGTTTCCGGGATAAACTGAATGCTTCAAAGGTCAGCGGAGCAAGGGCGGGGGTTTGGGGACCATGGTTTAAGGGGACTTCTAAGTCAATTGGCAAAATAATTCTATTATGAAAACATTCTGCATCCCGCTTTGAAATGTGGCGTCTGGGGTCTTAAATGCTAACAAGCGGCCATCTAAGATGCATCAATTGGTCTCAACCCACCTGGAGCAAAGGAGAATGAAGAACACCAAGGTCACACGACAACTAAGAGCCCAAGAGACAGAAAGGGCCACATGAACTAGAGACCTACATCATCCTGAGACCAGAAGAACTAATTGGTGCCCGGCCACAATCGATGACTGCCCTGACAGGGAGCATAACAGAGAACCCCTGAGGGAGCAGGAGATCAGTGGGATGCAGACCCCCAATTCTCATAAAAAGACCATACTTAATGGTCTGACTGAGACTAGAGAAATCCTGGCGGCCATGGTCCCCAGACCTTCTGTCGGCACAGGACAGGAACCATCCCCAAAGACAACTCATCAGACATGAAAGGAACTGGACAGTGGGTGGGAGAGAGATGCTGATGAAGAGTGAGCTAATTATGTCAGGTGGACACTTGAGATTGTGTTGGCATCTCCTGTCTGGAGGGGGGATGGGAGGATAGAGAGAGTGGGAAGCTGGCAAAATTGTCACGAAAGGAGAGACTGGAAGGGTTGACTCATTAGGGGGAGAGCAAGTGGGAGTACGGAGTAAGATGTATGTAAACTTATATGTGACAGACTGACTTGATTTGTAAACATTCACTTGAAGCTCAATAAAAGTTAATAAAAAAAAACTAAGGTAACAGATAAGTTTTGCAAGGTGAGGATAAATGTAGCCGTATTTCAGGGCTTTGAGGAAATCCAAAGTTTAGTGACTAGATATAGGAAAAGGCACAGTCAAGAAAACTGATAAGGAGTAGCTGGTCTGGTAGGAGAAAAACCAGAAGACATGGGGACTGAAAAGGCTGGATATTGTTGCTGTTGTGTTAGGTGCCATCTAGTCAATTCCGATTCATAGTATCACCATGTGACAAAGTAGAACTGCCCCACATGGTTTTTTTGGCTGTAATCTTCCCAGGAGCAGCCTGACAGGTCTTTCTCTTGTGGGGCTACCTGGTAGCTTCAAACTGCCAAACTTTGAGTTAACAGCTGAGCCCTTAATCATTTGTGCTACCAGGGTTCTTTTTGGATATTATTTATTAGCTTGAAAGGAGCACGTGGAGAAGTAAATATAACGTGAAAAACAGATATAAATGTAGTCAACTTCTCAACGACAGTGAAAGAGAGAAATGTAGGGTGGTGTGGGGGGTAGAGATAAAGGAGGTCTTTTTTTAACAAAATGGGAGGGATTTGAGCGTGTTTAAATTAAATGGGGATGGGTCAGTAAAAAGGGCAGGTGGAAGGCAGTGGGAAAATATTGCATAACAGATTACAGAGGACTCCAAAAAGGGTGGGAGGAGGTGGGACCCAAAGCACAAGTGGAGGGATGGCCCTTGGATGGGAGGAGGGACTGGTTTTGTGACCAGAATGAGGTCATTCATATCATATGGTTTCTATTATTTTCTGTGAAGGAGAAGCCACCTGCTGAGAACATGTAAGGATACGTGGGGAGAGAAGTTTAAGGACTGAGAAGATTGGAGGAAGTTTGAGAGAGTCATATAGAGGGTGAGAAAGTGAGGTGATGGTAGAAGTAAAGGATTGCTTTACCTAACTTCACCGAGGATACTATTAAAAGATATTAATGCAAAGAAACTACCTGAAAAAAGCAGCTCAATCCAGAGAGGTGATTTGGCAAACTGTAACAGTTTTATTGAATTATCTATTCAATTAGATGTGTGAGGTGTTGAGGATAATGTTACAATGATTACCATTTTGCATTTTAAAGAACTGTATACTGTAAGCTGATTTTGATCAATATGAATATGAAAGCAAACTTTGCTTAGATGATTTGCCATCTTTGTAATATAGGAGCACTAAGTTAAAGATTAGAGCCCTGGTGGTATAGTGGCTAAGAACTCGGCTGCTAACCAAAAGGTTGGCAGTTCGAATCTACCAGTTGCTCCTTGGAAATGCTATGGCGGTTAGTTCTGCTCTGTCCTATAAGGGCTGCTATGAGTCAGAATCAATTCGACAGCAATGGGTTTGGTTTTTTGGAAGTTAGAGATCAAAGAATTGCTAACATGGCATTTGCCCTGGGATATTCCAAGGCTTAGAAGGGCTCTGCCTGCTTCTACGCAGAGAAAATTTAATTTTTCAAAAGAAAATTAAGAATTCATAGATATCTGTATTTTTTCATTAAAAAGAGGATCAAAACACTGGAGAACATTATACATTAAAGCTGAATTCAGGGAGCCCAGCACGATTCCTTTGGAGGAAAATTGGTGTGTGAAAATTCTAACCAAAACTGGCAAGTAGTTTACTCAATTTATATTTTCTCTCAAGTGTCAGTTGAAAATTAGTTATTAGATAATACTCAAGGTTTTAACAGTTGTTTTAATCTGTTTTTACACACCTCCAAAATAATTCATGGAAGAAAATTTATCAAACTGATTCTGACTGACTCATATTTACATGTCGTCGTTATTGTAGGTAGGTGTTGTTGAGTTCGTTCCGACTCATGTGACCCCATGTACAACAGAATGAAACACTGATCGGTCCTGTACCATCCTCACAATCATTGTTATGCTTGAGCCCATTGTTGTAGCAGTTGTGTCAATCCATCTCTTGAGGGTCTTCCTCTTTTTTGCTGACCCTCTACCCTCCCCTTCCCATGTCTAATCTATACCAAGCATGACGTCCTTCTCCAGGGACTGATCCCTCCTGATAACATGTCCAAAGTATGTGAGACTAGCCTTACCATCCTTCCTACTAAGGAGCATTCTAGTTGTACTTCTTCCAAGACAGATGTATTTGTTCTTTCAGCAGTCCATGATATATTTGCCAACACCACAATTCAAAGGCGTCAATTCTTCTTCGGTCTTCCTTATTCATCATCCAGCTTTCACATGCATATGAGGCAATTGAAAACTTGGGTCAGGGGAACCTTAGTCTTCAAGGTGACATCTTTGCTTTTTAATACTTTAAAGAGGTCTTTTGCAGCAGATGTGCCCAATGCAATGCATCTTTTGATTTCTTGACTGCTGCTTCCATGGGTGTTGATTGTGAATCCAAGTAATTATTCTGTGACCAAATACTTCAAGGATGTAATTTTTAAATAATTTATTATTTTTTTTCAAATGTAAGAACCACTCGTAGACATTGTAAGAATACAAATGTAAATAGGATGAAGAATGAAAACTCACTTAATTCTCCCCAGAACCCCAAATGTACCTCTTCAGGTCAAAGGTTAACATTGTTAAGAGTTTTCCCTGTATATTTCCAAATTTAAATATACATACTTAAATATATGCTCATATATACACATATATATGACATGTGTTCTGTTGTGCATAGTGTCACTATGAATCGGAAACAACTCGATGGCACCTAACAACATATGGACATACATATTTTTACATATATACTTGGACATATATATTAAATGGTATCATGTTGTATATATTATTCTAGGACTTGCATCTTTTTTTACTTAAGAACATATGATAGACACGTCACCATCTCAATACACGTGGATTTATCTCATTCTTCAGAATAACAGAATAGTATTTTTTAGGCTGGACTTTTCGATTGTTTTATCTGCCTTGCTTCCTTCTTTTCTTCCCCCCTCTTTTTTTTTCTTCTTTATTCCTTCCTTCATACGTTGTATGTTGAGATCAAATAATTAAAAGCTAAAATGGAATAGTAGAATTCTAAATATATTAAACACACACACACACACACACAAAACAAGAAAGATCTTAACCTTGAACAAAATTGGGTGATGGAGGAGAGGAAGAAAATGAGAAGGAAGAAGTTGTAAGCTAATTTTATAGTTTCTCATGATAGGGACAAATTACTGAAATATGTGGGACAAAGGGTGTTATTAAAAGATATTAACACAAAGAAACTACCAGAAAAAACACATTCTTTCCTAACTAGCAAAATAAATATGAAAACAACATGATAATGAACAAAAGAAACAGACCATGTATTGAAAAACTTTGAAAAAAACTATACACACACATACTGTAGAAACAGCAAGCTATAAAACAATATAACTCACCTATTACAAGAAATATTTTTTTCTGATTTGCTTAAAAAGCAAACTTCAACTTAATGCTGCATACAAAAGACATAGCTAAAACTAACTTCTTCAGAGTGACTAACAAGAAAAGAAGGAATAAAAGTACACCAGGCAAATTCATACAAAAGGAAAACAAGGACCACAGTCTTGACAAGGTGGAAATCCTGCCACCTTGAAATAAATGAACCAAAGAAGGACGTTTGCTAGGAGGTATAATTCATTGGTGAATAGCTATACACCAATTAATACAGCAGCAAATTCTATAAGCAGAAGCCATATAAGACAGGTAATGAGAGAACAATCTAACATGCTTTTTAGTCTAAAATACTCCAAGTGAACAAAATCTGTTATGCATATATGTCAACTCTATACCCTTATAAAAAAGAATATACTTTATTTTCCAGTGCACATGAAACAGTCTCAAAAACTGACCTTATAGATTTGGCCATAAAGAAAATCTAATTAAATTTCAAAGAGTGGGTAAATATAAACTACATTCTCTGATCAAAGTGCAACAAATTTAAAACTTAAAAAAATAAAAAGACCTTTCTTCCTTAAAATGTGCAAATTTTCTACTAAATATATAACTCTTGGATCAAAGAGGAAATAGAAATTAAAAATGGCAGAATTTCTAGAAAACACTAATGAAAGCATTACATATCAGAATTAATGAGATATAGCTAAAACAGTGTTCAGAGTAAAATTATTAGCTCTAAAAATGTATCTATCAATTCATGTAAAAATAATAAATAAACACCCAAACCAAAAGCTCTAGAAAGAACCATAAAGACAAAGAGAAAAATGAAGATGTTAATGCAAGTAAATACAGAATTCAATGATTTAGAAAACACAAAAAGAGTAAGTAGATTAAAAAGTTTTTTTAGGAAGCAGGACCAAGATGGCAGAATAGTCAGATCCTTGGTGTTGTCCCTTTTATAACGAAGATCCCAAAAAACAACCGAATCGAATATATATGACAATCTAGGAACCCTAAGCACCAAAGACAAAGCTGAGGAATTGGACTGAGCAACAGGTGGAAGGAGAGACATTCAAAACAGTGGAAATGGGGAATTACAGATCACCAGATTGTTGGCATCCTGTTAGTTGAATCTACACAGTGGGCACAGATTGAGGCAAGCAGCCACAACCCAAGCCAAAAGTCACCCCACCTGGTGCAACTAAGCAGGAGCGAATTTGCACGCACCTCCAGAACCAAACAGGAGCAACACTAGATCTGTGGGAGCTAAGTGCAAGCTCCAAACCCTCCATGCACACCATATCCCTTCCCCTACCAGAGGCGCATGGCTGAGGAGGACTGCCTTCTCATCTATCCCCAACTGTGACACCAGTCTGGGTGCATTCAACACCGCCACACCCCTTAAGCTGGGAACTCACAGCCTAGTCTGGTGGCAACCACCCCTTTGCCCAGCCGGTGGCGTAGGGTGTCCATGGACTTGCAGCACCCTTTAACTCCACCAATCACCTGCACCAGTGACTTGCTCCAGAGAGTTGGTCATACCTCCCCACTGCATGTTGCTGCCCACTACAGGGGCCTGAGAATCAGTGATGCCCCCAATTCCTCCAGCCAATGGCACTGGGCACCCAAGGAATGGCTGCACTACTCTACACACTCTAGTGTGTAGAGTACGCCCTTGATCTGCACACCTGGGAGCAGTGGTGACCATTTTTGTTGCCCCCCACGTTGCCCCCCACTACACCAGAGATCTGCTTCTGCTCCAAACACTCCCACAGAGCTCTTCCTGCCCAGGACTGTAGGTGAGAGTCTCCATACCACACACTTGGTAACCAACAACCCAGTCACCCACACCCCAACCACTGGTAAGCAGTGGAGCACACACACAATATGTGTCTTAGTCATCTAGTGCTGCTGTAACAGAAATACCACAAGTGGATGGCTTTAACAAAGATAAATTTATTTTCTTACTATCTAGTAGGCTAGAAGTCCAAATTCAGGGTGTCAGCTCCTGGGGACGGCTTTTTCTCTGTGTCGACTCTGGAGGAAGGCCCTTCTTGTCAATCTTCCCCTGGACTAGGAGCTTCTCTGTGCAGGGACCCCGAGTCCAAAGGACATGTTCTGCTCCCAGTGCTGCTTTCTTTGTGGTATGAGTTCCCCAACTCTCTGCTTGCTTCCCTTTTATCTCTTGTAAGATAAAAGGTGGTACAGGCCACACGCCAGGGAAACTCCTTTTACATTGGATAAGGGGTGTGACCTTAGTAATGGTGTTACAATCCCACCCTAATCCTCTTTAATATAAAATTACAATCTTGAAATGAGGATGGCCACACAATACTGGGAACCATGGCCTAGCCAAATTGTTACACACATTTTCTGGGGGACATAATTCAGTCCATGGCAGTACCCAACCCAACGACCAGGAAGAACACCCTCTGCACCCACAGCCAGGTGACCAGCAGGATAAATTCCTCACCCCACTAAAAATGGTCCCTACATCTTCAGCAGCCACACAAGAACAGTGGACAGACTCCTGGGCTCACATACCTACTAGCTCCTCTGTCCACATGGAGACAGGATGTAAGAGCTTCAACAAGGCCACATTAATGACCAGAGTAGCGCACACACCCAGCTTATCTGGACACAACAAAACAAAGCAAAAATCCAGGATACAGGAAACAAAATACATTAAATAAATACAATAACTTATTGATGCCTCACGAGGAGAAGAAAGACACAAAGACACAAAGCCTCCAGTAAGAGACCAAAATAAAGAATCAGAAAACTTTCCAGAGGAAGACAAGGCAATGAAACCAACTGATAAAGAATTCAAAAGACTAATACACAGAGCTCCCTGAGAGATTAAGAAAGAGACCAGGCAAAACACAGATCAAACCAAGGAACACACAACAAAGCAAGAGAAAAATTCAGGAAAACAATACAAGAACAAAACCCAGCCCCCCAAACCCAGTGCCTTGGAGTCGATTCCGACTCATAGCGACACTATAGGACACAGTAGAACTGCCCCATAGAACAAAAAGACAGAATAAATAGGCTGTTAGGAACCATGCAAAAACAGCAACTAGAATTCCAGAAGATTAACAATAAAATTTCAGGATTAGACAATTCAATAGAAGATCATAGGAGCAGAACTGAGACAATGGAAGTCAGAATTAGTGAGACTGAAGATAAGTCCCTTGACACCAATTTGTTTGAGGAAAAAGAAAAAAATGAATAAAATTGAAGAAAGCCTAAGAATTGTGTGGGATACTATCAAGAGAAGAAACCTATGAGTGATCACAGTACCAGAACAGGTGGGGAATAATGGAAAACACAGAGAGAATTGTCAAAGAATTGCTGGCAGAAAACTTCCCTAATATCATCAAAGACAAGAAGATATCTAGGTGAGAAGCTCAGCAAACCGCATGCAGTATAGACTCCAAAAGAAAGTCACCAAGACATATCATAATCAAAATTACCAAAACCAGAGACAAAGAAAGAATCAGGAGAGTGGCTAGGGATACACAAGAATCGCCTACAAAGGAGAACCAAAAACTAAACTCTGATTACTCAGCACAAACCATGCAGGCAGGAAGGCAATGGGATGACACATATAAAGCCTTGAAGGAAAAAAAAAGAAAGAAAGAAAATCACAAGCCAAGACTTATTTATGCAGCAAAGTTGTCTCTCAAATACAATGATGAAATTAGGTCATTTCCAGATAAACAGAAGTTAAGGGAATATGTAAAAACCAGACCAAATTTACAAGAAATATTAAAGACAGTCCTCTGGTTAGAGAACCAACAACACCAGACAATAATCCAAGACTAGGACACAGGACAGATCAACCAGGTACCAACTCAGATAGGGAATTCACAAAAACAGAACAAAGCTAAAAGACTGAAAATAGGGAATCTGGGATGACAATAAGTAAATGAAAATGTCAAAACAAAAAAGAGAGAATAAACGGTATAGACATAGAACTTGCACCTGGAGAAGAAGTCAAGGTGATATCAAGAAATAAAAGACTGGTTTAAACTTAGAAGAATAAAAGGAAACTTCAAGGTAACCACAAAGAAAGCTAACAAACCCATCCATCAAAATAAAAAGAAGAAAAAATGTAAAGATTCAGCGAACACAAAATCAACAATAATGAAAGATGTGAAAAGAAAATCCATAAAGAAAAATAACTCGGCACAGAAAGTTAAGCTGAACAAAGAAACCTTCAACACCACAAAAAACAAAAACAAAATGACAGGAGTAAACTCATACCAATCAATAATCACACTGAATGTAAGTGGACTAAATGCAACAGTAAAGAGATACAGAGTGGCAGAATGGATTAAAAAAAAAAAGATTCATCTATATGCTGTCTACAAAAGACACACCTTAGACACAAAGACATAAACAAACTAAAATTCCAGGGATGGAAAAAAATATGTCAGACAATAACAAAAAAAAGCAGGAGTGGCAATAATAATCTCCAATAAAATAGACTTCAAAGCAAAATCCACCGTAAAGGATAAGGAAGGACATTATAAGATGATGAAAGGGTCAGTACACCAGGAGGCCATAACCATAACAAATATATACACACCCAACAACAGGGCTTCAAAATACATAAACCAAACTCTAACAGCACTGAAAAGAGAAATAGACGATACCGCAATAATAGTAGGAGACTTCAACATACTATCTTCAGTGAAGGACAGAACATCCAGAAAGAAACTCAATAAAGATACAGAAGATCTAAATGCCACAATTAACCAACTTGACCTCATTGACATATACAGAACACTCTACACAACAGCAGCAAATTACATCCTTTTTCAATGTGCATGGAACATTTTCCAGGATAGACTACATTTTAGGCCACAGAACAAGACTTAACAAAATCCAAAACATGAAAATAATACAAAGCATCCTCTCTGATCGTAATGCCATAAAAATAGAAATTGATAACAAAAACAGCAAGGACAGACTGAAGAAACCTCAAGAGTATGGCCCCTGGACACCCTTCTGGCTCAGTAATGAAGGCACTCCTGATGTTTGCCCTTCAGCCAAAGATTAGAAAAAGGCCCATAAAATGAAATGAGACTAAAGGGACACACCAGGCCAGGGGCAAGGACTAGAAGGCAGGAGGGGACACGAAAGTTGGTAATAGAGGACCTAAAGTTGAGAAGGGAGAGTGTTGACATGTCATGGAGTTGGTAGCCGATGTCACAAAATAATACATGTACTAATTGTTTAATGAGAAGCTAGTTTGTTCTGTAAACATTCATCTAAAGTACAATAATGAAAAGAAAAAAAGAGCAAAAAACCCAAATGCATGGAAACTGAACAACACATAGCTTAAAAAATACTGAGTAATAGAAGAAATCAAGGATGGAATAAAAAAATTCATAGACTCAAGTAACAATGGAAACACATCTTACCAAAACCTCTGGGGCACAGCAAAACCAGTACTTAGAGGTCATTTTATAGCAATAAACTCACACATCAAAAAAGAAGAATGGATCAAAATCAAACCATTAACTCTACAACATGAACAAATAGAAAGAGAGCAGCAAAAGGAACTCTCAAGCACAAGAAAGGAAATAGTAAAGATTAGAGCAGAATTAAATGAAATAGAGAAGAGAAAAACAATAGAGTAGTCAACAAGACCAAAAGTTGGTTCTTTGAAAGGATCAACAAAACTGACAAACCACTGGCCAAAGTAAAAAAGGAGAGGAAGCCAATAACCTGAATAAGAAATGAGACAGGTGATATCACAACAGATGCAACTGAAATAGAATCACAACAGAATACTGCAAAAAGCTGTACTCCTGAGAACCTAGGAGAAATAGACAAATTTGTAGTAACACACTAACGTGCCTAAACTAACACAAACTGAGGTAGAAAAACTAAACAGACCCATAACAAGAGATTGAAGAGGTAATTTAAAAAAGCTCCCAACAACAACAAAAAAGAGCCCTGGTCTAGATGGCTTCACTGGAGAATTCTACCAAGCTTTCAGAGAAGAGCTAACAGCAATACTACTGAATCTATTTCAGAGCATAGAAAAGGAAGCAATACTCCTGAACTCATTCTATGAAGCTACCATAACCCTGATACCAAAGCCAGGCAAAGACACCACACACACACACAAAAAAAAATACTACAGACCAATATCCCTCATAAACATCGATGCAAAAATCCTCAACAAAATTTTAGCCAGTAGAATTCAACAGCATAAAAAAAAATCATGACCAAGTGGGATTCATACCAGATATGCAGGGATGGTTCAACATTAGAAAATCAATCAACGTAATCCACCAAATAAATAAAACAAAAGAATCACAAGGTGAGGAGGGGAGAGGGAAAATCACTAACTAGATAGTAGACAAGTGTCAATTTTGGTGAAGGGAAAGACCACACACAGTATAATGGAAGTTAGTATAACTTGACCAAAGCAAAAACATACAAGTTTCCTAGACACATCCAGACACTTTGAGGGACCGAGTTGCTGGGGGTGGGGGCTGGGAACCATAGTCTTGGAGGACATCTAGGTTAATTGGCATAGCATAGTTCATAAAGAAAATGTTCTGCATCCCACTTTAGTGAGTAGCATCTGGGGCCTTAAGAGCTTGGGAGCAGTTGTCTAAGATATGTCTGTTGGTCCCATCCCGTCTGCAGCAAAGAAGAATGAGTAATACAAAAGACACAAGAAACATTAACTCAAAGAACTAAAGGATCACATGAACCAGAGACTCCATTAGTCTGAGCCCAGAAGAACTAGATGGTTCTCAGCTATCATCACCCACCGCTCTGACAGGGATCACAACAGATAGTCCCAGAGAGAATGGGGAAAAATGTAGAACAGAATTCAAATTCATGAAAAAAGACCAAACTTACTGGTCTGACAGAGACTGAAGGAACCCCTGAGACTATGGCCCCCGCACGTTCTGCTAACTCAGAGCTGAAACCACTTCCAAAGCCCACTTTTCAGACAAAGATTAGGTAGGCCTGTAATACAAAAAATAATGCACTTAAGGAACATGCTTCTTAGTTCAATCAAATCAATCAATCAGTCAATCAACTCCTGCCCAAAAGCAAGACGAAAATGCAGGAAGGGACAGGAACTGGATGAATGGACTTAGGTAACCTGAGGTGGAAAAAGAGAGCATGCTGTCACATTGTGTAGATTGCAACTAATGTCACAAAACAATGTGTATAAATTTTTGAATGAGAAATTAGCTTAAGCTGTCAACTTTCACATGAAGTACAATAAAATTTTAAAAGGGTTCTTTTTTTTAAAAGACAGCAAAATGGAAAAATCAAGAAAGAAACAGCTAAAGCAAAATATAAGCAAATATAAGAAAGATATGGAGTAAATTTACTGCACATTGGCTTCTAGTCCCATTGTAATTATTGCAGTCTGGAAATTTAGTGAACACATACATGTTTCGGCCTTTATCTCACTAGGTGTCTGTATTGCAGTGAGTATTGACCATTCCCTCCTTGAAGCAGTCATTCCTTGGCTTTCATCATTCCAACTTCTTCTGATTATGCTTCCAACTCTCTGATCACTGTTTTTGTTCTCATACATAGGATTTTCACTTCTACTTCTGCCCATTAATTAAAGTTTGAAATACTTAGATTCTCATCAGCTTCTTTTTGCTCTTCTCAATCCTCATCTTTTCCTGAAACTCTCCTCAGAGGTTCAGACTCATTTATAGCCTTGTCTTAGTCATCTAGTGGGGTATCACAAAAATACCACAAGTGGATGGCTTTAGCAAAGAGAAATTTTTCTCACAGTCTAGTAGGCTAGAAGTCCAAATTCAGGGAGTCAGCTCCAGGGGAATGCCTTCTCTCTCTGTCTGCTCTGGAGGAAGGTCCTTGTCATCAATCTTCCCCCGGACTAGGAGCTTCTCTGTGCAGGAACTCCAGGTCCAAAGGATGCACTCTGCTCCCGGCACTGCTTTCTTGGTGGTACAAAGTCCCCCAACTTTCTGCTTGCTTCCCTTTCCTTTCATTTCTTGTAAGATAAAAAGCGGTGCAGGCCACACCCCAGAGAAACTCCCTTTACATTGGATCAGCTATGTGACCTGAGCAAGAGTGTTAATATCACACCCTAATCCTTTTTAACCACAGGCAGAGATTATGATTTAGAACACACAGGAAAATCAAAAAATGGAGGACAACCACACATGGCCTAAACAAGTTAATACACACATTTTTGGGGGGACATAATTCAATCCATGACAAGCCTCATTAAAATAAAATATTAAAAAATGAATTTATTTCTCCCTTACACACACACCCCTCTTGCTATAATATCATCATTTATCAAATTATCAAGGGCATAAACCTAGTATTTGTCTCGCAATCCTTTCTCTGCTTTGTCCCTGTTCCCCTTTGATTCCGTCATTGAGCCTAGTCAGTTTTACCTCCCAAATGTTTCTTGAGTTTGCAATTCCCTCCTTCTTCTCTACCACTACTCTGGCACAGGTTCTAATCTTCTATGTCTGGACTAATAAAATAGGCTATACCTAATTTGCGTGCCTGCTTCTACACTTACTTCCTTTCTGTTCTATGCTTCTCACTATTTACAGAATAATATACTAAAACGCAATCGTTCTTCTTCCCTGCTCTACTTAAAAAACAAAAACCAAAAAAAAAAAAAACCCAAAACAAAACCGTTGCTGTCAAGTCAATTCTGACCCACAGTGATCTTATTGGACAGAGCAGAACTGCACCATAGGGCTTCCAAGGAGCGGCTGGTGGATTCTAACTGCTGACCTCTTTGTTAGCAGCCGAGCTCTGAACGACCATGTGAAAGCTCTGTTTCCTCTTCAGCAAAAACCTAAATTTTTTATCTTGTTACACAAATTCTCTGTAATTTCTACTTTCCCTGTAATATTGGGCACGTTCCATTGTGAAATTTGTGTTATACTCAATAACACAAATTTACTTGATGTTTCTCTTTGCATGAAATGTTGTTTTTCATGTCTGTATCTTTGATTTCCTCTGCCAAGAATGTGATACTCATCCTTGCCCCCTCTTATTGAGCCACTTAGACTCAGGTCATGGTCATCTCCTTCAGAAAGCTCTTCCTGACCCTCCTGTCTCCTGATTGCTTAGTGTGTCTTCTTCAGCCCTTCCATATTATTTGCACATATTTGAGGTATTCCATTTTCATAGTAAATTGAAAGGATCTATTGATGACTATCTTTCTCAGAAGAATCTTAGCTCCTTGAAAGCAGGAATTGTAGAATAGTGTAGAATGGTGTGGAATGAATAGAATGGAGTCAAATAGAGTAGAAAAGAGTCCAATAGAGCAGAATACAGCCGAATAGGGCTGAATAAGGACGAATCGAGCAGAATCGAAGTGATTCAAGCCAAAACGAGCTGAATGGAGCCTAATTTAGCCGAATAGAGCCAAATCGATCCGAAACTAGCCGATTCAAGATTAATTGCGTAGAATCGCATTAAATGCGTCAAATCCAATCGAAACATATAGATTAGAGAAGAGTGGGGAGGGGAGGGTAGAATAGAATAGAGTAGCGTAGAATAGAAGAGATTAGAACAGAATAGAAGGAATAGAATAGAGTGGAAAAGAGCAGAGTTGAATAGAGCCAAATAGGCCGAACAGAGACGAATAGAGCTGAACGGAGCTGAACACAGCCGAAAAGAGCCGTATAGTGCCGAATCACACCTAATCGAGCTGAATCAAGCAGAATCACACCGACTGTTGCCGAATAGTGTCGAATAGCATCGAATCATGTTGAATCACGTCGAATCACATCGTTTTCCGTCAAACTGGGTCGAATCGCTTCATATCGCATCAAATTGCGTCGAATGTCATCGAATCACAGCGAATAGCGTCGTATTATGTCAAATAACTTCGAGTTGCGTCCAATCTCATAGAATTCTGCTGAATCACATCGAATCGCATGGAATCTCGTCAAATCTCTTTGAATCCCGTCGAATGCCTTCAAATTTCGTCGAATCCTGTCAAATCGTGTCGAACTGAATCTAATCGAATCAAATAGATTAAAGTAGGGTAGGTTTGGGTGGGTTGCAGTAGGGTTGGGAAGGGTAGACTAGAATAGACTACAACAGAATAGGGGAGAAAAGAACTGAATAGAAAGAATACAACAGAATAGAATAGAGTAGAAGAGAGTCAAATAGTGCAGAACATAGCCGAATTGAGCCGAATGGAGACAAAACGAGACGAATCGCCTTGAATTGCTTTGAACTGGGTCAAATGAAATCGAATCAATTAGAATAGATTAGGGTAGGGAATGGTAGAATAGAATAGAGGAGAATAGTGCAGAATGGTGTGGAATGGAATAAAATGGAGTCGAATAGAGACGGATAGAGATGAATAGAGTAGAAAAGAGTCGAATAGAGCAGAATAGGGCCGAATAGGGCCAAAGAAGGCCTAATCGAGCAGAATCGACACAATTCGAGCCAAATAGAGCCGAGTGGAGTGACATAGAGCCAAATAGAGCCGATTCGAACCAAATCAATCTGATTCAAGCCTAATCGCATCGAATCGCGTGGAAAAGCAACGAATCGAATGGAATCAAACAGATCAGAGAAGGGGAGGGGAGGGGTGGGGAGGGTAGAATAGAATAGAACAGTACAGAATAGAAAGAATAGAATATAGTACAGTAGAGTAGAGAAGAGTAGAGTAGAATTGAGTCGAATAGATTCGAATAGTGTCAACTAGTACAGGATATAGCTGAATGGAGCCAATTCTAGCCATATCGAGCCAAATGGAAACACAACGAGACAAATCGCGTTGAATTGCTTCGAAACGAATCCATTAGAATAGATTAGAGTAGGGTAGGGTAGGGTAGAACAGAATAGAGTGGAGTCAAATGGAGTCAAATAGAGACAAATAGAGTAGAAAAGAGTCGAATCGAGCCGAATAGGGCCGAATAAGGCTGAACCGAGCCGAATCGAGTCGAAACGAGCTGAATCCAAGCGATTCGACCCAAATAAAGCTGATTCGAGCCGATGGTGCCGAATCGAGCCGAATTGAGCCGATTCAAGCATAATCGCGTCCAATCGCATCAAAATGCTTTGAATCGAATCATATCGAATAGATTAGAATAGAAGAGGTTAGGGTAGGGTAGTTTATGATAGGGTAGATGAAAGTAGACTACAGTAGAGTAGACAAGAGAAGGCTAGAGTAGTAGCCTAGACTAGTAAGCTGGACTAGTCAGCTAGACTAGTGGCATAGGTCAGTAGCCTAGACACTAGCCTTGAAGAGTACCCTTGCCTTGACAAGTACCCTAAATTAGTAATCTGAACTAGTACCCTTGCCTTAACTAGTAGTCTTAACTAGTACCCTTGCCTTACTAGTACCCTTAATGAGGAGCCTTGCCTTAGCTAGTAGTCTTAACTAGCACCCTTGCCTTTACCAGTACACTGAACAAGTACCCGTGCCTTAACTAGTACCCTTCCCTTAACCAGTAGTCTTAACAAGTAGCCTTGCCTTGACTAGTACCCTTAACTAGTACCCTGAACTTAACTAGTAGCCTGAATTAGTACCCTTGCCTTAACTAGTACCCTTTCCCAAACTAGTACCCTTAATTAGTTCCCCTATTGAGTACCCCTAAGTAGAAGGGTATGGTACGGTGGGGTAGTATAGGGTAGGGTAGCATACAGTGGAAAAGAAAACATAGAAGAAAATAGAACAGCATAGGTCAGGGTAGGTTAGCTTAGTGTAGGGTATGGTAGAGTAGCATAGGATGGAATAGAGAACCTAGAAAATGAGAATAGAATACGACAGAATAGAAAAGAACAGGCTAGATTAGGATAGGGTAGGTCGGGGTAGGGTTCTGTAGAATAGAATAGTGTAGAATGGAGTCGAATGGTGTGGAATGGAGTCGAACAGAGATGAATAGGGTAGAAAAGGGTTGACTAGAGCGGAATAGCTCCAAACAGGACCAAATAGGGCCGAACCGAGCCGAATCAAGGCAAATCGAGCCGAATCGAGTCGGATCGACCACGTTCGAGCTGAATGGAGCCGAATGGAGCCGAAATGAGCCAAAGAGAGACAAACAAAATGAACCGAGCAAAATCACACCTAATCGCATCGAATCTCGTTTAATTCCATCAAATCCCACCAAAAGCCATCGAAACTCATGGAATCTCACCGAATCCCATCTAATTGTGTCAAATCGGGTCGAATGGTGTCGAATTGAATGGAACCGAATTAAATTGAATAGATTAGAGTAGTGTAGGTTAGGCTGGGATTCAGTAGGTTAGGGCACAGAAGAATAGAATAGAGTAGAACAGAAGAGAATACAAAGAGTAGAATGGAGTAGAGTTGAGTAGAGTAGAATAGTCAGAGTTGAGTAGTGCAGAATAGAGATGAATAGATCCAATTCAAGTCAATTGAGTCGAATGGAGAGGTAACGAGTCAAATCACGATGAATCAAATCGAATTGAATAGATTACAGCAAAATAGAGTAGGGTAGAGTAGAATACTTTAAAATGGAGTAGAACGGTGAGCAATGGAATCGAATGGAGTAGAATAGAGTAGAAAAGAGCCGTAGAGGGCCCAAGAGGGCTGAGTCGAGCTGAAGTGAGGCAAATCGAGACTAATGGAGCCGAATCGAGCCTAATCAAGCCGAATCGACACTATTCGAGCCAAATGGAGCCGAATGGACACGAATCGAACCAATTCAACCTGACTCTTGTCAAAATTCGTCGAATCGAATTGAATAGATTAGAGTAGGGGAGGTTCGGGTAGGGTAGGGTAGGGTAGACTAGAGTAGAGTAGAATAGAATACAACAGAACAATACAGAATGAATACAGAAAAGAGTAGGCTAGAGTAGAGTAGCGGAGAATAGAGTAGAGTAGAATAGATTCAAACAGAGACAAATAAGGCCAAATCGAGCCGAATCGCGTCGAAATGGGTTGAATCAAATCCAATCAAGTGGATTAGAATACATTAGAGTTGGGTAGCGTAGGGTAGGGTAGAATAGAGTAGAACAGAATAGAAATAATACAACAGAATAGGGGAGTAGACTAGAGTACAACAGACTAGAATAGAGTCGAATAGAGCTGAATAGAGCCAAATGGAGACAAAATGAGAGGAATCGCATCGAATCGATTTGAGTAAATTAGAGTGGTGTAGGTTAGGGTAGAGCAGAATAGAGTAGAATAGCATAGAATGGTGTGGAATGAATAGAATGGAGTGGAATGGAGTTAAATAGAGACGAATAGAGCAGAAAAGAGTCGAATAGAGCAGAACAGGGCCGAATAAGGCCGAATCGAGCTGCGTCAAGCTTAATCGCGTCGAATCGCGTTAAATGCGTCAAATCCAATTGAAACGTATAGATTAGACACAGGAAGGGGAGGGTAGAATAGAACAGAATAGAGTAGAATAGAAGAGATTAGAACAAAATAGGGCTAGAATAGAATAGAGTGGAAAAGAGTAGAGTCGAATAGAGCCGAATAGGCCGAGTAGAGACGAATAGAGACGAACGGAGCTGAATACAGCCAAAAAGAGCCTTAGTGCCGAATCGCACCTAATCGAGCTGAATCAAGCAGATTCGCACCGACTGTCCCCGAATAGCGTCGGATCGCATCGAATCGAGTTGAGTCACATCGTTTTGCATCAAACAAGGTCAAACTGCTTCCTATTGGGTCGAATCCCATCGTATCAGGTCGAATAACCTCGAATTGTGTCAAATCTCATAGAATCCTACTGAATCACGGTGAATAGCATGGAATCGCATCAAATCTCTTTGAATCCCTTTCAATGCCTTCAGATCTGTTCGAATCCAGTCGAAAGCTGCCCAATCACGTCGAATTGAATTGAATTGAATCAAGTAGATTAAAGTAGGGTAGGTTTGGGTGGGGTGCAGCAGGGTTGGGTAGGGTAGAATAGAATAGAGTACGACAGAATAGGAGAGAACAGAACAGAATAGAAAGAATACAACAGAATACAATAGAGTAGAATAGAGTCAAATAGTGCACAACATAGCCGAATTGAGCCAAATGGAGACAAAACGAGGCGAATCGAATCGCTTTGAATCAGGTCAAATCAAATCGAACCGATTAGAATAGATTAGGGTAGGGAAGGGCAGAATAAAATAGAGGAGAATAGTATAGAACGGAATAGAATGAAGTTGAATGGAGTCCAACAGAGATGGATAGAGACGAAGAGAGCAGAAAAGAGTCGAATAGGGCAGAATAGGGCCGAAATGGCTGAATAGGGCCAAACAAGGCCTAATCGTGCAGAATCCAGCAGAATCAACGCAATTCGAGCCAAGTCGAGCCGAATGGAGCGAAATGGAGCCAAATAGAGCCGATTCGAACCGAATCAAGCTGATTCAAGCCTAATCGCGTGGAAATGCATTGAATCGAATCGGATCAAATAGATTAGAGAAGGGGACGAGAGGGGCGGGGAGGGTAGAATCGAACAGAACAGAACAGTAGAGAATAGAAAGAATAGAATATAGTTCAGTAGGGTAGAGCAGAGAAGAGTCGAGTAGAGTAGAACTGAGTCGAATGGAGTCAAATAGTGCAGGATATAGCTGAAAAGAACCAATTCTAGCCGAATTGAGCCAAGTGGAAACAAAACGAGATGAATCGCTTCGAATTGCATCGAATTGCGTCCAATCGAATCGATTAGAGTAGGGTAGGGTAGAACAGAATAGAGTAGAATGGTGTAGAATGGAGTAGAATGGAGTCCAATGGAGCTGAATAGAGACAGATAGAGTAGAAAAGAGTGGAATTGAGTCGAATAGGGCCGAATAAGCTGAAGCGAGCCAAGTCGAGTTGAAACGAACAGAATCGAGCTGAATCGAAGCGATTCTAGCCAAATCGAGCTGAATCGAGCTGATGTGGCTGCATCGAGCCGATTCACGCAAAATCGCGTCCAACCGCATCAAAATGCTTTGAATCGAATCAAATGGAATAGAATAGGTTAGGGTAGGGTAGTTTCTGATAGGGTAAGCTAGGGTAGAAGAAAGTAGACTACAGTAGAGTAGACAAGAGAAGGCTAGAGTAGTAGCCTAGACTAGTAAGCTGGACTAGTCAGCTAGAACTGGTGGCATAGATCAGTAGCCTAGACAACTAGCCTTGAATAGTACCATTGCCTTGACAAGTACCCTAAGTCATCCGAACTAGTACCCTTGCCTTAACCAGTAGTCTTTAACTAGTCCCTTTGCCTCCAACAGTAGTCTTAACTAGTACCTCGCCTTAACTCGTATGCTTAACTAGTGCCCTTAACTAGTAGCCTTGCCTTAACTAGTAGCCTTAACTAGCATCCTGGCATAAACTAGTAGCCTAAACTACTGACCTTGCCTTAATCAGTACCCCCAACAAGTACCCATGCCTTAACTAGTACCCTGAACTACTATCCTGGCCTTAACTAGTACCCTAACTAGCACCCTAGCTTTAACTAGTAGCCTGAACTAGTACCCTTGCGTTAAGTAGTACCCTTGCCCAAACTAATACCCTTATTAAGTACCGCACGGCGCGGTAGAATAGGGTACGGTAGCGTGCGGTGGAACAGAGAAAATAGAATAGACCAGCAATGGTCAGGGTAGGTTAGTTTAGTGTAGGGTATGGTAGATAGCATAGGATGGAATAGAGAAAATAGAAAACGAGAATAGAATACAACAGAATAGAAAAGAACAGGCTAGATTAGGATAGGGTAGGTCGGGGTAGGGTTCTGTAGAATAGAATAGTGTAGAATGGAGTCGAATGGTGTGGAATGGAGTCGAACAGAGATGAATAGGGTAGAAAAGGGTTGACTAGAGCGGAATAGCTCCAAACAGGACCAAATAGGGCCGAACCGAGCCGAATCAAGGCAAATCGAGCCGAATCGAGTCGGATCGACCACGTTCGAGCTGAATGGAGCCGAATGGAGCCGAAATGAGCCAAAGAGAGACAAACAAAATGAACCGAGCAAAATCACACCTAATCGCATCGAATCTCGTTTAATTCCATCAAATCCCACCAAAAGCCATCGAAACTCATGGAATCTCACCGAATCCCATCTAATTGTGTCAAATCGGGTCGAATGGTGTCGAATTGAATGGAACCGAATTAAATTGAATAGATTAGAGTAGTGTAGGTTAGGCTGGGATTCAGTAGGTTAGGGCACAGAAGAATAGAATAGAGTAGAACAGAAGAGAATACAAAGAGTAGAATGGAGTAGAGTTGAGTAGAGTAGAATAGTCAGAGTTGAGTAGTGCAGAATAGAGATGAATAGATCCAATTCAAGTCAATTGAGTCGAATGGAGAGGTAACGAGTCAAATCACGATGAATCAAATCGAATTGAATAGATTACAGCAAAATAGAGTAGGGTAGAGTAGAATACTTTAAAATGGAGTAGAACGGTGAGCAATGGAATCGAATGGAGTAGAATAGAGTAGAAAAGAGCCGTAGAGGGCCCAAGAGGGCTGAGTCGAGCTGAAGTGAGGCAAATCGAGACTAATGGAGCCGAATCGAGCCTAATCAAGCCGAATCGACACTATTCGAGCCAAATGGAGCCGAATGGACACGAATCGAACCAATTCAACCTGACTCTTGTCAAAATTCGTCGAATCGAATTGAATAGATTAGAGTAGGGGAGGTTCGGGTAGGGTAGGGTAGGGTAGACTAGAGTAGAGTAGAATAGAATACAACAGAACAATACAGAATGAATACAGAAAAGAGTAGGCTAGAGTAGAGTAGCGGAGAATAGAGTAGAGTAGAATAGATTCAAACAGAGACAAATAAGGCCAAATCGAGCCGAATCGCGTCGAAATGGGTTGAATCAAATCCAATCAAGTGGATTAGAATACATTAGAGTTGGGTAGCGTAGGGTAGGGTAGAATAGAGTAGAACAGAATAGAAATAATACAACAGAATAGGGGAGTAGACTAGAGTACAACAGACTAGAATAGAGTCGAATAGAGCTGAATAGAGCCAAATGGAGACAAAATGAGAGGAATCGCATCGAATCGATTTGAGTAAATTAGAGTGGTGTAGGTTAGGGTAGAGCAGAATAGAGTAGAATAGCATAGAATGGTGTGGAATGAATAGAATGGAGTGGAATGGAGTTAAATAGAGACGAATAGAGCAGAAAAGAGTCGAATAGAGCAGAACAGGGCCGAATAAGGCCGAATCGAGCTGCGTCAAGCTTAATCGCGTCGAATCGCGTTAAATGCGTCAAATCCAATTGAAACGTATAGATTAGACACAGGAAGGGGAGGGTAGAATAGAACAGAATAGAGTAGAATAGAAGAGATTAGAACAAAATAGGGCTAGAATAGAATAGAGTGGAAAAGAGTAGAGTCGAATAGAGCCGAATAGGCCGAGTAGAGACGAATAGAGACGAACGGAGCTGAATACAGCCAAAAAGAGCCTTAGTGCCGAATCGCACCTAATCGAGCTGAATCAAGCAGATTCGCACCGACTGTCCCCGAATAGCGTCGGATCGCATCGAATCGAGTTGAGTCACATCGTTTTGCATCAAACAAGGTCAAACTGCTTCCTATTGGGTCGAATCCCATCGTATCAGGTCGAATAACCTCGAATTGTGTCAAATCTCATAGAATCCTACTGAATCACGGTGAATAGCATGGAATCGCATCAAATCTCTTTGAATCCCTTTCAATGCCTTCAGATCTGTTCGAATCCAGTCGAAAGCTGCCCAATCACGTCGAATTGAATTGAATTGAATCAAGTAGATTAAAGTAGGGTAGGTTTGGGTGGGGTGCAGCAGGGTTGGGTAGGGTAGAATAGAATAGAGTACGACAGAATAGGAGAGAACAGAACAGAATAGAAAGAATACAACAGAATACAATAGAGTAGAATAGAGTCAAATAGTGCACAACATAGCCGAATTGAGCCAAATGGAGACAAAACGAGGCGAATCGAATCGCTTTGAATCAGGTCAAATCAAATCGAACCGATTAGAATAGATTAGGGTAGGGAAGGGCAGAATAAAATAGAGGAGAATAGTATAGAACGGAATAGAATGAAGTTGAATGGAGTCCAACAGAGATGGATAGAGACGAAGAGAGCAGAAAAGAGTCGAATAGGGCAGAATAGGGCCGAAATGGCTGAATAGGGCCAAACAAGGCCTAATCGTGCAGAATCCAGCAGAATCAACGCAATTCGAGCCAAGTCGAGCCGAATGGAGCGAAATGGAGCCAAATAGAGCCGATTCGAACCGAATCAAGCTGATTCAAGCCTAATCGCGTGGAAATGCATTGAATCGAATCGGATCAAATAGATTAGAGAAGGGGACGAGAGGGGCGGGGAGGGTAGAATCGAACAGAACAGAACAGTAGAGAATAGAAAGAATAGAATATAGTTCAGTAGGGTAGAGCAGAGAAGAGTCGAGTAGAGTAGAACTGAGTCGAATGGAGTCAAATAGTGCAGGATATAGCTGAAAAGAACCAATTCTAGCCGAATTGAGCCAAGTGGAAACAAAACGAGATGAATCGCTTCGAATTGCATCGAATTGCGTCCAATCGAATCGATTAGAGTAGGGTAGGGTAGAACAGAATAGAGTAGAATGGTGTAGAATGGAGTAGAATGGAGTCCAATGGAGCTGAATAGAGACAGATAGAGTAGAAAAGAGTGGAATTGAGTCGAATAGGGCCGAATAAGCTGAAGCGAGCCAAGTCGAGTTGAAACGAACAGAATCGAGCTGAATCGAAGCGATTCTAGCCAAATCGAGCTGAATCGAGCTGATGTGGCTGCATCGAGCCGATTCACGCAAAATCGCGTCCAACCGCATCAAAATGCTTTGAATCGAATCAAATGGAATAGAATAGGTTAGGGTAGGGTAGTTTCTGATAGGGTAAGCTAGGGTAGAAGAAAGTAGACTACAGTAGAGTAGACAAGAGAAGGCTAGAGTAGTAGCCTAGACTAGTAAGCTGGACTAGTCAGCTAGAACTGGTGGCATAGATCAGTAGCCTAGACAACTAGCCTTGAATAGTACCATTGCCTTGACAAGTACCCTAAGTCATCCGAACTAGTACCCTTGCCTTAACCAGTAGTCTTTAACTAGTCCCTTTGCCTCCAACAGTAGTCTTAACTAGTACCTCGCCTTAACTCGTATGCTTAACTAGTGCCCTTAACTAGTAGCCTTGCCTTAACTAGTAGCCTTAACTAGCATCCTGGCATAAACTAGTAGCCTAAACTACTGACCTTGCCTTAATCAGTACCCCCAACAAGTACCCATGCCTTAACTAGTACCCTGAACTACTATCCTGGCCTTAACTAGTACCCTAACTAGCACCCTAGCTTTAACTAGTAGCCTGAACTAGTACCCTTGCGTTAAGTAGTACCCTTGCCCAAACTAATACCCTTATTAAGTACCGCACGGCGCGGTAGAATAGGGTACGGTAGCGTGCGGTGGAACAGAGAAAATAGAATAGACCAGCAATGGTCAGGGTAGGTTAGTTTAGTGTAGGGTATGGTAGATAGCATAGGATGGAATAGAGAAAATAGAAAACGAGAATAGAATACAACAGAATAGAAAAGAACAGGCTAGATTAGGATAGGGTAGGTCGGGGTAGGGTTCTGTAGAATAGAATAGTGTAGAATGGAGTCGAATGGTGTGGAATGGAGTCGAACAGAGATGAATAGGGTAGAAAAGGGTTGACTAGAGCGGAATAGCTCCAAACAGGACCAAATAGGGCCGAACCGAGCCGAATCAAGGCAAATCGAGCCGAATCGAGTCGGATCGACCACGTTCGAGCTGAATGGAGCCGAATGGAGCCGAAATGAGCCAAAGAGAGACAAACAAAATGAACCGAGCAAAATCACACCTAATCGCATCGAATCTCGTTTAATTCCATCAAATCCCACCAAAAGCCATCGAAACTCATGGAATCTCACCGAATCCCATCTAATTGTGTCAAATCGGGTCGAATGGTGTCGAATTGAATGGAACCGAATTAAATTGAATAGATTAGAGTAGTGTAGGTTAGGCTGGGATTCAGTAGGTTAGGGCACAGAAGAATAGAATAGAGTAGAACAGAAGAGAATACAAAGAGTAGAATGGAGTAGAGTTGAGTAGAGTAGAAGAGTCAGAGTTGAGTAGTGCAGAATAGAGATGAATAGATCCAATTCAAGTCAATTGAGTCGAATGGAGAGGTAACGAGTCAAATCACGATGAATCAAATCGAATTGAATAGATTACAGCAAAATAGAGTAGGGTAGAGTAGAATACTTTAAAATGGAGTAGAACGGTGAGCAATGGAATCGAATGGAGTAGAATAGAGTAGAAAAGAGCCGTAGAGGGCCCAAGAGGGCTGAGTCGAGCTGAAGTGAGGCAAATCGAGACTAATGGAGCCGAATCGAGCCTAATCAAGCCGAATCGACACTATTCGAGCCAAATGGAGCCGAATGGACACGAATCGAAGCAATTCAACCTGACTCTTGTCAAAATTCGTCGAATCGAATTGAATAGATTAGAGTAGGGGAGGTTCGGGTAGGGTAGGGTAGGGTAGACTAGAGTAGAGTAGAATAGAATACAACAGAACAATACAGAATGAATACAGAAAAGAGTAGGCTAGAGTAGAGTAGCGGGGAATAGAGTAGAGTCGAATAGATTCAAACAGAGACAAATAAGGCCAAATCGAGCCGAATCGCGTCGAAATGGGTTGAATCAAATCCAATCAAGTGGATTAGAATACATTAGAGTTGGGTAGCGTAGGGTAGGGTAGAATAGAGTAGAACAGAATAGAAATAATACAATAGAATAGGGGAGTAGACTAGAGTACAACAGACTAGAATAGAGTCGAATAGAGCTGAATAGAGCCAAATGGAGACAAAATGAGAGGAATCGCATCGAATCGATTTGAGTAAATTAGAGTGGTGTAGGTTAGGGTAGAGCAGAATAGAGTAGAATAGCATAGAATGGTGTGGAATGAATAGAATGGAGTGGAATGGAGTTAAATAGAGACGAATAGAGCAGAAAAGAGTCGAATAGAGCAGAACAGGGCCGAATAAGGCCGAATCGAGCTGCGTCAAGCTTAATCGCGTCGAATCGCGTTAAATGCGTCAAATCCAATTGAAACGTATAGATTAGACACGGGAAGGGGAGGGTAGAATAGAACAGAATAGAGTAGAATAGAAGAGATTAGAACAAAATAGGGCTAGAATAGAATAGAGTGGAAAAGAGTAGAGTCGAATAGAGCCGAATAGGCCGAGTAGAGACGAATAGAGACGAACGGAGCTGAATACACCCAAAAAAAGCCTTAGTGCCGAATCGCACCTAATCGAGCTGAATCAAGCAGATTCGCACCGACTGTCCCCGAATAGCGTCGGAGCGCATAGAATCGAGTTGAGTCACATCGTTTTGCATCAAACAAGGTCAAACTGCTTCATATTGGGTCGAATCCCATCGTATCAGGTCGAATAACCTCGAATTGTGTCAAATCTCATAGAATCCGACTGAATCACGGTGAATAGCATGGAATCGCATCAAATCTCTTTGAATCCCTTCGAATGCCTTCAGATCTGTTCGAATCCAGTCGAAAGCTGCCCAATCACGTCGAATTGAATTGAATTGAATCAAGTAGATTAAAGTAGGGTAGGTTTGGGTGGGGTGCAGCAGGGTTGGGTAGGGTAGAATAGAATAGAGTACGACAGAATAGGAGAGAACAGAACAGAATAGAAAGAATACAACAGAATACAATAGAGTAGAATAGAGTCAAATAGTGCACAACATAGCCGAATTGAGCCAAATGGAGACAAAATGAGGCGAATCGCATCGAATCGCTTTGAATCAGGTCAAATCAAATCGAACCGATTAGAATAGATTAGGGTAGGGAAGGGCAGAATAAAATAGAGGAGAATAGTATAGAACGGAATAGAATGAAGTTGAATGGAGTCCAACAGAGATGGATAGAGACGAAGAGAGCAGAAAAGAGTCGAATAGGGCAGAATAGGGCCGAAATGGCTGAATAGGGCCAAACAAGGCCTAATCGTGCAGAATCCAGCAGAATCAACGCAATTCGAGCCAAGTCGAGCCGAATGGAGCGAAATGGAGCCAAATAGAGCCGATTCGAACCGAATCAAGCTGATTCAAGCCTAATCGCGTGGAAATGCATTGAATCGAATCGGATCAAATAGATTAGAGAAGGGGACGAGAGGGGCGGGGAGGGTAGAATCGAACAGAACAGAACAGTAGAGAATAGAAAGAATAGAATATAGTTCAGTAGGGTAGAGCAGAGAAGAGTCGAGTAGAGTAGAACTGAGTCGAATGGAGTCAAATAGTGCAGGATATAGCTGAAAAGAACCAATTCTAGCCGAATTGAGCCAAATGGAAACAAAACGAGATGAATCGCTTCGAATTGCTTCGAATTGCGTCCAATCGAATCGATTAGAGTAGGGTAGGGTAGAACAGAATAGAGTAGAATGGTGTAGAATGGAGTAGAATGGAGTCCAATGGAGCTGAATAGAGACAGATAGAGTAGAAAAGAGTGGAATTGAGTCGAATAGGGCCGAATAAGCTGAAGCGAGCCAAGTCGAGTTGAAACGAACAGAATCGAGCTGAATCGAAGCGATTCTAGCCAAATCGAGCTGAATCGAGCTGATGTGGCTGCATCGAGCCGATTCACGCAAACCGCGTCCAACCGCATCAAAATGCTTTGAATCGAATCAAATGGAATAGAATAGGTTAGGGTAGGGTAGTTTCTGATAGGGTAAGCTAGGGTAGAAGAAAGTAGACTACAGTAGAGTAGACAAGAGAAGGCTAGAGTAGTAGCCTAGACTAGTAAGCTGGACTAGTCAGCTAGAACTGGTGGCATAGATCAGTAGCCTAGACAACTAGCCTTGAATAGTACCATTGCCTTGACAAGTACCCTAAGTCATCCGAACTAGTACCCTTGCCTTAACCAGTAGTCTTTAACTAGTCCCTTTGCCTCCAACAGTAGTCTTAACTAGTACCTCGCCTTAACTCGTATGCTTAACTAGTGCCCTTAACTAGTAGCCTTGCCTTAACTAGTAGCCTTAACTAGCATCCTGGCATAAACTAGTAGCCTAAACTACTGACCTTGCCTTAATCAGTACCCCCAACAAGTACCCATGCCTTAACTAGTACCCTGAACTACTATCCTGGCCTTAACTAGTACCCCTAACTAGTACCCTAGCTTTAACTAGTAGCCTGAACTAGTACCCTTGCGTTAAGTAGTACCCTTGCCCGAACTAATACCCTTATTAAGTACCGCACGGCGCGGTAGAATAGGGTACGGTAGCATGCGGTGGAACAGAGAAAATAGAATAGACCAGCAATGGTCAGGGTAGGTTAGTTTAGTGTAGGGTATGGTAGATAGCATAGGATGGAATAGAGAAAATAGAAAACGAGAATAGAATACAACAGAATAGAAAAGAACAGGCTAGATTAGGATAGGGTAGGTCGGGGTAGGGTTCTGTAGAATAGAATAGTGTAGAATGGAGTCGAATGGTGTGGAATGGAGTCGAACAGAGATGAATAGGGTAGAAAAGGGTTGACTAGAGCGGAATAGCTCCAAACAGGACCAAATAGGGCCGAACCGAGCCGAATCAAGGCAAATCGAGCCGAATCGAGTCGGATCGACCACGTTCGAGCTGAATGGAGCCGAATGGAGCCGAAATGAGCCAAAGAGAGACAAACAAAATGAACCGAGCAAAATCACACCTAATCGCATCGAATCTCGTTTAATTCCATCAAATCCCACCAAAAGCCATCGAAACTCATGGAATCTCACCGAATCCCATCTAATTGTGTCAAATCGGGTCGAATGGTGTCGAATTGAATGGAACCGAATTAAAATGAATAGATTAGAGTAGTGTAGGTTAGGCTGGGATTCAGTAGGTTAGGGCACAGAAGAATAGAATAGAGTAGAACAGAAGAGAATACAAAGAGTAGAATGGAGTAGAGTTGAGTAGAGTAGAATAGTCAGAGTTGAGTAGTGCAGAATAGAGATGAATAGATCCAATTCAAGTCAATTGAGTCGAGTGGAGAGGTAACGAGTCAAATCACGATGAATCAAATCGAATTGAATAGATTACAGCAAAATAGAGTAGGGTAGAGTAGAATACTTTAAAATGGAGTAGAACGGTGAGCAATGGAATCGAATGGAGTAGAATAGAGTAGAAAAGAGCCGTAGAGGGCCCAAGAGGGCTGAGTCGAGCTGAAGTGAGGCAAATCGAGACTAATGGAGCCGAATCGAGCCTAATCAAGCCGAATCGACACTATTCGAGCCAAATGGAGCCGAATGGACACGAATCGAACCAATTCAACCTGACTCTTGTCAAAATTCGTCGAATCGAATTGAATAGATTAGAGTAGGGGAGGTTCGGGTAGGGTAGGGTAGGGTAGACTAGAGTAGAGTAGAATAGAATACAACAGAACAATACAGAATGAATACAGAAAAGAGTAGGCTAGAGTAGAGTAGCGGGGAATAGAGTAGAGTCGAATAGATTCAAACAGAGACAAATACGGCCAAATCGAGCCGAATCGCGTCGAAATGGGTTGAATCAAATCCAATCAAGTGGATTAGAATACATTAGAGTTGGGTAGCGTAGGGTAGGGTAGAATAGAGTAGAACAGAATAGAAATAATACAATAGAATAGGGGAGTAGACTAGAGTACAACAGACTAGAATAGAGTCGAATAGAGCTGAATAGAGCCAAATGGAGACAAAATGAGAGGAATCGCATCGAATCGATTTGAGTAAATTAGAGTGGTGTAGGTTAGGGTAGAGCAGAATAGAGTAGAATAGCATAGAATGGTGTGGAATGAATAGAATGGAGTGGAATGGAGTTAAATAGAGACGAATAGAGCAGAAAAGAGTCGAATAGAGCAGAACAGGGCCGAATAAGGCCGAATCGAGCTGCGTCAAGCTTAATCGCGTCGAATCGCGTTAAATGCGTCAAATCCAATTGAAACGTATAGATTAGACACGGGAAGGGGAGGGTAGAATAGAACAGAATAGAGTAGAATAGAAGAGATTAGAACAAAATAGGGCTAGAATAGAATAGAGTGGAAAAGAGTAGAGTCGAATAGAGCCGAATAGGCCGAGTAGAGACGAATAGAGACGAACGGAGCTGAATACAGCCAAAAAGAGCCTTAGTGCCGAATCGCACCTAATCGAGCTGAATCAAGCAGATTCGCACCGACTGTCCCCGAATAGCGTCGGAGCGCATCGAATCGAGTTGAGTCACATCGTTTTGCATCAAACAAGGTCAAACTGCTTCATATTGGGTCGAATCCCATCGTATCAGGTCGAATAACCTCGAATTGTGTCAAATCTCATAGAATCCTACTGAATCACGGTGAATAGCATGGAATCGCATCAAATCTCTTTGAATCCCTTCGAATGCCTTCAGATCTGTTCGAATCCAGTCGAAAGCTGCCCAATCACGTCGAATTGAATTGAATTGAATCAAGTAGATTAAAGTAGGGTAGGTTTGGGTGGGGTGCAGCAGGGTTGGGTAGGGTAGAATAGAATAGAGTACGACAGAATAGGAGAGAACAGAACAGAATAGAAAGAATACAACAGAATACAATAGAGTAGAATAGAGTCAAATAGTGCACAACATAGCCGAATTGAGCCAAATGGAGACAAAACGAGGCGAATCGAATCGCTTTGAATCAGGTCAAATCAAATCGAACCGATTAGAATAGATTAGGGTAGGGAAGGGCAGAATAAAATAGAGGAGAATAGTATAGAACGGAATAGAATGAAGTTGAATGGAGTCCAACAGAGATGGATAGAGACGAAGAGAGCAGAAAAGAGTCGAATAGGGCAGAATAGGGCCGAAATGGCTGAATAGGGCCAAACAAGGCCTAATCGTGCAGAATCCAGCAGAATCAACGCAATTCGAGCCAAGTCGAGCCGAATGGAGCGAAATGGAGCCAAATAGAGCCGATTCGAACCGAATCAAGCTGATTCAAGCCTAATCGCGTGGAAATGCATTGAATCGAATCGGATCAAATAGATTAGAGAAGGGGACGAGAGGGGCGGGGAGGGTAGAATCGAACAGAACAGAACAGTAGAGAATAGAAAGAATAGAATATAGTTCAGTAGGGTAGAGCAGAGAAGAGTCGAGTAGAGTAGAACTGAGTCGAATGGAGTCAAATAGTGCAGGATATAGCTGAAAAGAACCAATTCTAGCCGAATTGAGCCAAATGGAAACAAAACGAGATGAATCGCTTCGAATTGCTTCGAATTGCGTCCAATCGAATCGATTAGAGTAGGGTAGGGTAGAACAGAATAGAGTAGAATGGTGTAGAATGGAGTAGAATGGAGTCCAATGGAGTTGAATAGAGACAGATAGAGTAGAAAAGAGTCGAATTGAGTCGAATAGGGCCGAATAAGCTGAAGCGAGCCAAGTCGAGTTGAAACGAACAGAATCGAGCTGAATCGAAGCGATTCTAGCCAAATCGAGCTGAATCGAGCTGATGTGGCTGCATCGAGCCGATTCACGCAAAACCGCGTCCAACCGCATCAAAATGCTTTGAATCGAATCAAATGGAATAGAATAGGTTAGGGTAGGGTAGTTTCTGATAGGGTAAGCTAGGGTAGAAGAAAGTAGACTACAGTAGAGTAGACAAGAGAAGGCTAGAGTAGTAGCCTAGACTAGTAAGCTGGACTAGTCAGCTAGAACTGGTGGCATAGATCAGTAGCCTAGACAACTAGCCTTGAATAGTACCATTGCCTTGACAAGTACCCTAAGTCATCCGAACTAGTACCCTTGCCTTAACCAGTAGTCTTTAACTAGTCCCTTTGCCTCCAACAGTAGTCTTAACTAGTACCTCGCCTTAACTCGTATGCTTAACTAGTGCCCTTAACTAGTAGCCTTGCCTTAACTAGTAGCCTTAACTAGCATCCTGGCATAAACTAGTAGCCTAAACTACTGACCTTGCCTTAATCAGTACCCCCAACAAGTACCCATGCCTTAACTAGTACCCTGAACTACTATCCTGGCCTTAACTAGTACCCCTAACTAGTACCCTAGCTTTAACTAGTAGCCTGAACTAGTACCCTTGCGTTAAGTAGTACCCTTGCCCGAACTAATACCCTTATTAAGTACCGCACGGCGCGGTAGAATAGGGTACGGTAGCATGCGGTGGAACAGAGAAAATAGAATAGACCAGCAATGGTCAGGGTAGGTTAGTTTAGTGTAGGGTATGGTAGATAGCATAGGATGGAATAGAGAAAATAGAAAACGAGAATAGAATACAACAGAATAGAAAAGAACAGGCTAGATTAGGATAGGGTAGGTCGGGGTAGGGTTCTGTAGAATAGAATAGTGTAGAATGGAGTCGAATGGTGTGGAATGGAGTCGAACAGAGATGAATAGGGTAGAAAAGGGTTGACTAGAGCGGAATAGCTCCAAACAGGACCAAATAGGGCCGAACCGAGCCGAATCAAGGCAAATCGAGCCGAATCGAGTCGGATCGACCACGTTCGAGCTGAATGGAGCCGAATGGAGCCGAAATGAGCCAAAGAGAGACAAACAAAATGAACCGAGCAAAATCACACCTAATCGCATCGAATCTCGTTTAATTCCATCAAATCCCACCAAAAGCCATCGAAACTCATGGAATCTCACCGAATCCCATCTAATTGTGTCAAATCGGGTCGAATGGTGTCGAATTGAATGGAACCGAATTAAATTGAATAGATTAGAGTAGTGTAGGTTAGGCTGGGATTCAGTAGGTTAGGGCACAGAAGAATAGAATAGAGTAGAACAGAAGAGAATACAAAGAGTAGAATGGAGTAGAGTTGAGTAGAGTAGAAGAGTCAGAGTTGAGTAGTGCAGAATAGAGATGAATAGATCCAATTCAAGTCAATTGAGTCGAATGGAGAGGTAACGAGTCAAATCACGATGAATCAAATCGAATTGAATAGATTACAGCAAAATAGAGTAGGGTAGAGTAGAATACTTTAAAATGGAGTAGAACGGTGAGCAATGGAATCGAATGGAGTAGAATAGAGTAGAAAAGAGCCGTAGAGGGCCCAAGAGGGCTGAGTCGAGCTGAAGTGAGGCAAATCGAGACTAATGGAGCCGAATCGAGCCTAATCAAGCCGAATCGACACTATTCGAGCCAAATGGAGCCGAATGGACACGAATCGAACCAATTCAACCTGACTCTTGTCAAAATTCGTCGAATCGAATTGAATAGATTAGAGTAGGGGAGGTTCGGGTAGGGTAGGGTAGGGTAGACTAGAGTAGAGTAGAATAGAATACAACAGAACAATACAGAATGAATACAGAAAAGAGTAGGCTAGAGTAGAGTAGCGGGGAATAGAGTAGAGTCGAATAGATTCAAACAGAGACAAATAAGGCCAAATCGAGCCGAATCGCGTCGAAATGGGTTGAATCAAATCCAATCAAGTGGATTAGAATACATTAGAGTTGGGTAGCGTAGGGTAGGGTAGAATAGAGTAGAACAGAATAGAAATAATGCAACAGAATAGGGGAGTCGACTAGAGTACAACAGACTAGAATAGAGTCGAATAGAGCTGAATAGAGCCAAATGGAGACAAAATGAGAGGAATCGCATCAAATCGATTTGAGTAAATTAGAGTGGTGTAGGTTAGGGTAGAGCAGAATAGAGTAGAATAGCATAGAATGGTGTGGAATGAATAGAATGGAGTGGAATGGAGTTATATAGAGACGAATAGAGCAGAAAAGAGTCGAATAGAGCAGAACAGGGCCGAATAAGGCCGAATCGAGCTGCGTCAAGCTTAATCGCGTCGAATCGCGTTAAATGCGTCAAATCCAATTGAAACGTATAGATTAGACACGGGAAGGGGAGGGTAGAATAGAACAGAATAGAGTAGAATAGAAGAGATTAGAACAAAATAGGGCTAGAATAGAATAGAGTGGAAAAGAGTAGAGTCGAATAGAGCCGAATAGGCCGAGTAGAGACGAATAGAGACGAACGGAGCTGAATACACCCAAAAAAAGCCTTAGTGCCGAATCGCACCTAATCGAGCTGAATCAAGCAGATTCGCACCGACTGTCCCCGAATAGCGTCGGAGCGCATCGAATCGAGTTGAGTCACATCGTTTTGCATCAAACAAGGTCAAACTGCTTCATATTGGGTCGAATCCCATCGTATCAGGTCGAATAACGACGAATTGTGTCAAATCTCATAGAATCCGACTGAATCACGGTGAATAGCATGGAATCGCATCAAATCTCTTTGAATCCCTTCGAATGCCTTCAGATCTGTTCGAATCCAGTCGAAAGCTGCCCAATCACGTCGAATTGAATTGAATTGAATCAAGTAGATTAAAGTAGGGTAGGTTTGGGTGGGGTGCAGCAGGGTTGGGTAGGGTAGAATAGAATAGAGTACGACAGAATAGGAGAGAACAGAACAGAATAGAAAGAATACAACAGAATACAATAGAGTAGAATAGAGTCAAATAGTGCACAACATAGCCGAATTGAGCCAAATGGAGACAAAACGAGGCGAATCGAATCGCTTTGAATCAGGTCAAATCAAATCGAACCGATTAGAATAGATTAGGGTAGGGAAGGGCAGAATAAAATAGAGGAGAATAGTATAGAACGGAATAGAATGAAGTTGAATGGAGTCCAACAGAGATGGATAGAGACGAAGAGAGCAGAAAAGAGTCGAATAGGGCAGAATAGGGCCGAAATGGCTGAATAGGGCCAAACAAGGCCTAATCGTGCAGAATCCAGCAGAATCAACGCAATTCGAGCCAAGTCGAGCCGAATGGAGCGAAATGGAGCCAAATAGAGCCGATTCGAACCGAATCAAGCTGATTCAAGCCTAATCGCGTGGAAATGCATTGAATCGAATCGGATCAAATAGATTAGAGAAGGGGACGAGAGGGGCGGGGAGGGTAGAATCGAACAGAACAGAACAGTAGAGAATAGAAAGAATAGAATATAGTTCAGTAGGGTAGAGCAGAGAAGAGTCGAGTAGAGTAGAACTGAGTCGAATGGAGTCAAATAGTGCAGGATATAGCTGAAAAGAACCAATTCTAGCCGAATTGAGCCAAATGGAAACAAAACGAGATGAATCGCTTCGAATTGCTTCGAATTGCGTCCAATCGAATCGATTAGAGTAGGGTAGGGTAGAACAGAATAGAGTAGAATGGTGTAGAATGGAGTAGAATGGAGTCCAATGGAGTTGAATAGAGACAGATAGAGTAGAAAAGAGTCGAATTGAGTCGAATAGGGCCGAATAAGCTGAAGCGAGCCAAGTCGAGTTGAAACGAACAGAATCGAGCTGAATCGAAGCGATTCTAGCCAAATCGAGCTGAATCGAGCTGATGTGGCTGCATCGAGCCGATTCACGCAAAACCGCGTCCAACCGCATCAAAATGCTTTGAATCGAATCAAATGGAATAGAATAGGTTAGGGTAGGGTAGTTTCTGATAGGGTAAGCTAGGGTAGAAGAAAGTAGACTACAGTAGAGTAGACAAGAGAAGGCTAGAGTAGTAGCCTAGACTAGTAAGCTGGACTAGTCAGCTAGAACTGGTGGCATAGATCAGTAGCCTAGACAACTAGCCTTGAATAGTACCATTGCCTTGACAAGTACCCTAAGTCATCCGAACTAGTACCCTTGCCTTAACCAGTAGTCTTTAACTAGTCCCTTTGCCTCCAACAGTAGTCTTAACTAGTACCTCGCCTTAACTCGTATGCTTAACTAGTGCCCTTAACTAGTAGCCTTGCCTTAACTAGTAGCCTTAACTAGCATCCTGGCATAAACTAGTAGCCTAAACTACTGACCTTGCCTTAATCAGTACCCCCAACAAGTACCCATGCCTTAACTAGTACCCTGAACTACTATCCTGGCCTTAACTAGTACCCCTAACTAGTACCCTAGCTTTAACTAGTAGCCTGAACTAGTACCCTTGCGTTAAGTAGTACCCTTGCCCGAACTAATACCCTTATTAAGTACCGCACGGCGCGGTAGAATAGGGTACGGTAGCATGCGGTGGAACAGAGAAAATAGAATAGACCAGCAATGGTCAGGGTAGGTTAGTTTAGTGTAGGGTATGGTAGATAGCATAGGATGGAATAGAGAAAATAGAAAACGAGAATAGAATACAACAGAATAGAAAAGAACAGGCTAGATTAGGATAGGGTAGGTCGGGGTAGGGTTCTGTAGAATAGAATAGTGTAGAATGGAGTCGAATGGTGTGGAATGGAGTCGAACAGAGATGAATAGGGTAGAAAAGGGTTGACTAGAGCGGAATAGCTCCAAACAGGACCAAATAGGGCCGAACCGAGCCGAATCAAGGCAAATCGAGCCGAATCGAGTCGGATCGACCACGTTCGAGCTGAATGGAGCCGAATGGAGCCGAAATGAGCCAAAGAGAGACAAACAAAATGAACCGAGCAAAATCACACCTAATCGCATCGAATCTCGTTTAATTCCATCAAATCCCACCAAAAGCCATCGAAACTCATGGAATCTCACCGAATCCCATCTAATTGTGTCAAATCGGGTCGAATGGTGTCGAATTGAATGGAACCGAATTAAATTGAATAGATTAGAGTAGTGTAGGTTAGGCTGGGATTCAGTAGGTTAGGGCACAGAAGAATAGAATAGAGTAGAACAGAAGAGAATACAAAGAGTAGAATGGAGTAGAGTTGAGTAGAGTAGAAGAGTCAGAGTTGAGTAGTGCAGAATAGAGATGAATAGATCCAATTCAAGTCAATTGAGTCGAATGGAGAGGTAACGAGTCAAATCACGATGAATCAAATCGAATTGAATAGATTACAGCAAAATAGAGTAGGGTAGAGTAGAATACTTTAAAATGGAGTAGAACGGTGAGCAATGGAATCGAATGGAGTAGAATAGAGTAGAAAAGAGCCGTAGAGGGCCCAAGAGGGCTGAGTCGAGCTGAAGTGAGGCAAATCGAGACTAATGGAGCCGAATCGAGCCTAATCAAGCCGAATCGACACTATTCGAGCCAAATGGAGCCGAATGGACACGAATCGAACCAATTCAACCTGACTCTTGTCAAAATTCGTCGAATCGAATTGAATAGATTAGAGTAGGGGAGGTTCGGGTAGGGTAGGGTAGGGTAGACTAGAGTAGAGTAGAATAGAATACAACAGAACAATACAGAATGAATACAGAAAAGAGTAGGCTAGAGTAGAGTAGCGGGGAATAGAGTAGAGTCGAATAGATTCAAACAGAGACAAATAAGGCCAAATCGAGCCGAATCGCGTCGAAATGGGTTGAATCAAATCCAATCAAGTGGATTAGAATACATTAGAGTTGGGTAGCGTAGGGTAGGGTAGAATAGAGTAGAACAGAATAGAAATAATGCAACAGAATAGGGGAGTCGACTAGAGTACAACAGACTAGAATAGAGTCGAATAGAGCTGAATAGAGCCAAATGGAGACAAAATGAGAGGAATCGCATCAAATCGATTTGAGTAAATTAGAGTGGTGTAGGTTAGGGTAGAGCAGAATAGAGTAGAATAGCATAGAATGGTGTGGAATGAATAGAATGGAGTGGAATGGAGTTATATAGAGACGAATAGAGCAGAAAAGAGTCGAATAGAGCAGAACAGGGCCGAATAAGGCCGAATCGAGCTGCGTCAAGCTTAATCGCGTCGAATCGCGTTAAATGCGTCAAATCCAATTGAAACGTATAGATTAGACACGGGAAGGGGAGGGTAGAATAGAACAGAATAGAGTAGAATAGAAGAGATTAGAACAAAATAGGGCTAGAATAGAATAGAGTGGAAAAGAGTAGAGTCGAATAGAGCCGAATAGGCCGAGTAGAGACGAATAGAGACGAACGGAGCTGAATACACCCAAAAAAAGCCTTAGTGCCGAATCGCACCTAATCGAGCTGAATCAAGCAGATTCGCACCGACTGTCCCCGAATAGCGTCGGAGCGCATCGAATCGAGTTGAGTCACATCGTTTTGCATCAAACAAGGTCAAACTGCTTCATATTGGGTCGAATCCCATCGTATCAGGTCGAATAACGACGAATTGTGTCAAATCTCATAGAATCCGACTGAATCACGGTGAATAGCATGGAATCGCATCAAATCTCTTTGAATCCCTTCGAATGCCTTCAGATCTGTTCGAATCCAGTCGAAAGCTGCCCAATCACGTCGAATTGAATTGAATTGAATCAAGTAGATTAAAGTAGGGTAGGTTTGGGTGGGGTGCAGCAGGGTTGGGTAGGGTAGAATAGAATAGAGTACGACAGAATAGGAGAGAACAGAACAGAATAGAAAGAATACAACAGAATACAATAGAGTAGAATAGAGTCAAATAGTGCACAACATAGCCGAATTGAGCCAAATGGAGACAAAACGAGGCGAATCGCATCGAATCGCTTTGAATCAGGTCAAATCAAATCGAACCGATTAGAATAGATTAGGGTAGGGAAGGGCAGAATAAAATAGAGGAGAATAGTATAGAACGGAATAGAATGAAGTTGAATGGAGTCCAACAGAGATGGATAGAGACGAAGAGAGCAGAAAAGAGTCGAATAGGGCAGAATAGGGCCGAAATGGCTGAATAGGGCCAAACAAGGCCTAATCGTGCAGAATCCAGCAGAATCAACGCAATTCGAGCCAAGTCGAGCCGAATGGAGCGAAATGGAGCCAAATAGAGCCGATTCGAACCGAATCAAGCTGATTCAAGCCTAATCGCGTGGAAATGCATTGAATCGAATCGGATCAAATAGATTAGAGAAGGGGACGAGAGGGGCGGGGAGGGTAGAATCGAACAGAACAGAACAGTAGAGAATAGAAAGAATAGAATATAGTTCAGTAGGGTAGAGCAGAGAAGAGTCGAGTAGAGTAGAACTGAGTCGAATGGAGTCAAATAGTGCAGGATATAGCTGAAAAGAACCAATTCTAGCCGAATTGAGCCAAGTGGAAACAAAACGAGATGAATCGCTTCGAATTGCTTCGAATTGCGTCCAATCGAATCGATTAGAGTAGGGTAGGGTAGAACAGAATAGAGTAGAATGGTGTAGAATGGAGTAGAATGGAGTCCAATGGAGCTGAATAGAGACAGATAGAGTAGAAAAGAGTGGAATTGAGTCGAATAGGGCCGAATAAGCTGAAGCGAGCCAAGTCGAGTTGAAACGAACAGAATCGAGCTGAATCGAAGCGATTCTAGCCAAATCGAGCTGAATCGAGCTGATGTGGCTGCATCGAGCCGATTCACGCAAAACCGCGTCCAACCGCATCAAAATGCTTTGAATCGAATCAAATGGAATAGAATAGGTTAGGGTAGGGTAGTTTCTGATAGGGTAAGCTAGGGTAGAAGAAAGTAGACTACAGTAGAGTAGACAAGAGAAGGCTAGAGTAGTAGCCTAGACTAGTAAGCTGGACTAGTCAGCTAGAACTGGTGGCATAGATCAGTAGCCTAGACAACTAGCCTTGAATAGTACCATTGCCTTGACAAGTACCCTAAGTCATCCGAACTAGTACCCTTGCCTTAACCAGTAGTCTTTAACTAGTCCCTTTGCCTCCAACAGTAGTCTTAACTAGTACCTCGCCTTAACTCGTATGCTTAACTAGTGCCCTTAACTAGTAGCCTTGCCTTAACTAGTAGCCTTAACTAGCATCCTGGCATAAACTAGTAGCCTAAACTACTGACCTTGCCTTAATCAGTACCCCCAACAAGTACCCATGCCTTAACTAGTACCCTGAACTACTATCCTGGCCTTAACTAGTTAACTAGTACCTAGCTTTAACTAGTAGCCTGAACTAGTACCCTTGCGTTAAGTAGTACCCTTGCCCGAACTAATACCCTTATTAAGTACCGCACGGCGCGGTAGAATAGGGTACGGTAGCATGCGGTGGAACAGAGAAAATAGAATAGACCAGCAATGGTCAGGGTAGGTTAGTTTAGTGTAGGGTATGGTAGATAGCATAGGATGGAATAGAGAAAATAGAAAACGAGAATAGAATACAACAAAAGAACAGGCTAGATTAGGATAGGGTAGGTCGGGGTAGGGTTCTGTAGGATAGAATAGTGTAGAATGGAGTCGAATGGTGTGGAATGGAGTCGAACAGAGATGAATAGGGTAGAAAAGGGTTGACTAGAGCGGAATAGCTCCAAACAGGACCAAATAGGGCCGAACCGAGCCGAATCAAGGCAAATCGAGCCGAATCGAGTCGGATCGACCACGTTCGAGCTGAATGGAGCCGAATGGAGCCGAAATGAGCCAAAGAGAGACAAACAAAATGAACCGAGCAAAATCACACCTAATCGCATCGAATCTCGTTTAATTCCATCAAATCCCACCAAAAGCCATCGAAACTCATGGAATCTCACCGAATCCCATCTAATTGTGTCAAATCGGGTCGAATGGTGTCGAATTGAATGGAACCGAATTAAATTGAATAGATTAGAGTAGTGTAGGTTAGGCTGGGATTCAGTAGGTTAGGGCACAGAAGAATAGAATAGAGTAGAACAGAAGAGAATACAAAGAGTAGAATGGAGTAGAGTTGAGTAGAGTAGAATAGTCAGAGTTGAGTAGTGCAGAATAGAGATGAATAGATCCAATTCAAGTCAATTGAGTCGAATGGAGAGGTAACGAGTCAAATCACGATGAATCAAATCGAATTGAATAGATTACAGCAAAATAGAGTAGGGTAGAGTAGAATACTTTAAAATGGAGTAGAACGGTGAGCAATGGAATCGAATGGAGTAGAATAGAGTAGAAAAGAGCCGTAGAGGGCCCAAGAGGGCTGAGTCGAGCTGAAGTGAGGCAAATCGAGGACTAATGGAGCCGAATCGAGCCTAATCAAGCCGAATCGACACTATTCGAGCCAAATGGAGCCGAATGGACACGAATCGAACCAATTCAACCTGACTCTTGTCAAAATTCGTCGAATCGAATTGAATAGATTAGAGTAGGGGAGGTTCGGGTAGGGTAGGGTAGGGTAGACTAGAGTAGAGTAGAATAGAATACAACAGAACAATACAGAATGAATACAGAAAAGAGTAGGCTAGAGTAGAGTAGCGGGGAATAGAGTAGAGTAGAATAGATTCAAACAGAGACAAATAAGGCCAAATCGAGCCGAATCGCGTCGAAATGGGTTGAATCAAATCCAATCAAGTGGATTAGAATACATTAGAGTTGGGTAGCGTAGGGTAGGGTAGAATAGAGTAGAACAGAATAGAAATAATACAACAGAATAGGGGAGTCGACTAGAGTACAACAGACTAGAATAGAGTCGAATAGAGCTGAATAGAGCCAAATGGAGACAAAATGAGAGGAATCGCATCGAATCGATTTGAGTAAATTAGAGTGGTGTAGGTTAGGGTAGAGCAGAATAGAGTAGAATAGCATAGAATGGTGTGGAATGAATAGAATGGAGTGGAATGGAGTTAAATAGAGACGAATAGAGCAGAAAAGAGTCGAATAGAGCAGAACAGGGCCGAATAAGGCCGAATCGAGCTGCGTCAAGCTTAATCGCGTCGAATCGCGTTAAATGCGTCAAATCCAATTGAAACGTATAGATTAGACACGGGAAGGGGAGGGTAGAATAGAACAGAATAGAGTAGAATAGAAGAGATTAGAACAAAATAGGGCTAGAATAGAACAGAGTGGAAAAGAGTAGAGTCGAATAGAGCCGAATAGGCCGAGTAGAGACGAATAGAGACGAACGGAGCTGAATACAGCCAAAAAGAGCCTTAGTGCCGAATCGCACCTAATCGAGCTGAATCAAGCAGATTCGCACCGACTGTCCCCGAATAGCGTCGGAGCGCATCGAATCGAGTTGAGTCACATCGTTTTGCATCAAACAAGGTCAAACTGCTTCATATTGGGTCGAATCCCATCGTATCAGGTCGAATAACCACGAATTGTGTCAAATCTCATAGAATCCGACTGAAGCACGGTGAATAGCATGGAATCGCATCAAATCTCTTTGAATCCCTTCGAATGCCTTCAGATCTGTTCGAATCCAGTCGAAAGCTGCCCAATCACGTCGAATTGAATTGAATTGAATCAAGTAGATTAAAGTAGGGTAGGTTTGGGTGGGGTGCAGCAGGGTTGGGTAGGGTAGAATAGAATAGAGTACGACAGAATAGGAGAGAACAGAACAGAATAGAAAGAATACAACAGAATACAATAGAGTAGAATAGAGTCAAATAGTGCACAACATAGCCGAATTGAGCCAAATGGAGACAAAACGAGGCGAATCGCATCGAATCGCTTTGAATCAGGTCAAATCAAATCGAACCGATTAGAATAGATTAGGGTAGGGAAGGGCAGAATAAAATAGAGGAGAATAGTATAGAACGGAATAGAATGAAGTTGAATGGAGTCCAACAGAGATGGATAGAGACGAAGAGAGCAGAAAAGAGTCGAATAGGGCAGAATAGGGCCGAAATGGCTGAATAGGGCCAAACAAGGCCTAATCGTGCAGAATCCAGCAGAATCAACGCAATTCGAGCCAAGTCGAGCCGAATGGAGCGAAATGGAGCCAAATAGAGCCGATTCGAACCGAATCAAGCTGATTCAAGCCTAATCGCGTGGAAATGCATTGAATCGAATCGGATCAAATAGATTAGAGAAGGGGACGAGAGGGGCGGGGAGGGTAGAATCGAACAGAACAGAACAGTAGAGAATAGAAAGAATAGAATATAGTTCAGTAGGGTAGAGCAGAGAAGAGTCGAGTAGAGTAGAACTGAGTCGAATGGAGTCAAATAGTGCAGGATATAGCTGAAAAGAACCAATTCTAGCCGAATTGAGCCAAGTGGAAACAAAACGAGATGAATCGCTTCGAATTGCTTCGAATTGCGTCCAATCGAATCGATTAGAGTAGGGTAGGGTAGAACAGAATAGAGTAGAATGGTGTAGAATGGAGTAGAATGGAGTCCAATGGAGCTGAATAGAGACAGATAGAGTAGAAAAGAGTGGAATTGAGTCGAATAGGGCCGAATAAGCTGAAGCGAGCCAAGTCGAGTTGAAACGAACAGAATCGAGCTGAATCGAAGCGATTCTAGCCAAATCGAGCTGAATCGAGCTGATGTGGCTGCATCGAGCCGATTCACGCAAAACCGCGTCCAACCGCATCAAAATGCTTTGAATCGAATCAAATGGAATAGAATAGGTTAGGGTAGGGTAGTTTCTGATAGGGTAAGCTAGGGTAGAAGAAAGTAGACTACAGTAGAGTAGACAAGAGAAGGCTAGAGTAGTAGCCTAGACTAGTAAGCTGGACTAGTCAGCTAGAACTGGTGGCATAGATCAGTAGCCTAGACAACTAGCCTTGAATAGTACCATTGCCTTGACAAGTACCCTAAGTCATCCGAACTAGTACCCTTGCCTTAACCAGTAGTCTTTAACTAGTCCCTTTGCCTCCAACAGTAGTCTTAACTAGTACCTCGCCTTAACTCGTATGCTTAACTAGTGCCCTTAACTAGTAGCCTTGCCTTAACTAGTAGCCTTAACTAGCATCCTGGCATAAACTAGTAGCCTAAACTACTGACCTTGCCTTAATCAGTACCCCCAACAAGTACCCATGCCTTAACTAGTACCCTGAACTACTATCCTGGCCTTAACTAGTACCCTAGCTTTAACTAGTAGCCTGAACTAGTACCCTTGCGTTAAGTAGTACCCTTGCCCGAACTAATACCCTTATTAAGTACCGCACGGCGCGGTAGAATAGGGTACGGTAGCATGCGGTGGAACAGAGAAAATAGAATAGACCAGCAATGGTCAGGGTAGGTTAGTTTAGTGTAGGGTATGGTAGATAGCATAGGATGGAATAGAGAAAATAGAAAACGAGAATAGAATACAACAGAATAGAAAAGAACAGGCTAGATTAGGATAGGGTAGGTCGGGGTAGGGTTCTGTAGGATAGAATAGTGTAGAATGGAGTCGAATGGTGTGGAATGGAGTCGAACAGAGATGAATAGGGTAGAAAAGGGTTGACTAGAGCGGAATAGCTCCAAACAGGACCAAATAGGGCCGAACCGAGCCGAATCAAGGCAAATCGAGCCGAATCGAGTCGGATCGACCACGTTCGAGCTGAATGGAGCCGAATGGAGCCGAAATGAGCCAAAGAGAGACAAACAAAATGAACCGAGCAAAATCACACCTAATCGCATCGAATCTCGTTTAATTCCATCAAATCCCACCAAAAGCCATCGAAACTCATGGAATCTCACCGAATCCCATCTAATTGTGTCAAATCGGGTCGAATGGTGTCGAATTGAATGGAACCGAATTAAATTGAATAGATTAGAGTAGTGTAGGTTAGGCTGGGATTCAGTAGGTTAGGGCACAGAAGAATAGAATAGAGTAGAACAGAAGAGAATACAAAGAGTAGAATGGAGTAGAGTTGAGTAGAGTAGAATAGTCAGAGTTGAGTAGTGCAGAATAGAGATGAATAGATCCAATTCAAGTCAATTGAGTCGAATGGAGAGGTAACGAGTCAAATCACGATGAATCAAATCGAATTGAATAGATTACAGCAAAATAGAGTAGGGTAGAGTAGAATACTTTAAAATGGAGTAGAACGGTGAGCAATGGAATCGAATGGAGTAGAATAGAGTAGAAAAGAGCCGTAGAGGGCCCAAGAGGGCTGAGTCGAGCTGAAGTGAGGCAAATCGAGACTAATGGAGCCGAATCGAGCCTAATCAAGCCGAATCGACACTATTCGAGCCAAATGGAGCCGAATGGACACGAATCGAAGCAATTCAACCTGACTCTTGTCAAAATTCGTCGAATCGAATTGAATAGATTAGAGTAGGGGAGGTTCGGGTAGGGTAGGGTAGGGTAGACTAGAGTAGAGTAGAATAGAATACAACAGAACAATACAGAATGAATACAGAAAAGAGTAGGCTAGAGTAGAGTAGCGGGGAATAGAGTAGAGTAGAATAGATTCAAACAGAGACAAATAAGGCCAAATCGAGCCGAATCGCGTCGAAATGGGTTGAATCAAATCCAATCAAGTGGATTAGAATACATTAGAGTTGGGTAGCGTAGGGTAGGGTAGAATAGAGTAGAACAGAATAGAAATAATACAACAGAATAGGGGAGTCGACTAGAGTACAACAGACTAGAATAGAGTCGAATAGAGCTGAATAGAGCCAAATGGAGACAAAATGAGAGGAATCGCATCGAATCGATTTGAGTAAATTAGAGTGGTGTAGGTTAGGGTAGAGCAGAATAGAGTAGAATAGCATAGAATGGTGTGGAATGAATAGAATGGAGTGGAATGGAGTTAAATAGAGACGAATAGAGCAGAAAAGAGTCGAATAGAGCAGAACAGGGCCGAATAAGGCCGAATCGAGCTGCGTCAAGCTTAATCGCGTCGAATCGCGTTAAATGCGTCAAATCCAATTGAAACGTATAGATTAGACACGGGAAGGGGAGGGTAGAATAGAACAGAATAGAGTAGAATAGAAGAGATTAGAACAAAATAGGGCTAGAATAGAACAGAGTGGAAAAGAGTAGAGTCGAATAGAGCCGAATAGGCCGAGTAGAGACGAATAGAGACGAACGGAGCTGAATACAGCCAAAAAGAGCCTTAGTGCCGAATCGCACCTAATCGAGCTGAATCAAGCAGATTCGCACCGACTGTCCCCGAATAGCGTCGGAGCGCATCGAATCGAGTTGAGTCACATCGTTTTGCATCAAACAAGGTCAAACTGCTTCATATTGGGTCGAATCCCATCGTATCAGGTCGAATAACCACGAATTGTGTCAAATCTCATAGAATCCGACTGAAGCACGGTGAATAGCATGGAATCGCATCAAATCTCTTTGAATCCCTTCGAATGCCTTCAGATCTGTTCGAATCCAGTCGAAAGCTGCCCAATCACGTCGAATTGAATTGAATTGAATCAAGTAGATTAAAGTAGGGTAGGTTTGGGTGGGGTGCAGCAGGGTTGGGTAGGGTAGAATAGAATAGAGTACGACAGAATAGGAGAGAACAGAACAGAATAGAAAGAATACAACAGAATACAATAGAGTAGAATAGAGTCAAATAGTGCACAACATAGCCGAATTGAGCCAAATGGAGACAAAACGAGGCGAATCGCATCGAATCGCTTTGAATCAGGTCAAATCAAATCGAACCGATTAGAATAGATTAGGGTAGGGAAGGGCAGAATAAAATAGAGGAGAATAGTATAGAACGGAATAGAATGAAGTTGAATGGAGTCCAACAGAGATGGATAGAGACGAAGAGAGCAGAAAAGAGTCGAATAGGGCAGAATAGGGCCGAAATGGCTGAATAGGGCCAAACAAGGCCTAATCGTGCAGAATCCAGCAGAATCAACGCAATTCGAGCCAAGTCGAGCCGAATGGAGCGAAATGGAGCCAAATAGAGCCGATTCGAACCGAATCAAGCTGATTCAAGCCTAATCGCGTGGAAATGCATTGAATCGAATCGGATCAAATAGATTAGAGAAGGGGACGAGAGGGGCGGGGAGGGTAGAATCGAACAGAACAGAACAGTAGAGAATAGAAAGAATAGAATATAGTTCAGTAGGGTAGAGCAGAGAAGAGTCGAGTAGAGTAGAACTGAGTCGAATGGAGTCAAATAGTGCAGGATATAGCTGAAAAGAACCAATTCTAGCCGAATTGAGCCAAGTGGAAACAAAACGAGATGAATCGCTTCGAATTGCTTCGAATTGCGTCCAATCGAATCGATTAGAGTAGGGTAGGGTAGAACAGAATAGAGTAGAATGGTGTAGAATGGAGTAGAATGGAGTCCAATGGAGCTGAATAGAGACAGATAGAGTAGAAAAGAGTGGAATTGAGTCGAATAGGGCCGAATAAGCTGAAGCGAGCCAAGTCGAGTTGAAACGAACAGAATCGAGCTGAATCGAAGCGATTCTAGCCAAATCGAGCTGAATCGAGCTGATGTGGCTGCATCGAGCCGATTCACGCAAAACCGCGTCCAACCGCATCAAAATGCTTTGAATCGAATCAAATGGAATAGAATAGGTTAGGGTAGGGTAGTTTCTGATAGGGTAAGCTAGGGTAGAAGAAAGTAGACTACAGTAGAGTAGACAAGAGAAGGCTAGAGTAGTAGCCTAGACTAGTAAGCTGGACTAGTCAGCTAGAACTGGTGGCATAGATCAGTAGCCTAGACAACTAGCCTTGAATAGTACCATTGCCTTGACAAGTACCCTAAGTCATCCGAACTAGTACCCTTGCCTTAACCAGTAGTCTTTAACTAGTCCCTTTGCCTCCAACAGTAGTCTTAACTAGTACCTCGCCTTAACTCGTATGCTTAACTAGTGCCCTTAACTAGTAGCCTTGCCTTAACTAGTAGCCTTAACTAGCATCCTGGCATAAACTAGTAGCCTAAACTACTGACCTTGCCTTAATCAGTACCCCCAACAAGTACCCATGCCTTAACTAGTACCCTGAACTACTATCCTGGCCTTAACTAGTACCCTAGCTTTAACTAGTAGCCTGAACTAGTACCCTTGCGTTAAGTAGTACCCTTGCCCGAACTAATACCCTTATTAAGTACCGCACGGCGCGGTAGAATAGGGTACGGTAGCATGCGGTGGAACAGAGAAAATAGAATAGACCAGCAATGGTCAGGGTAGGTTAGTTTAGTGTAGGGTATGGTAGATAGCATAGGATGGAATAGAGAAAATAGAAAACGAGAATAGAATACAACAGAATAGAAAAGAACAGGCTAGATTAGGATAGGGTAGGTCGGGGTAGGGTTCTGTAGGATAGAATAGTGTAGAATGGAGTCGAATGGTGTGGAATGGAGTCGAACAGAGATGAATAGGGTAGAAAAGGGTTGACTAGAGCGGAATAGCTCCAAACAGGACCAAATAGGGCCGAACCGAGCCGAATCAAGGCAAATCGAGCCGAATCGAGTCGGATCGACCACGTTCGAGCTGAATGGAGCCGAATGGAGCCGAAATGAGCCAAAGAGAGACAAACAAAATGAACCGAGCAAAATCACACCTAATCGCATCGAATCTCGTTTAATTCCATCAAATCCCACCAAAAGCCATCGAAACTCATGGAATCTCACCGAATCCCATCTAATTGTGTCAAATCGGGTCGAATGGTGTCGAATTGAATGGAACCGAATTAAATTGAATAGATTAGAGTAGTGTAGGTTAGGCTGGGATTCAGTAGGTTAGGGCACAGAAGAATAGAATAGAGTAGAACAGAAGAGAATACAAAGAGTAGAATGGAGTAGAGTTGAGTAGAGTAGAATAGTCAGAGTTGAGTAGTGCAGAATAGAGATGAATAGATCCAATTCAAGTCAATTGAGTCGAATGGAGAGGTAACGAGTCAAATCACGATGAATCAAATCGAATTGAATAGATTACAGCAAAATAGAGTAGGGTAGAGTAGAATACTTTAAAATGGAGTAGAACGGTGAGCAATGGAATCGAATGGAGTAGAATAGAGTAGAAAAGAGCCGTAGAGGGCCCAAGAGGGCTGAGTCGAGCTGAAGTGAGGCAAATCGAGACTAATGGAGCCGAATCGAGCCTAATCAAGCCGAATCGACACTATTCGAGCCAAATGGAGCCGAATGGACACGAATCGAACCAATTCAACCTGACTCTTGTCAAAATTCGTCGAATCGAATTGAATAGATTAGAGTAGGGGAGGTTCGGGTAGGGTAGGGTAGGGTAGACTAGAGTAGAGTAGAATAGAATACAACAGAACAATACAGAATGAATACAGAAAAGAGTAGGCTAGAGTAGAGTAGCGGGGAATAGAGTAGAGTAGAATAGATTCAAACAGAGACAAATAAGGCCAAATCGAGCCGAATCGCGTCGAAATGGGTTGAATCAAATCCAATCAAGTGGATTAGAATACATTAGAGTTGGGTAGCGTAGGGTAGGGTAGAATAGAGTAGAACAGAATAGAAATAATACAACAGAATAGGGGAGTCGACTAGAGTACAACAGACTAGAATAGAGTCGAATAGAGCTGAATAGAGCCAAATGGAGACAAAATGAGAGGAATCGCATCGAATCGATTTGAGTAAATTAGAGTGGTGTAGGTTAGGGTAGAGCAGAATAGAGTAGAATAGCATAGAATGGTGTGGAATGAATAGAATGGAGTGGAATGGAGTTAAATAGAGACGAATAGAGCAGAAAAGAGTCGAATAGAGCAGAACAGGGCCGAATAAGGCCGAATCGAGCTGCGTCAAGCTTAATCGCGTCGAATCGCGTTAAATGCGTCAAATCCAATTGAAACGTATAGATTAGACACGGGAAGGGGAGGGTAGAATAGAACAGAATAGAGTAGAATAGAAGAGATTAGAACAAAATAGGGCTAGAATAGAACAGAGTGGAAAAGAGTAGAGTCGAATAGAGCCGAATAGGCCGAGTAGAGACGAATAGAGACGAACGGAGCTGAATACAGCCAAAAAGAGCCTTAGTGCCGAATCGCACCTAATCGAGCTGAATCAAGCAGATTCGCACCGACTGTCCCCGAATAGCGTCGGAGCGCATCGAATCGAGTTGAGTCACATCGTTTTGCATCAAACAAGGTCAAACTGCTTCATATTGGGTCGAATCCCATCGTATCAGGTCGAATAACCACGAATTGTGTCAAATCTCATAGAATCCGACTGAAGCACGGTGAATAGCATGGAATCGCATCAAATCTCTTTGAATCCCTTCGAATGCCTTCAGATCTGTTCGAATCCAGTCGAAAGCTGCCCAATCACGTCGAATTGAATTGAATTGAATCAAGTAGATTAAAGTAGGGTAGGTTTGGGTGGGGTGCAGCAGGGTTGGGTAGGGTAGAATAGAATAGAGTACGACAGAATAGGAGAGAACAGAACAGAATAGAAAGAATACAACAGAATACAATAGAGTAGAATAGAGTCAAATAGTGCACAACATAGCCGAATTGAGCCAAATGGAGACAAAACGAGGCGAATCGCATCGAATCGCTTTGAATCAGGTCAAATCAAATCGAACCGATTAGAATAGATTAGGGTAGGGAAGGGCAGAATAAAATAGAGGAGAATAGTATAGAACGGAATAGAATGAAGTTGAATGGAGTCCAACAGAGATGGATAGAGACGAAGAGAGCAGAAAAGAGTCGAATAGGGCAGAATAGGGCCGAAATGGCTGAATAGGGCCAAACAAGGCCTAATCGTGCAGAATCCAGCAGAATCAACGCAATTCGAGCCAAGTCGAGCCGAATGGAGCGAAATGGAGCCAAATAGAGCCGATTCGAACCGAATCAAGCTGATTCAAGCCTAATCGCGTGGAAATGCATTGAATCGAATCGGATCAAATAGATTAGAGAAGGGGACGAGAGGGGCGGGGAGGGTAGAATCGAACAGAACAGAACAGTAGAGAATAGAAAGAATAGAATATAGTTCAGTAGGGTAGAGCAGAGAAGAGTCGAGTAGAGTAGAACTGAGTCGAATGGAGTCAAATAGTGCAGGATATAGCTGAAAAGAACCAATTCTAGCCGAATTGAGCCAAGTGGAAACAAAACGAGATGAATCGCTTCGAATTGCTTCGAATTGCGTCCAATCGAATCGATTAGAGTAGGGTAGGGTAGAACAGAATAGAGTAGAATGGTGTAGAATGGAGTAGAATGGAGTCCAATGGAGCTGAATAGAGACAGATAGAGTAGAAAAGAGTGGAATTGAGTCGAATAGGGCCGAATAAGCTGAACCGAGCCAAGTCGAGTTGAAACGAACAGAATCGAGCTGAATCGAAGCGATTCTAGCCAAATCGAGCTGAATCGAGCTGATGTGGCTGCATCGAGCCGATTCACGCAAAACCGCGTCCAACCGCATCAAAATGCTTTGAATCGAATCAAATGGAATAGAATAGGTTAGGGTAGGGTAGTTTCTGATAGGGTAAGCTAGGGTAGAAGAAAGTAGACTACAGTAGAGTAGACAAGAGAAGGCTAGAGTAGTAGCCTAGACTAGTAAGCTGGACTAGTCAGCTAGAACTGGTGGCATAGATCAGTAGCCTAGACAACTAGCCTTGAATAGTACCATTGCCTTGACAAGTACCCTAAGTCATCCGAACTAGTACCCTTGCCTTAACCAGTAGTCTTTAACTAGTCCCTTTGCCTCCAACAGTAGTCTTAACTAGTACCTCGCCTTAACTCGTATGCTTAACTAGTGCCCTTAACTAGTAGCCTTGCCTTAACTAGTAGCCTTAACTAGCATCCTGGCATAAACTAGTAGCCTAAACTACTGACCTTGCCTTAATCAGTACCCCCAACAAGTACCCATGCCTTAACTAGTACCCTGAACTACTATCCTGGCCTTAACTAGTACCCTAGCTTTAACTAGTAGCCTGAACTAGTACCCTTGCGTTAAGTAGTACCCTTGCCCGAACTAATACCCTTATTAAGTACCGCACGGCGCGGTAGAATAGGGTACGGTAGCATGCGGTGGAACAGAGAAAATAGAATAGACCAGCAATGGTCAGGGTAGGTTAGTTTAGTGTAGGGTATGGTAGATAGCATAGGATGGAATAGAGAAAATAGAAAACGAGAATAGAATACAACAGAATAGAAAAGAACAGGCTAGATTAGGATAGGGTAGGTCGGGGTAGGGTTCTGTAGGATAGAATAGTGTAGAATGGAGTCGAATGGTGTGGAATGGAGTCGAACAGAGATGAATAGGGTAGAAAAGGGTTGACTAGAGCGGAATAGCTCCAAACAGGACCAAATAGGGCCGAACCGAGCCGAATCAAGGCAAATCGAGCCGAATCGAGTCGGATCGACCACGTTCGAGCTGAATGGAGCCGAATGGAGCCGAAATGAGCCAAAGAGAGACAAACAAAATGAACCGAGCAAAATCACACCTAATCGCATCGAATCTCGTTTAATTCCATCAAATCCCACCAAAAGCCATCGAAACTCATGGAATCTCACCGAATCCCATCTAATTGTGTCAAATCGGGTCGAATGGTGTCGAATTGAATGGAACCGAATTAAATTGAATAGATTAGAGTAGTGTAGGTTAGGCTGGGATTCAGTAGGTTAGGGCACAGAAGAATAGAATAGAGTAGAACAGAAGAGAATACAAAGAGTAGAATGGAGTAGAGTTGAGTAGAGTAGAATAGTCAGAGTTGAGTAGTGCAGAATAGAGATGAATAGATCCAATTCAAGTCAATTGAGTCGAATGGAGAGGTAACGAGTCAAATCACGATGAATCAAATCGAATTGAATAGATTACAGCAAAATAGAGTAGGGTAGAGTAGAATACTTTAAAATGGAGTAGAACGGTGAGCAATGGAATCGAATGGAGTAGAATAGAGTAGAAAAGAGCCGTAGAGGGCCCAAGAGGGCTGAGTCGAGCTGAAGTGAGGCAAATCGAGACTAATGGAGCCGAATCGAGCCTAATCAAGCCGAATCGACACTATTCGAGCCAAATGGAGCCGAATGGACACGAATCGAACCAATTCAACCTGACTCTTGTCAAAATTCGTCGAATCGAATTGAATAGATTAGAGTAGGGGAGGTTCGGGTAGGGTAGGGTAGGGTAGACTAGAGTAGAGTAGAATAGAATACAACAGAACAATACAGAATGAATACAGAAAAGAGTAGGCTAGAGTAGAGTAGCGGGGAATAGAGTAGAGTAGAATAGATTCAAACAGAGACAAATAAGGCCAAATCGAGCCGAATCGCGTCGAAATGGGTTGAATCAAATCCAATCAAGTGGATTAGAATACATTAGAGTTGGGTAGCGTAGGGTAGGGTAGAATAGAGTAGAACAGAATAGAAATAATACAACAGAATAGGGGAGTCGACTAGAGTACAACAGACTAGAATAGAGTCGAATAGAGCTGAATAGAGCCAAACGGAGACAAAATGAGAGGAATCGCATCGAATCGATTTGAGTAAATTAGAGTGGTGTAGGTTAGGGTAGAGCAGAATAGAGTAGAATAGCATAGAATGGTGTGGAATGAATAGAATGGAGTGGAATGGAGTTAAATAGAGACGAATAGAGCAGAAAAGAGTCGAATAGAGCAGAACAGGGCCGAATAAGGCCGAATCGAGCTGCGTCAAGCTTAATCGCGTCGAATCGCGTTAAATGCGTCAAATCCAATTGAAACGTATAGATTAGACACGGGAAGGGGAGGGTAGAATAGAACAGAATAGAGTAGAATAGAAGAGATTAGAACAAAATAGGGCTAGAATAGAACAGAGTGGAAAAGAGTAGAGTCGAATAGAGCCGAATAGGCCGAGTAGAGACGAATAGAGACGAACGGAGCTGAATACAGCCAAAAAGAGCCTTAGTGCCGAATCGCACCTAATCGAGCTGAATCAAGCAGATTCGCACCGACTGTCCCCGAATAGCGTCGGAGCGCATCGAATCGAGTTGAGTCACATCGTTTTGCATCAAACAAGGTCAAACTGCTTCATATTGGGTCGAATCCCATCGTATCAGGTCGAATAACCACGAATTGTGTCAAATCTCATAGAATCCGACTGAAGCACGGTGAATAGCATGGAATCGCATCAAATCTCTTTGAATCCCTTCGAATGCCTTCAGATCTGTTCGAATCCAGTCGAAAGCTGCCCAATCACGTCGAATTGAATTGAATTGAATCAAGTAGATTAAAGTAGGGTAGGTTTGGGTGGGGTGCAGCAGGGTTGGGTAGGGTAGAATAGAATAGAGTACGACAGAATAGGAGAGAACAGAACAGAATAGAAAGAATACAACAGAATACAATAGAGTAGAATAGAGTCAAATAGTGCACAACATAGCCGAATTGAGCCAAATGGAGACAAAACGAGGCGAATCGCATCGAATCGCTTTGAATCAGGTCAAATCAAATCGAACCGATTAGAATAGATTAGGGTAGGGAAGGGCAGAATAAAATAGAGGAGAATAGTATAGAACGGAATAGAATGAAGTTGAATGGAGTCCAACAGAGATGGATAGAGACGAAGAGAGCAGAAAAGAGTCGAATAGGGCAGAATAGGGCCGAAATGGCTGAATAGGGCCAAACAAGGCCTAATCGTGCAGAATCCAGCAGAATCAACGCAATTCGAGCCAAGTCGAGCCGAATGGAGCGAAATGGAGCCAAATAGAGCCGATTCGAACCGAATCAAGCTGATTCAAGCCTAATCGCGTGGAAATGCATTGAATCGAATCGGATCAAATAGATTAGAGAAGGGGACGAGAGGGGCGGGGAGGGTAGAATCGAACAGAACAGAACAGTAGAGAATAGAAAGAATAGAATATAGTTCAGTAGGGTAGAGCAGAGAAGAGTCGAGTAGAGTAGAACTGAGTCGAATGGAGTCAAATAGTGCAGGATATAGCTGAAAAGAACCAATTCTAGCCGAATTGAGCCAAGTGGAAACAAAACGAGATGAATCGCTTCGAATTGCTTCGAATTGCGTCCAATCGAATCGATTAGAGTAGGGTAGGGTAGAACAGAATAGAGTAGAATGGTGTAGAATGGAGTAGAATGGAGTCCAATGGAGCTGAATAGAGACAGATAGAGTAGAAAAGAGTGGAATTGAGTCGAATAGGGCCGAATAAGCTGAAGCGAGCCAAGTCGAGTTGAAACGAACAGAATCGAGCTGAATCGAAGCGATTCTAGCCAAATCGAGCTGAATCGAGCTGATGTGGCTGCATCGAGCCGATTCACGCAAAACCGCGTCCAACCGCATCAAAATGCTTTGAATCGAATCAAATGGAATAGAATAGGTTAGGGTAGGGTAGTTTCTGATAGGGTAAGCTAGGGTAGAAGAAAGTAGACTACAGTAGAGTAGACAAGAGAAGGCTAGAGTAGTAGCCTAGACTAGTAAGCTGGACTAGTCAGCTAGAACTGGTGGCATAGATCAGTAGCCTAGACAACTAGCCTTGAATAGTACCATTGCCTTGACAAGTACCCTAAGTCATCCGAACTAGTACCCTTGCCTTAACCAGTAGTCTTTAACTAGTCCCTTTGCCTCCAACAGTAGTCTTAACTAGTACCTCGCCTTAACTCGTATGCTTAACTAGTGCCCTTAACTAGTAGCCTTGCCTTAACTAGTAGCCTTAACTAGCATCCTGGCATAAACTAGTAGCCTAAACTACTGACCTTGCCTTAATCAGTACCCCCAACAAGTACCCATGCCTTAACTAGTACCCTGAACTACTATCCTGGCCTTAACTAGTACCCTAGCTTTAACTAGTAGCCTGAACTAGTACCCTTGCGTTAAGTAGTACCCTTGCCCGAACTAATACCCTTATTAAGTACCGCACGGCGCGGTAGAATAGGGTACGGTAGCATGCGGTGGAACAGAGAAAATAGAATAGACCAGCAATGGTCAGGGTAGGTTAGTTTAGTGTAGGGTATGGTAGATAGCATAGGATGGAATAGAGAAAATAGAAAACGAGAATAGAATACAACAGAATAGAAAAGAACAGGCTAGATTAGGATAGGGTAGGTCGGGGTAGGGTTCTGTAGGATAGAATAGTGTAGAATGGAGTCGAATGGTGTGGGATGGAGTCGAACAGAGATGAATAGGGTAGAAAAGGGTTGACTAGAGCGGAATAGCTCCAAACAGGACCAAATAGGGCCGAACCGAGCCGAATCAAGGCAAATCGAGCCGAATCGAGTCGGATCGACCACGTTCGAGCTGAATGGAGCCGAATGGAGCCGAAATGAGCCAAAGAGAGACAAACAAAATGAACCGAGCAAAATCACACCTAATCGCATCGAATCTCGTTTAATTCCATCAAATCCCACCAAAAGCCATCGAAACTCATGGAATCTCACCGAATCCCATCTAATTGTGTCAAATCGGGTCGAATGGTGTCGAATTGAATGGAACCGAATTAAATTGAATAGATTAGAGTAGTGTAGGTTAGGCTGGGATTCAGTAGGTTAGGGCACAGAAGAATAGAATAGAGTAGAACAGAAGAGAATACAAAGAGTAGAATGGAGTAGAGTTGAGTAGAGTAGAATAGTCAGAGTTGAGTAGTGCAGAATAGAGATGAATAGATCCAATTCAAGTCAATTGAGTCGAATGGAGAGGTAACGAGTCAAATCACGATGAATCAAATCGAATTGAATAGATTACAGCAAAATAGAGTAGGGTAGAGTAGAATACTTTAAAATGGAGTAGAACGGTGAGCAATGGAATCGAATGGAGTAGAATAGAGTAGAAAAGAGCCGTAGAGGGCCCAAGAGGGCTGAGTCGAGCTGAAGTGAGGCAAATCGAGACTAATGGAGCCGAATCGAGCCTAATCAAGCCGAATCGACACTATTCGAGCCAAATGGAGCCGAATGGACACGAATCGAACCAATTCAACCTGACTCTTGTCAAAATTCGTCGAATCGAATTGAATAGATTAGAGTAGGGGAGGTTCGGGTAGGGTAGGGTAGGGTAGACTAGAGTAGAGTAGAATAGAATACAACAGAACAATACAGAATGAATACAGAAAAGAGTAGGCTAGAGTAGAGTAGCGGGGAATAGAGTAGAGTAGAATAGATTCAAACAGAGACAAATAAGGCCAAATCGAGCCGAATCGCGTCGAAATGGGTTGAATCAAATCCAATCAAGTGGATTAGAATACATTAGAGTTGGGTAGCGTAGGGTAGGGTAGAATAGAGTAGAACAGAATAGAAATAATACAACAGAATAGGGGAGTCGACTAGAGTACAACAGACTAGAATAGAGTCGAATAGAGCTGAATAGAGCCAAATGGAGACAAAATGAGAGGAATCGCATCGAATCGATTTGAGTAAATTAGAGTGGTGTAGGTTAGGGTAGAGCAGAATAGAGTAGAATAGCATAGAATGGTGTGGAATGAATAGAATGGAGTGGAATGGAGTTAAATAGAGACGAATAGAGCAGAAAAGAGTCGAATAGAGCAGAACAGGGCCGAATAAGGCCGAATCGAGCTGCGTCAAGCTTAATCGCGTCGAATCGCGTTAAATGCGTCAAATCCAATTGAAACGTATAGATTAGACACGGGAAGGGGAGGGTAGAATAGAACAGAATAGAGTAGAATAGAAGAGATTAGAACAAAATAGGGCTAGAATAGAACAGAGTGGAAAAGAGTAGAGTCGAATAGAGCCGAATAGGCCGAGTAGAGACGAATAGAGACGAACGGAGCTGAATACAGCCAAAAAGAGCCTTAGTGCCGAATCGCACCTAATCGAGCTGAATCAAGCAGATTCGCACCGACTGTCCCCGAATAGCGTCGGAGCGCATCGAATCGAGTTGAGTCACATCGTTTTGCATCAAACAAGGTCAAACTGCTTCATATTGGGTCGAATCCCATCGTATCAGGTCGAATAACCACGAATTGTGTCAAATCTCATAGAATCCGACTGAAGCACGGTGAATAGCATGGAATCGCATCAAATCTCTTTGAATCCCTTCGAATGCCTTCAGATCTGTTCGAATCCAGTCGAAAGCTGCCCAATCACGTCGAATTGAATTGAATTGAATCAAGTAGATTAAAGTAGGGTAGGTTTGGGTGGGGTGCAGCAGGGTTGGGTAGGGTAGAATAGAATAGAGTACGACAGAATAGGAGAGAACAGAACAGAATAGAAAGAATACAACAGAATACAATAGAGTAGAATAGAGTCAAATAGTGCACAACATAGCCGAATTGAGCCAAATGGAGACAAAACGAGGCGAATCGCATCGAATCGCTTTGAATCAGGTCAAATCAAATCGAACCGATTAGAATAGATTAGGGTAGGGAAGGGCAGAATAAAATAGAGGAGAATAGTATAGAACGGAATAGAATGAAGTTGAATGGAGTCCAACAGAGATGGATAGAGACGAAGAGAGCAGAAAAGAGTCGAATAGGGCAGAATAGGGCCGAAATGGCTGAATAGGGCCAAACAAGGCCTAATCGTGCAGAATCCAGCAGAATCAACGCAATTCGAGCCAAGTCGAGCCGAATGGAGCGAAATGGAGCCAAATAGAGCCGATTCGAACCGAATCAAGCTGATTCAAGCCTAATCGCGTGGAAATGCATTGAATCGAATCGGATCAAATAGATTAGAGAAGGGGACGAGAGGGGCGGGGAGGGTAGAATCGAACAGAACAGAACAGTAGAGAATAGAAAGAATAGAATATAGTTCAGTAGGGTAGAGCAGAGAAGAGTCGAGTAGAGTAGAACTGAGTCGAATGGAGTCAAATAGTGCAGGATATAGCTGAAAAGAACCAATTCTAGCCGAATTGAGCCAAGTGGAAACAAAACGAGATGAATCGCTTCGAATTGCTTCGAATTGCGTCCAATCGAATCGATTAGAGTAGGGTAGGGTAGAACAGAATAGAGTAGAATGGTGTAGAATGGAGTAGAATGGAGTCCAATGGAGCTGAATAGAGACAGATAGAGTAGAAAAGAGTGGAATTGAGTCGAATAGGGCCGAATAAGCTGAACCGAGCCAAGTCGAGTTGAAACGAACAGAATCGAGCTGAATCGAAGCGATTCTAGCCAAATCGAGCTGAATCGAGCTGATGTGGCTGCATCGAGCCGATTCACGCAAAACCGCGTCCAACCGCATCAAAATGCTTTGAATCGAATCAAATGGAATAGAATAGGTTAGGGTAGGGTAGTTTCTGATAGGGTAAGCTAGGGTAGAAGAAAGTAGACTACAGTAGAGTAGACAAGAGAAGGCTAGAGTAGTAGCCTAGACTAGTAAGCTGGACTAGTCAGCTAGAACTGGTGGCATAGATCAGTAGCCTAGACAACTAGCCTTGAATAGTACCATTGCCTTGACAAGTACCCTAAGTCATCCGAACTAGTACCCTTGCCTTAACCAGTAGTCTTTAACTAGTCCCTTTGCCTCCAACAGTAGTCTTAACTAGTACCTCGCCTTAACTCGTATGCTTAACTAGTGCCCTTAACTAGTAGCCTTGCCTTAACTAGTAGCCTTAACTAGCATCCTGGCATAAACTAGTAGCCTAAACTACTGACCTTGCCTTAATCAGTACCCCCAACAAGTACCCATGCCTTAACTAGTACCCTGAACTACTATCCTGGCCTTAACTAGTACCCTAGCTTTAACTAGTAGCCTGAACTAGTACCCTTGCGTTAAGTAGTACCCTTGCCCGAACTAATACCCTTATTAAGTACCGCACGGCGCGGTAGAATAGGGTACGGTAGCATGCGGTGGAACAGAGAAAATAGAATAGACCAGCAATGGTCAGGGTAGGTTAGTTTAGTGTAGGGTATGGTAGATAGCATAGGATGGAATAGAGAAAATAGAAAACGAGAATAGAATACAACAGAATAGAAAAGAACAGGCTAGATTAGGATAGGGTAGGTCGGGGTAGGGTTCTGTAGGATAGAATAGTGTAGAATGGAGTCGAATGGTGTGGAATGGAGTCGAACAGAGATGAATAGGGTAGAAAAGGGTTGACTAGAGCGGAATAGCTCCAAACAGGACCAAATAGGGCCGAACCGAGCCGAATCAAGGCAAATCGAGCCGAATCGAGTCGGATCGACCACGTTCGAGCTGAATGGAGCCGAATGGAGCCGAAATGAGCCAAAGAGAGACAAACAAAATGAACCGAGCAAAATCACACCTAATCGCATCGAATCTCGTTTAATTCCATCAAATCCCACCAAAAGCCATCGAAACTCATGGAATCTCACCGAATCCCATCTAATTGTGTCAAATCGGGTCGAATGGTGTCGAATTGAATGGAACCGAATTAAATTGAATAGATTAGAGTAGTGTAGGTTAGGCTGGGATTCAGTAGGTTAGGGCACAGAAGAATAGAATAGAGTAGAACAGAAGAGAATACAAAGAGTAGAATGGAGTAGAGTTGAGTAGAGTAGAATAGTCAGAGTTGAGTAGTGCAGAATAGAGATGAATAGATCCAATTCAAGTCAATTGAGTCGAATGGAGAGGTAACGAGTCAAATCACGATGAATCAAATCGAATTGAATAGATTACAGCAAAATAGAGTAGGGTAGAGTAGAATACTTTAAAATGGAGTAGAACGGTGAGCAATGGAATCGAATGGAGTAGAATAGAGTAGAAAAGAGCCGTAGAGGGCCCAAGAGGGCTGAGTCGAGCTGAAGTGAGGCAAATCGAGACTAATGGAGCCGAATCGAGCCTAATCAAGCCGAATCGACACTATTCGAGCCAAATGGAGCCGAATGGACACGAATCGAAGCAATTCAACCTGACTCTTGTCAAAATTCGTCGAATCGAATTGAATAGATTAGAGTAGGGGAGGTTCGGGTAGGGTAGGGTAGGGTAGACTAGAGTAGAGTAGAATAGAATACAACAGAACAATACAGAATGAATACAGAAAAGAGTAGGCTAGAGTAGAGTAGCGGGGAATAGAGTAGAGTAGAATAGATTCAAACAGAGACAAATAAGGCCAAATCGAGCCGAATCGCGTCGAAATGGGTTGAATCAAATCCAATCAAGTGGATTAGAATACATTAGAGTTGGGTAGCGTAGGGTAGGGTAGAATAGAGTAGAACAGAATAGAAATAATACAACAGAATAGGGGAGTCGACTAGAGTACAACAGACTAGAATAGAGTCGAATAGAGCTGAATAGAGCCAAATGGAGACAAAATGAGAGGAATCGCATCGAATCGATTTGAGTAAATTAGAGTGGTGTAGGTTAGGGTAGAGCAGAATAGAGTAGAATAGCATAGAATGGTGTGGAATGAATAGAATGGAGCGGAATAGAGTTATATAGAGACGAATAGAGCAGAAAAGAGTCGAATAGAGCAGAACAGGGCCGAATAAGGCCGAATCGAGCTGCGTCAAGCTTAATCGCGTCGAATCGCGTTAAATGCGTCAAATCCAATTGAAACGTATAGATTAGACACGGGAAGGGGAGGGTAGAATAGAACAGAATAGAGTAGAATAGAAGAGATTAGAACAAAATAGGGCTAGAATAGAATAGAGTGGAAAAGAGTAGAGTCGAATAGAGCCGAATAGGCCGAGTAGAGACGAATAGAGACGAACGGAGCTGAATACAGCCAAAAAGAGCCTTAGTGCCGAATCGCACCTAATCGAGCTGAATCAAGCAGATTCGCACCGACTGTCCCCGAATAGCGTCGGAGCGCATCGAATCGAGTTGAGTCACATCGTTTTGCATCAAACAAGGTCAAACTGCTTCATATTGGGTCGAATCCCATCGTATCAGGTCGAATAACCACGAATTGTGTCAAATCTCATAGAATCCGACTGAAGCACGGTGAATAGCATGGAATCGCATCAAATCTCTTTGAATCCCTTCGAATGCCTTCAGATCTGTTCGAATCCAGTCGAAAGCTGCCCAATCACGTCGAATTGAATTGAATTGAATCAAGTAGATTAAAGTAGGGTAGGTTTGGGTGGGGTGCAGCAGGGTTGGGTAGGGTAGAATAGAATAGAGTACGACAGAATAGGAGAGAACAGAACAGAATAGAAAGAATACAACAGAATACAATAGAGTAGAATAGAGTCAAATAGTGCACAACATAGCCGAATTGAGCCAAATGGAGACAAAACGAGGCGAATCGCATCGAATCGCTTTGAATCAGGTCAAATCAAATCGAACCGATTAGAATAGATTAGGGTAGGGAAGGGCAGAATAAAATAGAGGAGAATAGTATAGAACGGAATAGAATGAAGTTGAATGGAGTCCAACAGAGATGGATAGAGACGAAGAGAGCAGAAAAGAGTCGAATAGGGCAGAATAGGGCCGAAATGGCTGAATAGGGCCAAACAAGGCCTAATCGTGCAGAATCCAGCAGAATCAACGCAATTCGAGCCAAGTCGAGCCGAATGGAGCGAAATGGAGCCAAATAGAGCCGATTCGAACCGAATCAAGCTGATTCAAGCCTAATCGCGTGGAAATGCATTGAATCGAATCGGATCAAATAGATTAGAGAAGGGGACGAGAGGGGCGGGGAGGGTAGAATCGAACAGAACAGAACAGTAGAGAATAGAAAGAATAGAATATAGTTCAGTAGGGTAGAGCAGAGAAGAGTCGAGTAGAGTAGAACTGAGTCGAATGGAGTCAAATAGTGCAGGATATAGCTGAAAAGAACCAATTCTAGCCGAATTGAGCCAAGTGGAAACAAAACGAGATGAATCGCTTCGAATTGCTTCGAATTGCGTCCAATCGAATCGATTAGAGTAGGGTAGGGTAGAACAGAATAGAGTAGAATGGTGTAGAATGGAGTAGAATGGAGTCCAATGGAGCTGAATAGAGACAGATAGAGTAGAAAAGAGTGGAATTGAGTCGAATAGGGCCGAATAAGCTGAACCGAGCCAAGTCGAGTTGAAACGAACAGAATCGAGCTGAATCGAAGCGATTCTAGCCAAATCGAGCTGAATCGAGCTGATGTGGCTGCATCGAGCCGATTCACGCAAAACCGCGTCCAACCGCATCAAAATGCTTTGAATCGAATCAAATGGAATAGAATAGGTTAGGGTAGGGTAGTTTCTGATAGGGTAAGCTAGGGTAGAAGAAAGTAGACTACAGTAGAGTAGACAAGAGAAGGCTAGAGTAGTAGCCTAGACTAGTAAGCTGGACTAGTCAGCTAGAACTGGTGGCATAGATCAGTAGCCTAGACAACTAGCCTTGAATAGTACCATTGCCTTGACAAGTACCCTAAGTCATCCGAACTAGTACCCTTGCCTTAACCAGTAGTCTTTAACTAGTCCCTTTGCCTCCAACAGTAGTCTTAACTAGTACCTCGCCTTAACTCGTATGCTTAACTAGTGCCCTTAACTAGTAGCCTTGCCTTAACTAGTAGCCTTAACTAGCATCCTGGCATAAACTAGTAGCCTAAACTACTGACCTTGCCTTAATCAGTACCCCCAACAAGTACCCATGCCTTAACTAGTACCCTGAACTACTATCCTGGCCTTAACTAGTACCCTAGCTTTAACTAGTAGCCTGAACTAGTACCCTTGCGTTAAGTAGTACCCTTGCCCGAACTAATACCCTTATTAAGTACCGCACGGCGCGGTAGAATAGGGTACGGTAGCATGCGGTGGAACAGAGAAAATAGAATAGACCAGCAATGGTCAGGGTAGGTTAGTTTAGTGTAGGGTATGGTAGATAGCATAGGATGGAATAGAGAAAATAGAAAACGAGAATAGAATACAACAGAATAGAAAAGAACAGGCTAGATTAGGATAGGGTAGGTCGGGGTAGGGTTCTGTAGGATAGAATAGTGTAGAATGGAGTCGAATGGTGTGGAATGGAGTCGAACAGAGATGAATAGGGTAGAAAAGGGTTGACTAGAGCGGAATAGCTCCAAACAGGACCAAATAGGGCCGAACCGAGCCGAATCAAGGCAAATCGAGCCGAATCGAGTCGGATCGACCACGTTCGAGCTGAATGGAGCCGAATGGAGCCGAAATGAGCCAAAGAGAGACAAACAAAATGAACCGAGCAAAATCACACCTAATCGCATCGAATCTCGTTTAATTCCATCAAATCCCACCAAAAGCCATCGAAACTCATGGAATCTCACCGAATCCCATCTAATTGTGTCAAATCGGGTCGAATGGTGTCGAATTGAATGGAACCGAATTAAATTGAATAGATTAGAGTAGTGTAGGTTAGGCTGGGATTCAGTAGGTTAGGGCACAGAAGAATAGAATAGAGTAGAACAGAAGAGAATACAAAGAGTAGAATGGAGTAGAGTTGAGTAGAGTAGAATAGTCAGAGTTGAGTAGTGCAGAATAGAGATGAATAGATCCAATTCAAGTCAATTGAGTCGAATGGAGAGGTAACGAGTCAAATCACGATGAATCAAATCGAATTGAATAGATTACAGCAAAATAGAGTAGGGTAGAGTAGAATACTTTAAAATGGAGTAGAACGGTGAGCAATGGAATCGAATGGAGTAGAATAGAGTAGAAAAGAGCCGTAGAGGGCCCAAGAGGGCTGAGTCGAGCTGAAGTGAGGCAAATCGAGACTAATGGAGCCGAATCGAGCCTAATCAAGCCGAATCGACACTATTCGAGCCAAATGGAGCCGAATGGACACGAATCGAAGCAATTCAACCTGACTCTTGTCAAAATTCGTCGAATCGAATTGAATAGATTAGAGTAGGGGAGGTTCGGGTAGGGTAGGGTAGGGTAGACTAGAGTAGAGTAGAATAGAATACAACAGAACAATACAGAATGAATACAGAAAAGAGTAGGCTAGAGTAGAGTAGCGGGGAATAGAGTAGAGTAGAATAGATTCAAACAGAGACAAATAAGGCCAAATCGAGCCGAATCGCGTCGAAATGGGTTGAATCAAATCCAATCAAGTGGATTAGAATACATTAGAGTTGGGTAGCGTAGGGTAGGGTAGAATAGAGTAGAACAGAATAGAAATAATACAATAGAATAGGGGAGTCGACTAGAGTACAACAGACTAGAATAGAGTCGAATAGAGCTGAATAGAGCCAAATGGAGACAAAATGAGAGGAATCGCATCGAATCGATTTGAGTAAATTAGAGTGGTGTAGGTTAGGGTAGAGCAGAATAGAGTAGAATAGCATAGAATGGTGTGGAATGAATAGAATGGAGTGGAATGGAGTTAAATAGAGACGAATAGAGCAGAAAAGAGTCGAATAGAGCAGAACAGGGCCGAATAAGGCCGAATCGAGCTGCGTCAAGCTTAATCGCGTCGAATCGCGTTAAATGCGTCAAATCCAATTGAAACGTATAGATTAGACACGGGAAGGGGAGGGTAGAATAGAACAGAATAGAGTAGAATAGAAGAGATTAGAACAAAATAGGGCTAGAATAGAACAGAGTGGAAAAGAGTAGAGTCGAATAGAGCCGAATAGGCCGAGTAGAGACGAATAGAGACGAACGGAGCTGAATACAGCCAAAAAGAGCCTTAGTGCCGAATCGCACCTAATCGAGCTGAATCAAGCAGATTCGCACCGACTGTCCCCGAATAGCGTCGGAGCGCATCGAATCGAGTTGAGTCACATCGTTTTGCATCAAACAAGGTCAAACTGCTTCATATTGGGTCGAATCCCATCGTATCAGGTCGAATAACCACGAATTGTGTCAAATCTCATAGAATCCGACTGAAGCACGGTGAATAGCATGGAATCGCATCAAATCTCTTTGAATCCCTTCGAATGCCTTCAGATCTGTTCGAATCCAGTCGAAAGCTGCCCAATCACGTCGAATTGAATTGAATTGAATCAAGTAGATTAAAGTAGGGTAGGTTTGGGTGGGGTGCAGCAGGGTTGGGTAGGGTAGAATAGAATAGAGTACGACAGAATAGGAGAGAACAGAACAGAATAGAAAGAATACAACAGAATACAATAGAGTAGAATAGAGTCAAATAGTGCACAACATAGCCGAATTGAGCCAAATGGAGACAAAACGAGGCGAATCGCATCGAATCGCTTTGAATCAGGTCAAATCAAATCGAACCGATTAGAATAGATTAGGGTAGGGAAGGGCAGAATAAAATAGAGGAGAATAGTATAGAACGGAATAGAATGAAGTTGAATGGAGTCCAACAGAGATGGATAGAGACGAAGAGAGCAGAAAAGAGTCGAATAGGGCAGAATAGGGCCGAAATGGCTGAATAGGGCCAAACAAGGCCTAATCGTGCAGAATCCAGCAGAATCAACGCAATTCGAGCCAAGTCGAGCCGAATGGAGCGAAATGGAGCCAAATAGAGCCGATTCGAACCGAATCAAGCTGATTCAAGCCTAATCGCGTGGAAATGCATTGAATCGAATCGGATCAAATAGATTAGAGAAGGGGACGAGAGGGGCGGGGAGGGTAGAATCGAACAGAACAGAACAGTAGAGAATAGAAAGAATAGAATATAGTTCAGTAGGGTAGAGCAGAGAAGAGTCGAGTAGAGTAGAACTGAGTCGAATGGAGTCAAATAGTGCAGGATATAGCTGAAAAGAACCAATTCTAGCCGAATTGAGCCAAGTGGAAACAAAACGAGATGAATCGCTTCGAATTGCTTCGAATTGCGTCCAATCGAATCGATTAGAGTAGGGTAGGGTAGAACAGAATAGAGTAGAATGGTGTAGAATGGAGTAGAATGGAGTCCAATGGAGCTGAATAGAGACAGATAGAGTAGAAAAGAGTGGAATTGAGTCGAATAGGGCCGAATAAGCTGAAGCGAGCCAAGTCGAGTTGAAACGAACAGAATCGAGCTGAATCGAAGCGATTCTAGCCAAATCGAGCTGAATCGAGCTGATGTGGCTGCATCGAGCCGATTCACGCAAAACCGCGTCCAACCGCATCAAAATGCTTTGAATCGAATCAAATGGAATAGAATAGGTTAGGGTAGGGTAGTTTCTGATAGGGTAAGCTAGGGTAGAAGAAAGTAGACTACAGTAGAGTAGACAAGAGAAGGCTAGAGTAGTAGCCTAGACTAGTAAGCTGGACTAGTCAGCTAGAACTGGTGGCATAGATCAGTAGCCTAGACAACTAGCCTTGAATAGTACCATTGCCTTGACAAGTACCCTAAGTCATCCGAACTAGTACCCTTGCCTTAACCAGTAGTCTTTAACTAGTCCCTTTGCCTCCAACAGTAGTCTTAACTAGTACCTCGCCTTAACTCGTATGCTTAACTAGTGCCCTTAACTAGTAGCCTTGCCTTAACTAGTAGCCTTAACTAGCATCCTGGCATAAACTAGTAGCCTAAACTACTGACCTTGCCTTAATCAGTACCCCCAACAAGTACCCATGCCTTAACTAGTACCCTGAACTACTATCCTGGCCTTAACTAGTACCCTAGCTTTAACTAGTAGCCTGAACTAGTACCCTTGCGTTAAGTAGTACCCTTGCCCGAACTAATACCCTTATTAAGTACCGCACGGCGCGGTAGAATAGGGTACGGTAGCATGCGGTGGAACAGAGAAAATAGAATAGACCAGCAATGGTCAGGGTAGGTTAGTTTAGTGTAGGGTATGGTAGATAGCATAGGATGGAATAGAGAAAATAGAAAACGAGAATAGAATACAACAGAATAGAAAAGAACAGGCTAGATTAGGATAGGGTAGGTCGGGGTAGGGTTCTGTAGGATAGAATAGTGTAGAATGGAGTCGAATGGTGTGGAATGGAGTCGAACAGAGATGAATAGGGTAGAAAAGGGTTGACTAGAGCGGAATAGCTCCAAACAGGACCAAATAGGGCCGAACCGAGCCGAATCAAGGCAAATCGAGCCGAATCGAGTCGGATCGACCACGTTCGAGCTGAATGGAGCCGAATGGAGCCGAAATGAGCCAAAGAGAGACAAACAAAATGAACCGAGCAAAATCACACCTAATCGCATCGAATCTCGTTTAATTCCATCAAATCCCACCAAAAGCCATCGAAACTCATGGAATCTCACCGAATCCCATCTAATTGTGTCAAATCGGGTCGAATGGTGTCGAATTGAATGGAACCGAATTAAATTGAATAGATTAGAGTAGTGTAGGTTAGGCTGGGATTCAGTAGGTTAGGGCACAGAAGAATAGAATAGAGTAGAACAGAAGAGAATACAAAGAGTAGAATGGAGTAGAGTTGAGTAGAGTAGAATAGTCAGAGTTGAGTAGTGCAGAATAGAGATGAATAGATCCAATTCAAGTCAATTGAGTCGAATGGAGAGGTAACGAGTCAAATCACGATGAATCAAATCGAATTGAATAGATTACAGCAAAATAGAGTAGGGTAGAGTAGAATACTTTAAAATGGAGTAGAACGGTGAGCAATGGAATCGAATGGAGTAGAATAGAGTAGAAAAGAGCCGTAGAGGGCCCAAGAGGGCTGAGTCGAGCTGAAGTGAGGCAAATCGAGACTAATGGAGCCGAATCGAGCCTAATCAAGCCGAATCGACACTATTCGAGCCAAATGGAGCCGAATGGACACGAATCGAACCAATTCAACCTGACTCTTGTCAAAATTCGTCGAATCGAATTGAATAGATTAGAGTAGGGGAGGTTCGGGTAGGGTAGGGTAGGGTAGACTAGAGTAGAGTAGAATAGAATACAACAGAACAATACAGAATGAATACAGAAAAGAGTAGGCTAGAGTAGAGTAGCGGGGAATAGAGTAGAGTAGAATAGATTCAAACAGAGACAAATAAGGCCAAATCGAGCCGAATCGCGTCGAAATGGGTTGAATCAAATCCAATCAAGTGGATTAGAATACATTAGAGTTGGGTAGCGTAGGGTAGGGTAGAATAGAGTAGAACAGAATAGAAATAATACAACAGAATAGGGGAGTCGACTAGAGTACAACAGACTAGAATAGAGTCGAATAGAGCTGAATAGAGCCAAATGGAGACAAAATGAGAGGAATCGCATCGAATCGATTTGAGTAAATTAGAGTGGTGTAGGTTAGGGTAGAGCAGAATAGAGTAGAATAGCATAGAATGGTGTGGAATGAATAGAATGGAGTGGAATGGAGTTAAATAGAGACGAATAGAGCAGAAAAGAGTCGAATAGAGCAGAACAGGGCCGAATAAGGCCGAATCGAGCTGCGTCAAGCTTAATCGCGTCGAATCGCGTTAAATGCGTCAAATCCAATTGAAACGTATAGATTAGACACGGGAAGGGGAGGGTAGAATAGAACAGAATAGAGTAGAATAGAAGAGATTAGAACAAAATAGGGCTAGAATAGAACAGAGTGGAAAAGAGTAGAGTCGAATAGAGCCGAATAGGCCGAGTAGAGACGAATAGAGACGAACGGAGCTGAATACAGCCAAAAAGAGCCTTAGTGCCGAATCGCACCTAATCGAGCTGAATCAAGCAGATTCGCACCGACTGTCCCCGAATAGCGTCGGAGCGCATCGAATCGAGTTGAGTCACATCGTTTTGCATCAAACAAGGTCAAACTGCTTCATATTGGGTCGAATCCCATCGTATCAGGTCGAATAACCACGAATTGTGTCAAATCTCATAGAATCCGACTGAAGCACGGTGAATAGCATGGAATCGCATCAAATCTCTTTGAATCCCTTCGAATGCCTTCAGATCTGTTCGAATCCAGTCGAAAGCTGCCCAATCACGTCGAATTGAATTGAATTGAATCAAGTAGATTAAAGTAGGGTAGGTTTGGGTGGGGTGCAGCAGGGTTGGGTAGGGTAGAATAGAATAGAGTACGACAGAATAGGAGAGAACAGAACAGAATAGAAAGAATACAACAGAATACAATAGAGTAGAATAGAGTCAAATAGTGCACAACATAGCCGAATTGAGCCAAATGGAGACAAAACGAGGCGAATCGCATCGAATCGCTTTGAATCAGGTCAAATCAAATCGAACCGATTAGAATAGATTAGGGTAGGGAAGGGCAGAATAAAATAGAGGAGAATAGTATAGAACGGAATAGAATGAAGTTGAATGGAGTCCAACAGAGATGGATAGAGACGAAGAGAGCAGAAAAGAGTCGAATAGGGCAGAATAGGGCCGAAATGGCTGAATAGGGCCAAACAAGGCCTAATCGTGCAGAATCCAGCAGAATCAACGCAATTCGAGCCAAGTCGAGCCGAATGGAGCGAAATGGAGCCAAATAGAGCCGATTCGAACCGAATCAAGCTGATTCAAGCCTAATCGCGTGGAAATGCATTGAATCGAATCGGATCAAATAGATTAGAGAAGGGGACGAGAGGGGCGGGGAGGGTAGAATCGAACAGAACAGAACAGTAGAGAATAGAAAGAATAGAATATAGTTCAGTAGGGTAGAGCAGAGAAGAGTCGAGTAGAGTAGAACTGAGTCGAATGGAGTCAAATAGTGCAGGATATAGCTGAAAAGAACCAATTCTAGCCGAATTGAGCCAAGTGGAAACAAAACGAGATGAATCGCTTCGAATTGCTTCGAATTGCGTCCAATCGAATCGATTAGAGTAGGGTAGGGTAGAACAGAATAGAGTAGAATGGTGTAGAATGGAGTAGAATGGAGTCCAATGGAGCTGAATAGAGACAGATAGAGTAGAAAAGAGTGGAATTGAGTCGAATAGGGCCGAATAAGCTGAACCGAGCCAAGTCGAGTTGAAACGAACAGAATCGAGCTGAATCGAAGCGATTCTAGCCAAATCGAGCTGAATCGAGCTGATGTGGCTGCATCGAGCCGATTCACGCAAAACCGCGTCCAACCGCATCAAAATGCTTTGAATCGAATCAAATGGAATAGAATAGGTTAGGGTAGGGTAGTTTCTGATAGGGTAAGCTAGGGTAGAAGAAAGTAGACTACAGTAGAGTAGACAAGAGAAGGCTAGAGTAGTAGCCTAGACTAGTAAGCTGGACTAGTCAGCTAGAACTGGTGGCATAGATCAGTAGCCTAGACAACTAGCCTTGAATAGTACCATTGCCTTGACAAGTACCCTAAGTCATCCGAACTAGTACCCTTGTCTTAACCAGTAGTCTTTAACTAGTCCCTTTGCCTCCAACAGTAGTCTTAACTAGTACCTCGCCTTAACTCGTATGCTTAACTAGTGCCCTTAACTAGTAGCCTTGCCTTAACTAGTAGCCTTAACTAGCATCCTGGCATAAACTAGTAGCCTAAACTACTGACCTTGCCTTAATCAGTACCCCCAACAAGTACCCATGCCTTAACTAGTACCCTGAACTACTATCCTGGCCTTAACTAGTACCCTAGCTTTAACTAGTAGCCTGAACTAGTACCCTTGCGTTAAGTAGTACCCTTGCCCGAACTAATACCCTTATTAAGTACCGCACGGCGCGGTAGAATAGGGTACGGTAGCATGCGGTGGAACAGAGAAAATAGAATAGACCAGCAATGGTCAGGGTAGGTTAGTTTAGTGTAGGGTATGGTAGATAGCATAGGATGGAATAGAGAAAATAGAAAACGAGAATAGAATACAACAGAATAGAAAAGAACAGGCTAGATTAGGATAGGGTAGGTCGGGGTAGGGTTCTGTAGGATAGAATAGTGTAGAATGGAGTCGAATGGTGTGGAATGGAGTCGAACAGAGATGAATAGGGTAGAAAAGGGTTGACTAGAGCGGAATAGCTCCAAACAGGACCAAATAGGGCCGAACCGAGCCGAATCAAGGCAAATCGAGCCGAATCGAGTCGGATCGACCACGTTCGAGCTGAATGGAGCCGAATGGAGCCGAAATGAGCCAAAGAGAGACAAACAAAATGAACCGAGCAAAATCACACCTAATCGCATCGAATCTCGTTTAATTCCATCAAATCCCACCAAAAGCCATCGAAACTCATGGAATCTCACCGAATCCCATCTAATTGTGTCAAATCGGGTCGAATGGTGTCGAATTGAATGGAACCGAATTAAATTGAATAGATTAGAGTAGTGTAGGTTAGGCTGGGATTCAGTAGGTTAGGGCACAGAAGAATAGAATAGAGTAGAACAGAAGAGAATACAAAGAGTAGAATGGAGTAGAGTTGAGTAGAGTAGAATAGTCAGAGTTGAGTAGTGCAGAATAGAGATGAATAGATCCAATTCAAGTCAATTGAGTCGAATGGAGAGGTAACGAGTCAAATCACGATGAATCAAATCGAATTGAATAGATTACAGCAAAATAGAGTAGGGTAGAGTAGAATACTTTAAAATGGAGTAGAACGGTGAGCAATGGAATCGAATGGAGTAGAATAGAGTAGAAAAGAGCCGTAGAGGGCCCAAGAGGGCTGAGTCGAGCTGAAGTGAGGCAAATCGAGACTAATGGAGCCGAATCGAGCCTAATCAAGCCGAATCGACACTATTCGAGCCAAATGGAGCCGAATGGACACGAATCGAACCAATTCAACCTGACTCTTGTCAAAATTCGTCGAATCGAATTGAATAGATTAGAGTAGGGGAGGTTCGGGTAGGGTAGGGTAGGGTAGACTAGAGTAGAGTAGAATAGAATACAACAGAACAATACAGAATGAATACAGAAAAGAGTAGGCTAGAGTAGAGTAGCGGGGAATAGAGTAGAGTAGAATAGATTCAAACAGAGACAAATAAGGCCAAATCGAGCCGAATCGCGTCGAAATGGGTTGAATCAAATCCAATCAAGTGGATTAGAATACATTAGAGTTGGGTAGCGTAGGGTAGGGTAGAATAGAGTAGAACAGAATAGAAATAATACAACAGAATAGGGGAGTCGACTAGAGTACAACAGACTAGAATAGAGTCGAATAGAGCTGAATAGAGCCAAATGGAGACAAAATGAGAGGAATCGCATCGAATCGATTTGAGTAAATTAGAGTGGTGTAGGTTAGGGTAGAGCAGAATAGAGTAGAATAGCATAGAATGGTGTGGAATGAATAGAATGGAGTGGAATGGAGTTAAATAGAGACGAATAGAGCAGAAAAGAGTCGAATAGAGCAGAACAGGGCCGAATAAGGCCGAATCGAGCTGCGTCAAGCTTAATCGCGTCGAATCGCGTTAAATGCGTCAAATCCAATTGAAACGTATAGATTAGACACGGGAAGGGGAGGGTAGAATAGAACAGAATAGAGTAGAATAGAAGAGATTAGAACAAAATAGGGCTAGAATAGAACAGAGTGGAAAAGAGTAGAGTCGAATAGAGCCGAATAGGCCGAGTAGAGACGAATAGAGACGAACGGAGCTGAATACAGCCAAAAAGAGCCTTAGTGCCGAATCGCACCTAATCGAGCTGAATCAAGCAGATTCGCACCGACTGTCCCCGAATAGCGTCGGAGCGCATCGAATCGAGTTGAGTCACATCGTTTTGCATCAAACAAGGTCAAACTGCTTCATATTGGGTCGAATCCCATCGTATCAGGTCGAATAACCACGAATTGTGTCAAATCTCATAGAATCCGACTGAAGCACGGTGAATAGCATGGAATCGCATCAAATCTCTTTGAATCCCTTCGAATGCCTTCAGATCTGTTCGAATCCAGTCGAAAGCTGCCCAATCACGTCGAATTGAATTGAATTGAATCAAGTAGATTAAAGTAGGGTAGGTTTGGGTGGGGTGCAGCAGGGTTGGGTAGGGTAGAATAGAATAGAGTACGACAGAATAGGAGAGAACAGAACAGAATAGAAAGAATACAACAGAATACAATAGAGTAGAATAGAGTCAAATAGTGCACAACATAGCCGAATTGAGCCAAATGGAGACAAAACGAGGCGAATCGCATCGAATCGCTTTGAATCAGGTCAAATCAAATCGAACCGATTAGAATAGATTAGGGTAGGGAAGGGCAGAATAAAATAGAGGAGAATAGTATAGAACGGAATAGAATGAAGTTGAATGGAGTCCAACAGAGATGGATAGAGACGAAGAGAGCAGAAAAGAGTCGAATAGGGCAGAATAGGGCCGAAATGGCTGAATAGGGCCAAACAAGGCCTAATCGTGCAGAATCCAGCAGAATCAACGCAATTCGAGCCAAGTCGAGCCGAATGGAGCGAAATGGAGCCAAATAGAGCCGATTCGAACCGAATCAAGCTGATTCAAGCCTAATCGCGTGGAAATGCATTGAATCGAATCGGATCAAATAGATTAGAGAAGGGGACGAGAGGGGCGGGGAGGGTAGAATCGAACAGAACAGAACAGTAGAGAATAGAAAGAATAGAATATAGTTCAGTAGGGTAGAGCAGAGAAGAGTCGAGTAGAGTAGAACTGAGTCGAATGGAGTCAAATAGTGCAGGATATAGCTGAAAAGAACCAATTCTAGCCGAATTGAGCCAAGTGGAAACAAAACGAGATGAATCGCTTCGAATTGCTTCGAATTGCGTCCAATCGAATCGATTAGAGTAGGGTAGGGTAGAACAGAATAGAGTAGAATGGTGTAGAATGGAGTAGAATGGAGTCCAATGGAGCTGAATAGAGACAGATAGAGTAGAAAAGAGTGGAATTGAGTCGAATAGGGCCGAATAAGCTGAACCGAGCCAAGTCGAGTTGAAACGAACAGAATCGAGCTGAATCGAAGCGATTCTAGCCAAATCGAGCTGAATCGAGCTGATGTGGCTGCATCGAGCCGATTCACGCAAAACCGCGTCCAACCGCATCAAAATGCTTTGAATCGAATCAAATGGAATAGAATAGGTTAGGGTAGGGTAGTTTCTGATAGGGTAAGCTAGGGTAGAAGAAAGTAGACTACAGTAGAGTAGACAAGAGAAGGCTAGAGTAGTAGCCTAGACTAGTAAGCTGGACTAGTCAGCTAGAACTGGTGGCATAGATCAGTAGCCTAGACAACTAGCCTTGAATAGTACCATTGCCTTGACAAGTACCCTAAGTCATCCGAACTAGTACCCTTGCCTTAACCAGTAGTCTTTAACTAGTCCCTTTGCCTCCAACAGTAGTCTTAACTAGTACCTCGCCTTAACTCGTATGCTTAACTAGTGCCCTTAACTAGTAGCCTTGCCTTAACTAGTAGCCTTAACTAGCATCCTGGCATAAACTAGTAGCCTAAACTACTGACCTTGCCTTAATCAGTACCCCCAACAAGTACCCATGCCTTAACTAGTACCCTGAACTACTATCCTGGCCTTAACTAGTACCCTAGCTTTAACTAGTAGCCTGAACTAGTACCCTTGCGTTAAGTAGTACCCTTGCCCGAACTAATACCCTTATTAAGTACCGCACGGCGCGGTAGAATAGGGTACGGTAGCATGCGGTGGAACAGAGAAAATAGAATAGACCAGCAATGGTCAGGGTAGGTTAGTTTAGTGTAGGGTATGGTAGATAGCATAGGATGGAATAGAGAAAATAGAAAACGAGAATAGAATACAACAGAATAGAAAAGAACAGGCTAGATTAGGATAGGGTAGGTCGGGGTAGGGTTCTGTAGGATAGAATAGTGTAGAATGGAGTCGAATGGTGTGGAATGGAGTCGAACAGAGATGAATAGGGTAGAAAAGGGTTGACTAGAGCGGAATAGCTCCAAACAGGACCAAATAGGGCCGAACCGAGCCGAATCAAGGCAAATCGAGCCGAATCGAGTCGGATCGACCACGTTCGAGCTGAATGGAGCCGAATGGAGCCGAAATGAGCCAAAGAGAGACAAACAAAATGAACCGAGCAAAATCACACCTAATCGCATCGAATCTCGTTTAATTCCATCAAATCCCACCAAAAGCCATCGAAACTCATGGAATCTCACCGAATCCCATCTAATTGTGTCAAATCGGGTCGAATGGTGTCGAATTGAATGGAACCGAATTAAATTGAATAGATTAGAGTAGTGTAGGTTAGGCTGGGATTCAGTAGGTTAGGGCACAGAAGAATAGAATAGAGTAGAACAGAAGAGAATACAAAGAGTAGAATGGAGTAGAGTTGAGTAGAGTAGAATAGTCAGAGTTGAGTAGTGCAGAATAGAGATGAATAGATCCAATTCAAGTCAATTGAGTCGAATGGAGAGGTAACGAGTCAAATCACGATGAATCAAATCGAATTGAATAGATTACAGCAAAATAGAGTAGGGTAGAGTAGAATACTTTAAAATGGAGTAGAACGGTGAGCAATGGAATCGAATGGAGTAGAATAGAGTAGAAAAGAGCCGTAGAGGGCCCAAGAGGGCTGAGTCGAGCTGAAGTGAGGCAAATCGAGACTAATGGAGCCGAATCGAGCCTAATCAAGCCGAATCGACACTATTCGAGCCAAATGGAGCCGAATGGACACGAATCGAACCAATTCAACCTGACTCTTGTCAAAATTCGTCGAATCGAATTGAATAGATTAGAGTAGGGGAGGTTCGGGTAGGGTAGGGTAGGGTAGACTAGAGTAGAGTAGAATAGAATACAACAGAACAATACAGAATGAATACAGAAAAGAGTAGGCTAGAGTAGAGTAGCGGGGAATAGAGTAGAGTAGAATAGATTCAAACAGAGACAAATAAGGCCAAATCGAGCCGAATCGCGTCGAAATGGGTTGAATCAAATCCAATCAAGTGGATTAGAATACATTAGAGTTGGGTAGCGTAGGGTAGGGTAGAATAGAGTAGAACAGAATAGAAATAATACAACAGAATAGGGGAGTCGACTAGAGTACAACAGACTAGAATAGAGTCGAATAGAGCTGAATAGAGCCAAATGGAGACAAAATGAGAGGAATCGCATCGAATCGATTTGAGTAAATTAGAGTGGTGTAGGTTAGGGTAGAGCAGAATAGAGTAGAATAGCATAGAATGGTGTGGAATGAATAGAATGGAGTGGAATGGAGTTAAATAGAGACGAATAGAGCAGAAAAGAGTCGAATAGAGCAGAACAGGGCCGAATAAGGCCGAATCGAGCTGCGTCAAGCTTAATCGCGTCGAATCGCGTTAAATGCGTCAAATCCAATTGAAACGTATAGATTAGACACGGGAAGGGGAGGGTAGAATAGAACAGAATAGAGTAGAATAGAAGAGATTAGAACAAAATAGGGCTAGAATAGAACAGAGTGGAAAAGAGTAGAGTCGAATAGAGCCGAATAGGCCGAGTAGAGACGAATAGAGACGAACGGAGCTGAATACAGCCAAAAAGAGCCTTAGTGCCGAATCGCACCTAATCGAGCTGAATCAAGCAGATTCGCACCGACTGTCCCCGAATAGCGTCGGAGCGCATCGAATCGAGTTGAGTCACATCGTTTTGCATCAAACAAGGTCAAACTGCTTCATATTGGGTCGAATCCCATCGTATCAGGTCGAATAACCACGAATTGTGTCAAATCTCATAGAATCCGACTGAAGCACGGTGAATAGCATGGAATCGCATCAAATCTCTTTGAATCCCTTCGAATGCCTTCAGATCTGTTCGAATCCAGTCGAAAGCTGCCCAATCACGTCGAATTGAATTGAATTGAATCAAGTAGATTAAAGTAGGGTAGGTTTGGGTGGGGTGCAGCAGGGTTGGGTAGGGTAGAATAGAATAGAGTACGACAGAATAGGAGAGAACAGAACAGAATAGAAAGAATACAACAGAATACAATAGAGTAGAATAGAGTCAAATAGTGCACAACATAGCCGAATTGAGCCAAATGGAGACAAAACGAGGCGAATCGCATCGAATCGCTTTGAATCAGGTCAAATCAAATCGAACCGATTAGAATAGATTAGGGTAGGGAAGGGCAGAATAAAATAGAGGAGAATAGTATAGAACGGAATAGAATGAAGTTGAATGGAGTCCAACAGAGATGGATAGAGACGAAGAGAGCAGAAAAGAGTCGAATAGGGCAGAATAGGGCCGAAATGGCTGAATAGGGCCAAACAAGGCCTAATCGTGCAGAATCCAGCAGAATCAACGCAATTCGAGCCAAGTCGAGCCGAATGGAGCGAAATGGAGCCAAATAGAGCCGATTCGAACCGAATCAAGCTGATTCAAGCCTAATCGCGTGGAAATGCATTGAATCGAATCGGATCAAATAGATTAGAGAAGGGGACGAGAGGGGCGGGGAGGGTAGAATCGAACAGAACAGAACAGTAGAGAATAGAAAGAATAGAATATAGTTCAGTAGGGTAGAGCAGAGAAGAGTCGAGTAGAGTAGAACTGAGTCGAATGGAGTCAAATAGTGCAGGATATAGCTGAAAAGAACCAATTCTAGCCGAATTGAGCCAAGTGGAAACAAAACGAGATGAATCGCTTCGAATTGCTTCGAATTGCGTCCAATCGAATCGATTAGAGTAGGGTAGGGTAGAACAGAATAGAGTAGAATGGTGTAGAATGGAGTAGAATGGAGTCCAATGGAGCTGAATAGAGACAGATAGAGTAGAAAAGAGTGGAATTGAGTCGAATAGGGCCGAATAAGCTGAACCGAGCCAAGTCGAGTTGAAACGAACAGAATCGAGCTGAATCGAAGCGATTCTAGCCAAATCGAGCTGAATCGAGCTGATGTGGCTGCATCGAGCCGATTCACGCAAAACCGCGTCCAACCGCATCAAAATGCTTTGAATCGAATCAAATGGAATAGAATAGGTTAGGGTAGGGTAGTTTCTGATAGGGTAAGCTAGGGTAGAAGAAAGTAGACTACAGTAGAGTAGACAAGAGAAGGCTAGAGTAGTAGCCTAGACTAGTAAGCTGGACTAGTCAGCTAGAACTGGTGGCATAGATCAGTAGCCTAGACAACTAGCCTTGAATAGTACCATTGCCTTGACAAGTACCCTAAGTCATCCGAACTAGTACCCTTGCCTTAACCAGTAGTCTTTAACTAGTCCCTTTGCCTCCAACAGTAGTCTTAACTAGTACCTCGCCTTAACTCGTATGCTTAACTAGTGCCCTTAACTAGTAGCCTTGCCTTAACTAGTAGCCTTAACTAGCATCCTGGCATAAACTAGTAGCCTAAACTACTGACCTTGCCTTAATCAGTACCCCCAACAAGTACCCATGCCTTAACTAGTACCCTGAACTACTATCCTGGCCTTAACTAGTACCCTAGCTTTAACTAGTAGCCTGAACTAGTACCCTTGCGTTAAGTAGTACCCTTGCCCGAACTAATACCCTTATTAAGTACCGCACGGCGCGGTAGAATAGGGTACGGTAGCATGCGGTGGAACAGAGAAAATAGAATAGACCAGCAATGGTCAGGGTAGGTTAGTTTAGTGTAGGGTATGGTAGATAGCATAGGATGGAATAGAGAAAATAGAAAACGAGAATAGAATACAACAGAATAGAAAAGAACAGGCTAGATTAGGATAGGGTAGGTCGGGGTAGGGTTCTGTAGGATAGAATAGTGTAGAATGGAGTCGAATGGTGTGGAATGGAGTCGAACAGAGATGAATAGGGTAGAAAAGGGTTGACTAGAGCGGAATAGCTCCAAACAGGACCAAATAGGGCCGAACCGAGCCGAATCAAGGCAAATCGAGCCGAATCGAGTCGGATCGACCACGTTCGAGCTGAATGGAGCCGAATGGAGCCGAAATGAGCCAAAGAGAGACAAACAAAATGAACCGAGCAAAATCACACCTAATCGCATCGAATCTCGTTTAATTCCATCAAATCCCACCAAAAGCCATCGAAACTCATGGAATCTCACCGAATCCCATCTAATTGTGTCAAATCGGGTCGAATGGTGTCGAATTGAATGGAACCGAATTAAATTGAATAGATTAGAGTAGTGTAGGTTAGGCTGGGATTCAGTAGGTTAGGGCACAGAAGAATAGAATAGAGTAGAACAGAAGAGAATACAAAGAGTAGAATGGAGTAGAGTTGAGTAGAGTAGAATAGTCAGAGTTGAGTAGTGCAGAATAGAGATGAATAGATCCAATTCAAGTCAATTGAGTCGAATGGAGAGGTAACGAGTCAAATCACGATGAATCAAATCGAATTGAATAGATTACAGCAAAATAGAGTAGGGTAGAGTAGAATACTTTAAAATGGAGTAGAACGGTGAGCAATGGAATCGAATGGAGTAGAATAGAGTAGAAAAGAGCCGTAGAGGGCCCAAGAGGGCTGAGTCGAGCTGAAGTGAGGCAAATCGAGACTAATGGAGCCGAATCGAGCCTAATCAAGCCGAATCGACACTATTCGAGCCAAATGGAGCCGAATGGACACGAATCGAAGCAATTCAACCTGACTCTTGTCAAAATTCGTCGAATCGAATTGAATAGATTAGAGTAGGGGAGGTTCGGGTAGGGTAGGGTAGGGTAGACTAGAGTAGAGTAGAATAGAATACAACAGAACAATACAGAATGAATACAGAAAAGAGTAGGCTAGAGTAGAGTAGCGGGGAATAGAGTAGAGTAGAATAGATTCAAACAGAGACAAATAAGGCCAAATCGAGCCGAATCGCGTCGAAATGGGTTGAATCAAATCCAATCAAGTGGATTAGAATACATTAGAGTTGGGTAGCGTAGGGTAGGGTAGAATAGAGTAGAACAGAATAGAAATAATACAACAGAATAGGGGAGTCGACTAGAGTACAACAGACTAGAATAGAGTCGAATAGAGCTGAATAGAGCCAAATGGAGACAAAATGAGAGGAATCGCATCGAATCGATTTGAGTAAATTAGAGTGGTGTAGGTTAGGGTAGAGCAGAATAGAGTAGAATAGCATAGAATGGTGTGGAATGAATAGAATGGAGCGGAATAGAGTTATATAGAGACGAATAGAGCAGAAAAGAGTCGAATAGAGCAGAACAGGGCCGAATAAGGCCGAATCGAGCTGCGTCAAGCTTAATCGCGTCGAATCGCGTTAAATGCGTCAAATCCAATTGAAACGTATAGATTAGACACGGGAAGGGGAGGGTAGAATAGAACAGAATAGAGTAGAATAGAAGAGATTAGAACAAAATAGGGCTAGAATAGAATAGAGTGGAAAAGAGTAGAGTCGAATAGAGCCGAATAGGCCGAGTAGAGACGAATAGAGACGAACGGAGCTGAATACAGCCAAAAAGAGCCTTAGTGCCGAATCGCACCTAATCGAGCTGAATCAAGCAGATTCGCACCGACTGTCCCCGAATAGCGTCGGAGCGCATCGAATCGAGTTGAGTCACATCGTTTTGCATCAAACAAGGTCAAACTGCTTCATATTGGGTCGAATCCCATCGTATCAGGTCGAATAACCACGAATTGTGTCAAATCTCATAGAATCCGACTGAAGCACGGTGAATAGCATGGAATCGCATCAAATCTCTTTGAATCCCTTCGAATGCCTTCAGATCTGTTCGAATCCAGTCGAAAGCTGCCCAATCACGTCGAATTGAATTGAATTGAATCAAGTAGATTAAAGTAGGGTAGGTTTGGGTGGGGTGCAGCAGGGTTGGGTAGGGTAGAATAGAATAGAGTACGACAGAATAGGAGAGAACAGAACAGAATAGAAAGAATACAACAGAATACAATAGAGTAGAATAGAGTCAAATAGTGCACAACATAGCCGAATTGAGCCAAATGGAGACAAAACGAGGCGAATCGCATCGAATCGCTTTGAATCAGGTCAAATCAAATCGAACCGATTAGAATAGATTAGGGTAGGGAAGGGCAGAATAAAATAGAGGAGAATAGTATAGAACGGAATAGAATGAAGTTGAATGGAGTCCAACAGAGATGGATAGAGACGAAGAGAGCAGAAAAGAGTCGAATAGGGCAGAATAGGGCCGAAATGGCTGAATAGGGCCAAACAAGGCCTAATCGTGCAGAATCCAGCAGAATCAACGCAATTCGAGCCAAGTCGAGCCGAATGGAGCGAAATGGAGCCAAATAGAGCCGATTCGAACCGAATCAAGCTGATTCAAGCCTAATCGCGTGGAAATGCATTGAATCGAATCGGATCAAATAGATTAGAGAAGGGGACGAGAGGGGCGGGGAGGGTAGAATCGAACAGAACAGAACAGTAGAGAATAGAAAGAATAGAATATAGTTCAGTAGGGTAGAGCAGAGAAGAGTCGAGTAGAGTAGAACTGAGTCGAATGGAGTCAAATAGTGCAGGATATAGCTGAAAAGAACCAATTCTAGCCGAATTGAGCCAAGTGGAAACAAAACGAGATGAATCGCTTCGAATTGCTTCGAATTGCGTCCAATCGAATCGATTAGAGTAGGGTAGGGTAGAACAGAATAGAGTAGAATGGTGTAGAATGGAGTAGAATGGAGTCCAATGGAGCTGAATAGAGACAGATAGAGTAGAAAAGAGTGGAATTGAGTCGAATAGGGCCGAATAAGCTGAACCGAGCCAAGTCGAGTTGAAACGAACAGAATCGAGCTGAATCGAAGCGATTCTAGCCAAATCGAGCTGAATCGAGCTGATGTGGCTGCATCGAGCCGATTCACGCAAAACCGCGTCCAACCGCATCAAAATGCTTTGAATCGAATCAAATGGAATAGAATAGGTTAGGGTAGGGTAGTTTCTGATAGGGTAAGCTAGGGTAGAAGAAAGTAGACTACAGTAGAGTAGACAAGAGAAGGCTAGAGTAGTAGCCTAGACTAGTAAGCTGGACTAGTCAGCTAGAACTGGTGGCATAGATCAGTAGCCTAGACAACTAGCCTTGAATAGTACCATTGCCTTGACAAGTACCCTAAGTCATCCGAACTAGTACCCTTGCCTTAACCAGTAGTCTTTAACTAGTCCCTTTGCCTCCAACAGTAGTCTTAACTAGTACCTCGCCTTAACTCGTATGCTTAACTAGTGCCCTTAACTAGTAGCCTTGCCTTAACTAGTAGCCTTAACTAGCATCCTGGCATAAACTAGTAGCCTAAACTACTGACCTTGCCTTAATCAGTACCCCCAACAAGTACCCATGCCTTAACTAGTACCCTGAACTACTATCCTGGCCTTAACTAGTACCCTAGCTTTAACTAGTAGCCTGAACTAGTACCCTTGCGTTAAGTAGTACCCTTGCCCGAACTAATACCCTTATTAAGTACCGCACGGCGCGGTAGAATAGGGTACGGTAGCATGCGGTGGAACAGAGAAAATAGAATAGACCAGCAATGGTCAGGGTAGGTTAGTTTAGTGTAGGGTATGGTAGATAGCATAGGATGGAATAGAGAAAATAGAAAACGAGAATAGAATACAACAGAATAGAAAAGAACAGGCTAGATTAGGATAGGGTAGGTCGGGGTAGGGTTCTGTAGGATAGAATAGTGTAGAATGGAGTCGAATGGTGTGGAATGGAGTCGAACAGAGATGAATAGGGTAGAAAAGGGTTGACTAGAGCGGAATAGCTCCAAACAGGACCAAATAGGGCCGAACCGAGCCGAATCAAGGCAAATCGAGCCGAATCGAGTCGGATCGACCACGTTCGAGCTGAATGGAGCCGAATGGAGCCGAAATGAGCCAAAGAGAGACAAACAAAATGAACCGAGCAAAATCACACCTAATCGCATCGAATCTCGTTTAATTCCATCAAATCCCACCAAAAGCCATCGAAACTCATGGAATCTCACCGAATCCCATCTAATTGTGTCAAATCGGGTCGAATGGTGTCGAATTGAATGGAACCGAATTAAATTGAATAGATTAGAGTAGTGTAGGTTAGGCTGGGATTCAGTAGGTTAGGGCACAGAAGAATAGAATAGAGTAGAACAGAAGAGAATACAAAGAGTAGAATGGAGTAGAGTTGAGTAGAGTAGAATAGTCAGAGTTGAGTAGTGCAGAATAGAGATGAATAGATCCAATTCAAGTCAATTGAGTCGAATGGAGAGGTAACGAGTCAAATCACGATGAATCAAATCGAATTGAATAGATTACAGCAAAATAGAGTAGGGTAGAGTAGAATACTTTAAAATGGAGTAGAACGGTGAGCAATGGAATCGAATGGAGTAGAATAGAGTAGAAAAGAGCCGTAGAGGGCCCAAGAGGGCTGAGTCGAGCTGAAGTGAGGCAAATCGAGACTAATGGAGCCGAATCGAGCCTAATCAAGCCGAATCGACACTATTCGAGCCAAATGGAGCCGAATGGACACGAATCGAAGCAATTCAACCTGACTCTTGTCAAAATTCGTCGAATCGAATTGAATAGATTAGAGTAGGGGAGGTTCGGGTAGGGTAGGGTAGGGTAGACTAGAGTAGAGTAGAATAGAATACAACAGAACAATACAGAATGAATACAGAAAAGAGTAGGCTAGAGTAGAGTAGCGGGGAATAGAGTAGAGTAGAATAGATTCAAACAGAGACAAATAAGGCCAAATCGAGCCGAATCGCGTCGAAATGGGTTGAATCAAATCCAATCAAGTGGATTAGAATACATTAGAGTTGGGTAGCGTAGGGTAGGGTAGAATAGAGTAGAACAGAATAGAAATAATACAATAGAATAGGGGAGTCGACTAGAGTACAACAGACTAGAATAGAGTCGAATAGAGCTGAATAGAGCCAAATGGAGACAAAATGAGAGGAATCGCATCGAATCGATTTGAGTAAATTAGAGTGGTGTAGGTTAGGGTAGAGCAGAATAGAGTAGAATAGCATAGAATGGTGTGGAATGAATAGAATGGAGTGGAATGGAGTTAAATAGAGACGAATAGAGCAGAAAAGAGTCGAATAGAGCAGAACAGGGCCGAATAAGGCCGAATCGAGCTGCGTCAAGCTTAATCGCGTCGAATCGCGTTAAATGCGTCAAATCCAATTGAAACGTATAGATTAGACACGGGAAGGGGAGGGTAGAATAGAACAGAATAGAGTAGAATAGAAGAGATTAGAACAAAATAGGGCTAGAATAGAACAGAGTGGAAAAGAGTAGAGTCGAATAGAGCCGAATAGGCCGAGTAGAGACGAATAGAGACGAACGGAGCTGAATACAGCCAAAAAGAGCCTTAGTGCCGAATCGCACCTAATCGAGCTGAATCAAGCAGATTCGCACCGACTGTCCCCGAATAGCGTCGGAGCGCATCGAATCGAGTTGAGTCACATCGTTTTGCATCAAACAAGGTCAAACTGCTTCATATTGGGTCGAATCCCATCGTATCAGGTCGAATAACCACGAATTGTGTCAAATCTCATAGAATCCGACTGAAGCACGGTGAATAGCATGGAATCGCATCAAATCTCTTTGAATCCCTTCGAATGCCTTCAGATCTGTTCGAATCCAGTCGAAAGCTGCCCAATCACGTCGAATTGAATTGAATTGAATCAAGTAGATTAAAGTAGGGTAGGTTTGGGTGGGGTGCAGCAGGGTTGGGTAGGGTAGAATAGAATAGAGTACGACAGAATAGGAGAGAACAGAACAGAATAGAAAGAATACAACAGAATACAATAGAGTAGAATAGAGTCAAATAGTGCACAACATAGCCGAATTGAGCCAAATGGAGACAAAACGAGGCGAATCGCATCGAATCGCTTTGAATCAGGTCAAATCAAATCGAACCGATTAGAATAGATTAGGGTAGGGAAGGGCAGAATAAAATAGAGGAGAATAGTATAGAACGGAATAGAATGAAGTTGAATGGAGTCCAACAGAGATGGATAGAGACGAAGAGAGCAGAAAAGAGTCGAATAGGGCAGAATAGGGCCGAAATGGCTGAATAGGGCCAAACAAGGCCTAATCGTGCAGAATCCAGCAGAATCAACGCAATTCGAGCCAAGTCGAGCCGAATGGAGCGAAATGGAGCCAAATAGAGCCGATTCGAACCGAATCAAGCTGATTCAAGCCTAATCGCGTGGAAATGCATTGAATCGAATCGGATCAAATAGATTAGAGAAGGGGACGAGAGGGGCGGGGAGGGTAGAATCGAACAGAACAGAACAGTAGAGAATAGAAAGAATAGAATATAGTTCAGTAGGGTAGAGCAGAGAAGAGTCGAGTAGAGTAGAACTGAGTCGAATGGAGTCAAATAGTGCAGGATATAGCTGAAAAGAACCAATTCTAGCCGAATTGAGCCAAGTGGAAACAAAACGAGATGAATCGCTTCGAATTGCTTCGAATTGCGTCCAATCGAATCGATTAGAGTAGGGTAGGGTAGAACAGAATAGAGTAGAATGGTGTAGAATGGAGTAGAATGGAGTCCAATGGAGCTGAATAGAGACAGATAGAGTAGAAAAGAGTGGAATTGAGTCGAATAGGGCCGAATAAGCTGAACCGAGCCAAGTCGAGTTGAAACGAACAGAATCGAGCTGAATCGAAGCGATTCTAGCCAAATCGAGCTGAATCGAGCTGATGTGGCTGCATCGAGCCGATTCACGCAAAACCGCGTCCAACCGCATCAAAATGCTTTGAATCGAATCAAATGGAATAGAATAGGTTAGGGTAGGGTAGTTTCTGATAGGGTAAGCTAGGGTAGAAGAAAGTAGACTACAGTAGAGTAGACAAGAGAAGGCTAGAGTAGTAGCCTAGACTAGTAAGCTGGACTAGTCAGCTAGAACTGGTGGCATAGATCAGTAGCCTAGACAACTAGCCTTGAATAGTACCATTGCCTTGACAAGTACCCTAAGTCATCCGAACTAGTACCCTTGCCTTAACCAGTAGTCTTTAACTAGTCCCTTTGCCTCCAACAGTAGTCTTAACTAGTACCTCGCCTTAACTCGTATGCTTAACTAGTGCCCTTAACTAGTAGCCTTGCCTTAACTAGTAGCCTTAACTAGCATCCTGGCATAAACTAGTAGCCTAAACTACTGACCTTGCCTTAATCAGTACCCCCAACAAGTACCCATGCCTTAACTAGTACCCTGAACTACTATCCTGGCCTTAACTAGTACCCTAGCTTTAACTAGTAGCCTGAACTAGTACCCTTGCGTTAAGTAGTACCCTTGCCCGAACTAATACCCTTATTAAGTACCGCACGGCGCGGTAGAATAGGGTACGGTAGCATGCGGTGGAACAGAGAAAATAGAATAGACCAGCAATGGTCAGGGTAGGTTAGTTTAGTGTAGGGTATGGTAGATAGCATAGGATGGAATAGAGAAAATAGAAAACGAGAATAGAATACAACAGAATAGAAAAGAACAGGCTAGATTAGGATAGGGTAGGTCGGGGTAGGGTTCTGTAGGATAGAATAGTGTAGAATGGAGTCGAATGGTGTGGAATGGAGTCGAACAGAGATGAATAGGGTAGAAAAGGGTTGACTAGAGCGGAATAGCTCCAAACAGGACCAAATAGGGCCGAACCGAGCCGAATCAAGGCAAATCGAGCCGAATCGAGTCGGATCGACCACGTTCGAGCTGAATGGAGCCGAATGGAGCCGAAATGAGCCAAAGAGAGACAAACAAAATGAACCGAGCAAAATCACACCTAATCGCATCGAATCTCGTTTAATTCCATCAAATCCCACCAAAAGCCATCGAAACTCATGGAATCTCACCGAATCCCATCTAATTGTGTCAAATCGGGTCGAATGGTGTCGAATTGAATGGAACCGAATTAAATTGAATAGATTAGAGTAGTGTAGGTTAGGCTGGGATTCAGTAGGTTAGGGCACAGAAGAATAGAATAGAGTAGAACAGAAGAGAATACAAAGAGTAGAATGGAGTAGAGTTGAGTAGAGTAGAATAGTCAGAGTTGAGTAGTGCAGAATAGAGATGAATAGATCCAATTCAAGTCAATTGAGTCGAATGGAGAGGTAACGAGTCAAATCACGATGAATCAAATCGAATTGAATAGATTACAGCAAAATAGAGTAGGGTAGAGTAGAATACTTTAAAATGGAGTAGAACGGTGAGCAATGGAATCGAATGGAGTAGAATAGAGTAGAAAAGAGCCGTAGAGGGCCCAAGAGGGCTGAGTCGAGCTGAAGTGAGGCAAATCGAGACTAATGGAGCCGAATCGAGCCTAATCAAGCCGAATCGACACTATTCGAGCCAAATGGAGCCGAATGGACACGAATCGAACCAATTCAACCTGACTCTTGTCAAAATTCGTCGAATCGAATTGAATAGATTAGAGTAGGGGAGGTTCGGGTAGGGTAGGGTAGGGTAGACTAGAGTAGAGTAGAATAGAATACAACAGAACAATACAGAATGAATACAGAAAAGAGTAGGCTAGAGTAGAGTAGCGGGGAATAGAGTAGAGTAGAATAGATTCAAACAGAGACAAATAAGGCCAAATCGAGCCGAATCGCGTCGAAATGGGTTGAATCAAATCCAATCAAGTGGATTAGAATACATTAGAGTTGGGTAGCGTAGGGTAGGGTAGAATAGAGTAGAACAGAATAGAAATAATACAACAGAATAGGGGAGTCGACTAGAGTACAACAGACTAGAATAGAGTCGAATAGAGCTGAATAGAGCCAAATGGAGACAAAATGAGAGGAATCGCATCGAATCGATTTGAGTAAATTAGAGTGGTGTAGGTTAGGGTAGAGCAGAATAGAGTAGAATAGCATAGAATGGTGTGGAATGAATAGAATGGAGTGGAATGGAGTTAAATAGAGACGAATAGAGCAGAAAAGAGTCGAATAGAGCAGAACAGGGCCGAATAAGGCCGAATCGAGCTGCGTCAAGCTTAATCGCGTCGAATCGCGTTAAATGCGTCAAATCCAATTGAAACGTATAGATTAGACACGGGAAGGGGAGGGTAGAATAGAACAGAATAGAGTAGAATAGAAGAGATTAGAACAAAATAGGGCTAGAATAGAACAGAGTGGAAAAGAGTAGAGTCGAATAGAGCCGAATAGGCCGAGTAGAGACGAATAGAGACGAACGGAGCTGAATACAGCCAAAAAGAGCCTTAGTGCCGAATCGCACCTAATCGAGCTGAATCAAGCAGATTCGCACCGACTGTCCCCGAATAGCGTCGGAGCGCATCGAATCGAGTTGAGTCACATCGTTTTGCATCAAACAAGGTCAAACTGCTTCATATTGGGTCGAATCCCATCGTATCAGGTCGAATAACCACGAATTGTGTCAAATCTCATAGAATCCGACTGAAGCACGGTGAATAGCATGGAATCGCATCAAATCTCTTTGAATCCCTTCGAATGCCTTCAGATCTGTTCGAATCCAGTCGAAAGCTGCCCAATCACGTCGAATTGAATTGAATTGAATCAAGTAGATTAAAGTAGGGTAGGTTTGGGTGGGGTGCAGCAGGGTTGGGTAGGGTAGAATAGAATAGAGTACGACAGAATAGGAGAGAACAGAACAGAATAGAAAGAATACAACAGAATACAATAGAGTAGAATAGAGTCAAATAGTGCACAACATAGCCGAATTGAGCCAAATGGAGACAAAACGAGGCGAATCGCATCGAATCGCTTTGAATCAGGTCAAATCAAATCGAACCGATTAGAATAGATTAGGGTAGGGAAGGGCAGAATAAAATAGAGGAGAATAGTATAGAACGGAATAGAATGAAGTTGAATGGAGTCCAACAGAGATGGATAGAGACGAAGAGAGCAGAAAAGAGTCGAATAGGGCAGAATAGGGCCGAAATGGCTGAATAGGGCCAAACAAGGCCTAATCGTGCAGAATCCAGCAGAATCAACGCAATTCGAGCCAAGTCGAGCCGAATGGAGCGAAATGGAGCCAAATAGAGCCGATTCGAACCGAATCAAGCTGATTCAAGCCTAATCGCGTGGAAATGCATTGAATCGAATCGGATCAAATAGATTAGAGAAGGGGACGAGAGGGGCGGGGAGGGTAGAATCGAACAGAACAGAACAGTAGAGAATAGAAAGAATAGAATATAGTTCAGTAGGGTAGAGCAGAGAAGAGTCGAGTAGAGTAGAACTGAGTCGAATGGAGTCAAATAGTGCAGGATATAGCTGAAAAGAACCAATTCTAGCCGAATTGAGCCAAGTGGAAACAAAACGAGATGAATCGCTTCGAATTGCTTCGAATTGCGTCCAATCGAATCGATTAGAGTAGGGTAGGGTAGAACAGAATAGAGTAGAATGGTGTAGAATGGAGTAGAATGGAGTCCAATGGAGCTGAATAGAGACAGATAGAGTAGAAAAGAGTGGAATTGAGTCGAATAGGGCCGAATAAGCTGAACCGAGCCAAGTCGAGTTGAAACGAACAGAATCGAGCTGAATCGAAGCGATTCTAGCCAAATCGAGCTGAATCGAGCTGATGTGGCTGCATCGAGCCGATTCACGCAAAACCGCGTCCAACCGCATCAAAATGCTTTGAATCGAATCAAATGGAATAGAATAGGTTAGGGTAGGGTAGTTTCTGATAGGGTAAGCTAGGGTAGAAGAAAGTAGACTACAGTAGAGTAGACAAGAGAAGGCTAGAGTAGTAGCCTAGACTAGTAAGCTGGACTAGTCAGCTAGAACTGGTGGCATAGATCAGTAGCCTAGACAACTAGCCTTGAATAGTACCATTGCCTTGACAAGTACCCTAAGTCATCCGAACTAGTACCCTTGCCTTAACCAGTAGTCTTTAACTAGTCCCTTTGCCTCCAACAGTAGTCTTAACTAGTACCTCGCCTTAACTCGTATGCTTAACTAGTGCCCTTAACTAGTAGCCTTGCCTTAACTAGTAGCCTTAACTAGCATCCTGGCATAAACTAGTAGCCTAAACTACTGACCTTGCCTTAATCAGTACCCCCAACAAGTACCCATGCCTTAACTAGTACCCTGAACTACTATCCTGGCCTTAACTAGTACCCTAGCTTTAACTAGTAGCCTGAACTAGTACCCTTGCGTTAAGTAGTACCCTTGCCCGAACTAATACCCTTATTAAGTACCGCACGGCGCGGTAGAATAGGGTACGGTAGCATGCGGTGGAACAGAGAAAATAGAATAGACCAGCAATGGTCAGGGTAGGTTAGTTTAGTGTAGGGTATGGTAGATAGCATAGGATGGAATAGAGAAAATAGAAAACGAGAATAGAATACAACAGAATAGAAAAGAACAGGCTAGATTAGGATAGGGTAGGTCGGGGTAGGGTTCTGTAGGATAGAATAGTGTAGAATGGAGTCGAATGGTGTGGAATGGAGTCGAACAGAGATGAATAGGGTAGAAAAGGGTTGACTAGAGCGGAATAGCTCCAAACAGGACCAAATAGGGCCGAACCGAGCCGAATCAAGGCAAATCGAGCCGAATCGAGTCGGATCGACCACGTTCGAGCTGAATGGAGCCGAATGGAGCCGAAATGAGCCAAAGAGAGACAAACAAAATGAACCGAGCAAAATCACACCTAATCGCATCGAATCTCGTTTAATTCCATCAAATCCCACCAAAAGCCATCGAAACTCATGGAATCTCACCGAATCCCATCTAATTGTGTCAAATCGGGTCGAATGGTGTCGAATTGAATGGAACCGAATTAAATTGAATAGATTAGAGTAGTGTAGGTTAGGCTGGGATTCAGTAGGTTAGGGCACAGAAGAATAGAATAGAGTAGAACAGAAGAGAATACAAAGAGTAGAATGGAGTAGAGTTGAGTAGAGTAGAATAGTCAGAGTTGAGTAGTGCAGAATAGAGATGAATAGATCCAATTCAAGTCAATTGAGTCGAATGGAGAGGTAACGAGTCAAATCACGATGAATCAAATCGAATTGAATAGATTACAGCAAAATAGAGTAGGGTAGAGTAGAATACTTTAAAATGGAGTAGAACGGTGAGCAATGGAATCGAATGGAGTAGAATAGAGTAGAAAAGAGCCGTAGAGGGCCCAAGAGGGCTGAGTCGAGCTGAAGTGAGGCAAATCGAGACTAATGGAGCCGAATCGAGCCTAATCAAGCCGAATCGACACTATTCGAGCCAAATGGAGCCGAATGGACACGAATCGAACCAATTCAACCTGACTCTTGTCAAAATTCGTCGAATCGAATTGAATAGATTAGAGTAGGGGAGGTTCGGGTAGGGTAGGGTAGGGTAGACTAGAGTAGAGTAGAATAGAATACAACAGAACAATACAGAATGAATACAGAAAAGAGTAGGCTAGAGTAGAGTAGCGGGGAATAGAGTAGAGTAGAATAGATTCAAACAGAGACAAATAAGGCCAAATCGAGCCGAATCGCGTCGAAATGGGTTGAATCAAATCCAATCAAGTGGATTAGAATACATTAGAGTTGGGTAGCGTAGGGTAGGGTAGAATAGAGTAGAACAGAATAGAAATAATACAACAGAATAGGGGAGTCGACTAGAGTACAACAGACTAGAATAGAGTCGAATAGAGCTGAATAGAGCCAAACGGAGACAAAATGAGAGGAATCGCATCGAATCGATTTGAGTAAATTAGAGTGGTGTAGGTTAGGGTAGAGCAGAATAGAGTAGAATAGCATAGAATGGTGTGGAATGAATAGAATGGAGTGGAATGGAGTTAAATAGAGACGAATAGAGCAGAAAAGAGTCGAATAGAGCAGAACAGGGCCGAATAAGGCCGAATCGAGCTGCGTCAAGCTTAATCGCGTCGAATCGCGTTAAATGCGTCAAATCCAATTGAAACGTATAGATTAGACACGGGAAGGGGAGGGTAGAATAGAACAGAATAGAGTAGAATAGAAGAGATTAGAACAAAATAGGGCTAGAATAGAATAGAGTGGAAAAGAGTAGAGTCGAATAGAGCCGAATAGGCCGAGTAGAGACGAATAGAGACGAACGGAGCTGAATACAGCCAAAAAGAGCCTTAGTGCCGAATCGCACCTAATCGAGCTGAATCAAGCAGATTCGCACCGACTGTCCCCGAATAGCGTCGGAGCGCATCGAATCGAGTTGAGTCACATCGTTTTGCATCAAACAAGGTCAAACTGCTTCATATTGGGTCGAATCCCATCGTATCAGGTCGAATAACCACGAATTGTGTCAAATCTCATAGAATCCGACTGAAGCACGGTGAATAGCATGGAATCGCATCAAATCTCTTTGAATCCCTTCGAATGCCTTCAGATCTGTTCGAATCCAGTCGAAAGCTGCCCAATCACGTCGAATTGAATTGAATTGAATCAAGTAGATTAAAGTAGGGTAGGTTTGGGTGGGGTGCAGCAGGGTTGGGTAGGGTAGAATAGAATAGAGTACGACAGAATAGGAGAGAACAGAACAGAATAGAAAGAATACAACAGAATACAATAGAGTAGAATAGAGTCAAATAGTGCACAACATAGCCGAATTGAGCCAAATGGAGACAAAACGAGGCGAATCGCATCGAATCGCTTTGAATCAGGTCAAATCAAATCGAACCGATTAGAATAGATTAGGGTAGGGAAGGGCAGAATAAAATAGAGGAGAATAGTATAGAACGGAATAGAATGAAGTTGAATGGAGTCCAACAGAGATGGATAGAGACGAAGAGAGCAGAAAAGAGTCGAATAGGGCAGAATAGGGCCGAAATGGCTGAATAGGGCCAAACAAGGCCTAATCGTGCAGAATCCAGCAGAATCAACGCAATTCGAGCCAAGTCGAGCCGAATGGAGCGAAATGGAGCCAAATAGAGCCGATTCGAACCGAATCAAGCTGATTCAAGCCTAATCGCGTGGAAATGCATTGAATCGAATCGGATCAAATAGATTAGAGAAGGGGACGAGAGGGGCGGGGAGGGTAGAATCGAACAGAACAGAACAGTAGAGAATAGAAAGAATAGAATATAGTTCAGTAGGGTAGAGCAGAGAAGAGTCGAGTAGAGTAGAACTGAGTCGAATGGAGTCAAATAGTGCAGGATATAGCTGAAAAGAACCAATTCTAGCCGAATTGAGCCAAGTGGAAACAAAACGAGATGAATCGCTTCGAATTGCTTCGAATTGCGTCCAATCGAATCGATTAGAGTAGGGTAGGGTAGAACAGAATAGAGTAGAATGGTGTAGAATGGAGTAGAATGGAGTCCAATGGAGCTGAATAGAGACAGATAGAGTAGAAAAGAGTGGAATTGAGTCGAATAGGGCCGAATAAGCTGAAGCGAGCCAAGTCGAGTTGAAACGAACAGAATCGAGCTGAATCGAAGCGATTCTAGCCAAATCGAGCTGAATCGAGCTGATGTGGCTGCATCGAGCCGATTCACGCAAAACCGCGTCCAACCGCATCAAAATGCTTTGAATCGAATCAAATGGAATAGAATAGGTTAGGGTAGGGTAGTTTCTGATAGGGTAAGCTAGGGTAGAAGAAAGTAGACTACAGTAGAGTAGACAAGAGAAGGCTAGAGTAGTAGCCTAGACTAGTAAGCTGGACTAGTCAGCTAGAACTGGTGGCATAGATCAGTAGCCTAGACAACTAGCCTTGAATAGTACCATTGCCTTGACAAGTACCCTAAGTCATCCGAACTAGTACCCTTGCCTTAACCAGTAGTCTTTAACTAGTCCCTTTGCCTCCAACAGTAGTCTTAACTAGTACCTCGCCTTAACTCGTATGCTTAACTAGTGCCCTTAACTAGTAGCCTTGCCTTAACTAGTAGCCTTAACTAGCATCCTGGCATAAACTAGTAGCCTAAACTACTGACCTTGCCTTAATCAGTACCCCCAACAAGTACCCATGCCTTAACTAGTACCCTGAACTACTATCCTGGCCTTAACTAGTACCCTAGCTTTAACTAGTAGCCTGAACTAGTACCCTTGCGTTAAGTAGTACCCTTGCCCGAACTAATACCCTTATTAAGTACCGCACGGCGCGGTAGAATAGGGTACGGTAGCATGCGGTGGAACAGAGAAAATAGAATAGACCAGCAATGGTCAGGGTAGGTTAGTTTAGTGTAGGGTATGGTAGATAGCATAGGATGGAATAGAGAAAATAGAAAACGAGAATAGAATACAACAGAATAGAAAAGAACAGGCTAGATTAGGATAGGGTAGGTCGGGGTAGGGTTCTGTAGGATAGAATAGTGTAGAATGGAGTCGAATGGTGTGGGATGGAGTCGAACAGAGATGAATAGGGTAGAAAAGGGTTGACTAGAGCGGAATAGCTCCAAACAGGACCAAATAGGGCCGAACCGAGCCGAATCAAGGCAAATCGAGCCGAATCGAGTCGGATCGACCACGTTCGAGCTGAATGGAGCCGAATGGAGCCGAAATGAGCCAAAGAGAGACAAACAAAATGAACCGAGCAAAATCACACCTAATCGCATCGAATCTCGTTTAATTCCATCAAATCCCACCAAAAGCCATCGAAACTCATGGAATCTCACCGAATCCCATCTAATTGTGTCAAATCGGGTCGAATGGTGTCGAATTGAATGGAACCGAATTAAATTGAATAGATTAGAGTAGTGTAGGTTAGGCTGGGATTCAGTAGGTTAGGGCACAGAAGAATAGAATAGAGTAGAACAGAAGAGAATACAAAGAGTAGAATGGAGTAGAGTTGAGTAGAGTAGAATAGTCAGAGTTGAGTAGTGCAGAATAGAGATGAATAGATCCAATTCAAGTCAATTGAGTCGAATGGAGAGGTAACGAGTCAAATCACGATGAATCAAATCGAATTGAATAGATTACAGCAAAATAGAGTAGGGTAGAGTAGAATACTTTAAAATGGAGTAGAACGGTGAGCAATGGAATCGAATGGAGTAGAATAGAGTAGAAAAGAGCCGTAGAGGGCCCAAGAGGGCTGAGTCGAGCTGAAGTGAGGCAAATCGAGACTAATGGAGCCGAATCGAGCCTAATCAAGCCGAATCGACACTATTCGAGCCAAATGGAGCCGAATGGACACGAATCGAAGCAATTCAACCTGACTCTTGTCAAAATTCGTCGAATCGAATTGAATAGATTAGAGTAGGGGAGGTTCGGGTAGGGTAGGGTAGGGTAGACTAGAGTAGAGTAGAATAGAATACAACAGAACAATACAGAATGAATACAGAAAAGAGTAGGCTAGAGTAGAGTAGCGGGGAATAGAGTAGAGTAGAATAGATTCAAACAGAGACAAATAAGGCCAAATCGAGCCGAATCGCGTCGAAATGGGTTGAATCAAATCCAATCAAGTGGATTAGAATACATTAGAGTTGGGTAGCGTAGGGTAGGGTAGAATAGAGTAGAACAGAATAGAAATAATACAATAGAATAGGGGAGTAGACTAGAGTACAACAGACTAGAATAGAGTCGAATAGAGCTGAATAGAGCCAAACGGAGACAAAATGAGAGGAATCGCATCGAATCGATTTGAGTAAATTAGAGTGGTGTAGGTTAGGGTAGAGCAGAATAGAGTAGAATAGCATAGAATGGTGTGGAATGAATAGAATGGAGTGGAATGGAGTTAAATAGAGACGAATAGAGCAGAAAAGAGTCGAATAGAGCAGAACAGGGCCGAATAAGGCCGAATCGAGCTGCGTCAAGCTTAATCGCGTCGAATCGCGTTAAATGCGTCAAATCCAATTGAAACGTATAGATTAGACACGGGAAGGGGAGGGTAGAATAGAACAGAATAGAGTAGAATAGAAGAGATTAGAACAAAATAGGGCTAGAATAGAATAGAGTGGAAAAGAGTAGAGTCGAATAGAGCCGAATAGGCCGAGTAGAGACGAATAGAGACGAACGGAGCTGAATACAGCCAAAAAGAGCCTTAGTGCCGAATCGCACCTAATCGAGCTGAATCAAGCAGATTCGCACCGACTGTCCCCGAATAGCGTCGGAGCGCATCGAATCGAGTTGAGTCACATCGTTTTGCATCAAACAAGGTCAAACTGCTTCATATTGGGTCGAATCCCATCGTATCAGGTCGAATAACCACGAATTGTGTCAAATCTCATAGAATCCGACTGAAGCACGGTGAATAGCATGGAATCGCATCAAATCTCTTTGAATCCCTTCGAATGCCTTCAGATCTGTTCGAATCCAGTCGAAAGCTGCCCAATCACGTCGAATTGAATTGAATTGAATCAAGTAGATTAAAGTAGGGTAGGTTTGGGTGGGGTGCAGCAGGGTTGGGTAGGGTAGAATAGAATAGAGTACGACAGAATAGGAGAGAACAGAACAGAATAGAAAGAATACAACAGAATACAATAGAGTAGAATAGAGTCAAATAGTGCACAACATAGCCGAATTGAGCCAAATGGAGACAAAACGAGGCGAATCGCATCGAATCGCTTTGAATCAGGTCAAATCAAATCGAACCGATTAGAATAGATTAGGGTAGGGAAGGGCAGAATAAAATAGAGGAGAATAGTATAGAACGGAATAGAATGAAGTTGAATGGAGTCCAACAGAGATGGATAGAGACGAAGAGAGCAGAAAAGAGTCGAATAGGGCAGAATAGGGCCGAAATGGCTGAATAGGGCCAAACAAGGCCTAATCGTGCAGAATCCAGCAGAATCAACGCAATTCGAGCCAAGTCGAGCCGAATGGAGCGAAATGGAGCCAAATAGAGCCGATTCGAACCGAATCAAGCTGATTCAAGCCTAATCGCGTGGAAATGCATTGAATCGAATCGGATCAAATAGATTAGAGAAGGGGACGAGAGGGGCGGGGAGGGTAGAATCGAACAGAACAGAACAGTAGAGAATAGAAAGAATAGAATATAGTTCAGTAGGGTAGAGCAGAGAAGAGTCGAGTAGAGTAGAACTGAGTCGAATGGAGTCAAATAGTGCAGGATATAGCTGAAAAGAACCAATTCTAGCCGAATTGAGCCAAGTGGAAACAAAACGAGATGAATCGCTTCGAATTGCTTCGAATTGCGTCCAATCGAATCGATTAGAGTAGGGTAGGGTAGAACAGAATAGAGTAGAATGGTGTAGAATGGAGTAGAATGGAGTCCAATGGAGCTGAATAGAGACAGATAGAGTAGAAAAGAGTGGAATTGAGTCGAATAGGGCCGAATAAGCTGAACCGAGCCAAGTCGAGTTGAAACGAACAGAATCGAGCTGAATCGAAGCGATTCTAGCCAAATCGAGCTGAATCGAGCTGATGTGGCTGCATCGAGCCGATTCACGCAAAACCGCGTCCAACCGCATCAAAATGCTTTGAATCGAATCAAATGGAATAGAATAGGTTAGGGTAGGGTAGTTTCTGATAGGGTAAGCTAGGGTAGAAGAAAGTAGACTACAGTAGAGTAGACAAGAGAAGGCTAGAGTAGTAGCCTAGACTAGTAAGCTGGACTAGTCAGCTAGAACTGGTGGCATAGATCAGTAGCCTAGACAACTAGCCTTGAATAGTACCATTGCCTTGACAAGTACCCTAAGTCATCCGAACTAGTACCCTTGCCTTAACCAGTAGTCTTTAACTAGTCCCTTTGCCTCCAACAGTAGTCTTAACTAGTACCTCGCCTTAACTCGTATGCTTAACTAGTGCCCTTAACTAGTAGCCTTGCCTTAACTAGTAGCCTTAACTAGCATCCTGGCATAAACTAGTAGCCTAAACTACTGACCTTGCCTTAATCAGTACCCCCAACAAGTACCCATGCCTTAACTAGTACCCTGAACTACTATCCTGGCCTTAACTAGTACCCTAGCTTTAACTAGTAGCCTGAACTAGTACCCTTGCGTTAAGTAGTACCCTTGCCCGAACTAATACCCTTATTAAGTACCGCACGGCGCGGTAGAATAGGGTACGGTAGCATGCGGTGGAACAGAGAAAATAGAATAGACCAGCAATGGTCAGGGTAGGTTAGTTTAGTGTAGGGTATGGTAGATAGCATAGGATGGAATAGAGAAAATAGAAAACGAGAATAGAATACAACAGAATAGAAAAGAACAGGCTAGATTAGGATAGGGTAGGTCGGGGTAGGGTTCTGTAGGATAGAATAGTGTAGAATGGAGTCGAATGGTGTGGGATGGAGTCGAACAGAGATGAATAGGGTAGAAAAGGGTTGACTAGAGCGGAATAGCTCCAAACAGGACCAAATAGGGCCGAACCGAGCCGAATCAAGGCAAATCGAGCCGAATCGAGTCGGATCGACCACGTTCGAGCTGAATGGAGCCGAATGGAGCCGAAATGAGCCAAAGAGAGACAAACAAAATGAACCGAGCAAAATCACACCTAATCGCATCGAATCTCGTTTAATTCCATCAAATCCCACCAAAAGCCATCGAAACTCATGGAATCTCACCGAATCCCATCTAATTGTGTCAAATCGGGTCGAATGGTGTCGAATTGAATGGAACCGAATTAAATTGAATAGATTAGAGTAGTGTAGGTTAGGCTGGGATTCAGTAGGTTAGGGCACAGAAGAATAGAATAGAGTAGAACAGAAGAGAATACAAAGAGTAGAATGGAGTAGAGTTGAGTAGAGTAGAATAGTCAGAGTTGAGTAGTGCAGAATAGAGATGAATAGATCCAATTCAAGTCAATTGAGTCGAATGGAGAGGTAACGAGTCAAATCACGATGAATCAAATCGAATTGAATAGATTACAGCAAAATAGAGTAGGGTAGAGTAGAATACTTTAAAATGGAGTAGAACGGTGAGCAATGGAATCGAATGGAGTAGAATAGAGTAGAAAAGAGCCGTAGAGGGCCCAAGAGGGCTGAGTCGAGCTGAAGTGAGGCAAATCGAGACTAATGGAGCCGAATCGAGCCTAATCAAGCCGAATCGACACTATTCGAGCCAAATGGAGCCGAATGGACACGAATCGAAGCAATTCAACCTGACTCTTGTCAAAATTCGTCGAATCGAATTGAATAGATTAGAGTAGGGGAGGTTCGGGTAGGGTAGGGTAGGGTAGACTAGAGTAGAGTAGAATAGAATACAACAGAACAATACAGAATGAATACAGAAAAGAGTAGGCTAGAGTAGAGTAGCGGGGAATAGAGTAGAGTAGAATAGATTCAAACAGAGACAAATAAGGCCAAATCGAGCCGAATCGCGTCGAAATGGGTTGAATCAAATCCAATCAAGTGGATTAGAATACATTAGAGTTGGGTAGCGTAGGGTAGGGTAGAATAGAGTAGAACAGAATAGAAATAATACAATAGAATAGGGGAGTAGACTAGAGTACAACAGACTAGAATAGAGTCGAATAGAGCTGAATAGAGCCAAACGGAGACAAAATGAGAGGAATCGCATCGAATCGATTTGAGTAAATTAGAGTGGTGTAGGTTAGGGTAGAGCAGAATAGAGTAGAATAGCATAGAATGGTGTGGAATGAATAGAATGGAGTGGAATGGAGTTAAATAGAGACGAATAGAGCAGAAAAGAGTCGAATAGAGCAGAACAGGGCCGAATAAGGCCGAATTGAGCTGCGTCAAGCTTAATCGCGTCGAATCGCGTTAAATGCGTCAAATCCAATTGAAACGTATAGATTAGACACGGGAAGGGGAGGGTAGAATAGAACAGAATAGAGTAGAATAGAAGAGATTAGAACAAAATAGGGCTAGAATAGAATAGAGTGGAAAAGAGTAGAGTCGAATAGAGCCGAATAGGCCGAGTAGAGACGAATAGAGACGAACGGAGCTGAATACAGCCAAAAAGAGCCTTAGTGCCGAATCGCACCTAATCGAGCTGAATCAAGCAGATTCGCACCGACTGTCCCCGAATAGCGTCGGAGCGCATCGAATCGAGTTGAGTCACATCGTTTTGCATCAAACAAGGTCAAACTGCTTCATATTGGGTCGAATCCCATCGTATCAGGTCGAATAACCACGAATTGTGTCAAATCTCATAGAATCCGACTGAAGCACGGTGAATAGCATGGAATCGCATCAAATCTCTTTGAATCCCTTCGAATGCCTTCAGATCTGTTCGAATCCAGTCGAAAGCTGCCCAATCACGTCGAATTGAATTGAATTGAATCAAGTAGATTAAAGTAGGGTAGGTTTGGGTGGGGTGCAGCAGGGTTGGGTAGGGTAGAATAGAATAGAGTACGACAGAATAGGAGAGAACAGAACAGAATAGAAAGAATACAACAGAATACAATAGAGTAGAATAGAGTCAAATAGTGCACAACATAGCCGAATTGAGCCAAATGGAGACAAAACGAGGCGAATCGCATCGAATCGCTTTGAATCAGGTCAAATCAAATCGAACCGATTAGAATAGATTAGGGTAGGGAAGGGCAGAATAAAATAGAGGAGAATAGTATAGAACGGAATAGAATGAAGTTGAATGGAGTCCAACAGAGATGGATAGAGACGAAGAGAGCAGAAAAGAGTCGAATAGGGCAGAATAGGGCCGAAATGGCTGAATAGGGCCAAACAAGGCCTAATCGTGCAGAATCCAGCAGAATCAACGCAATTCGAGCCAAGTCGAGCCGAATGGAGCGAAATGGAGCCAAATAGAGCCGATTCGAACCGAATCAAGCTGATTCAAGCCTAATCGCGTGGAAATGCATTGAATCGAATCGGATCAAATAGATTAGAGAAGGGGACGAGAGGGGCGGGGAGGGTAGAATCGAACAGAACAGAACAGTAGAGAATAGAAAGAATAGAATATAGTTCAGTAGGGTAGAGCAGAGAAGAGTCGAGTAGAGTAGAACTGAGTCGAATGGAGTCAAATAGTGCAGGATATAGCTGAAAAGAACCAATTCTAGCCGAATTGAGCCAAGTGGAAACAAAACGAGATGAATCGCTTCGAATTGCTTCGAATTGCGTCCAATCGAATCGATTAGAGTAGGGTAGGGTAGAACAGAATAGAGTAGAATGGTGTAGAATGGAGTAGAATGGAGTCCAATGGAGCTGAATAGAGACAGATAGAGTAGAAAAGAGTGGAATTGAGTCGAATAGGGCCGAATAAGCTGAACCGAGCCAAGTCGAGTTGAAACGAACAGAATCGAGCTGAATCGAAGCGATTCTAGCCAAATCGAGCTGAATCGAGCTGATGTGGCTGCATCGAGCCGATTCACGCAAAACCGCGTCCAACCGCATCAAAATGCTTTGAATCGAATCAAATGGAATAGAATAGGTTAGGGTAGGGTAGTTTCTGATAGGGTAAGCTAGGGTAGAAGAAAGTAGACTACAGTAGAGTAGACAAGAGAAGGCTAGAGTAGTAGCCTAGACTAGTAAGCTGGACTAGTCAGCTAGAACTGGTGGCATAGATCAGTAGCCTAGACAACTAGCCTTGAATAGTACCATTGCCTTGACAAGTACCCTAAGTCATCCGAACTAGTACCCTTGCCTTAACCAGTAGTCTTTAACTAGTCCCTTTGCCTCCAACAGTAGTCTTAACTAGTACCTCGCCTTAACTCGTATGCTTAACTAGTGCCCTTAACTAGTAGCCTTGCCTTAACTAGTAGCCTTAACTAGCATCCTGGCATAAACTAGTAGCCTAAACTACTGACCTTGCCTTAATCAGTACCCCCAACAAGTACCCATGCCTTAACTAGTACCCTGAACTACTATCCTGGCCTTAACTAGTACCCTAGCTTTAACTAGTAGCCTGAACTAGTACCCTTGCGTTAAGTAGTACCCTTGCCCGAACTAATACCCTTATTAAGTACCGCACGGCGCGGTAGAATAGGGTACGGTAGCATGCGGTGGAACAGAGAAAATAGAATAGACCAGCAATGGTCAGGGTAGGTTAGTTTAGTGTAGGGTATGGTAGATAGCATAGGATGGAATAGAGAAAATAGAAAACGAGAATAGAATACAACAGAATAGAAAAGAACAGGCTAGATTAGGATAGGGTAGGTCGGGGTAGGGTTCTGTAGGATAGAATAGTGTAGAATGGAGTCGAATGGTGTGGGATGGAGTCGAACAGAGATGAATAGGGTAGAAAAGGGTTGACTAGAGCGGAATAGCTCCAAACAGGACCAAATAGGGCCGAACCGAGCCGAATCAAGGCAAATCGAGCCGAATCGAGTCGGATCGACCACGTTCGAGCTGAATGGAGCCGAATGGAGCCGAAATGAGCCAAAGAGAGACAAACAAAATGAACCGAGCAAAATCACACCTAATCGCATCGAATCTCGTTTAATTCCATCAAATCCCACCAAAAGCCATCGAAACTCATGGAATCTCACCGAATCCCATCTAATTGTGTCAAATCGGGTCGAATGGTGTCGAATTGAATGGAACCGAATTAAATTGAATAGATTAGAGTAGTGTAGGTTAGGCTGGGATTCAGTAGGTTAGGGCACAGAAGAATAGAATAGAGTAGAACAGAAGAGAATACAAAGAGTAGAATGGAGTAGAGTTGAGTAGAGTAGAATAGTCAGAGTTGAGTAGTGCAGAATAGAGATGAATAGATCCAATTCAAGTCAATTGAGTCGAATGGAGAGGTAACGAGTCAAATCACGATGAATCAAATCGAATTGAATAGATTACAGCAAAATAGAGTAGGGTAGAGTAGAATACTTTAAAATGGAGTAGAACGGTGAGCAATGGAATCGAATGGAGTAGAATAGAGTAGAAAAGAGCCGTAGAGGGCCCAAGAGGGCTGAGTCGAGCTGAAGTGAGGCAAATCGAGACTAATGGAGCCGAATCGAGCCTAATCAAGCCGAATCGACACTATTCGAGCCAAATGGAGCCGAATGGACACGAATCGAAGCAATTCAACCTGACTCTTGTCAAAATTCGTCGAATCGAATTGAATAGATTAGAGTAGGGGAGGTTCGGGTAGGGTAGGGTAGGGTAGACTAGAGTAGAGTAGAATAGAATACAACAGAACAATACAGAATGAATACAGAAAAGAGTAGGCTAGAGTAGAGTAGCGGGGAATAGAGTAGAGTAGAATAGATTCAAACAGAGACAAATAAGGCCAAATCGAGCCGAATCGCGTCGAAATGGGTTGAATCAAATCCAATCAAGTGGATTAGAATACATTAGAGTTGGGTAGCGTAGGGTAGGGTAGAATAGAGTAGAACAGAATAGAAATAATACAATAGAATAGGGGAGTAGACTAGAGTACAACAGACTAGAATAGAGTCGAATAGAGCTGAATAGAGCCAAACGGAGACAAAATGAGAGGAATCGCATCGAATCGATTTGAGTAAATTAGAGTGGTGTAGGTTAGGGTAGAGCAGAATAGAGTAGAATAGCATAGAATGGTGTGGAATGAATAGAATGGAGTGGAATGGAGTTAAATAGAGACGAATAGAGCAGAAAAGAGTCGAATAGAGCAGAACAGGGCCGAATAAGGCCGAATTGAGCTGCGTCAAGCTTAATCGCGTCGAATCGCGTTAAATGCGTCAAATCCAATTGAAACGTATAGATTAGACACGGGAAGGGGAGGGTAGAATAGAACAGAATAGAGTAGAATAGAAGAGATTAGAACAAAATAGGGCTAGAATAGAATAGAGTGGAAAAGAGTAGAGTCGAATAGAGCCGAATAGGCCGAGTAGAGACGAATAGAGACGAACGGAGCTGAATACAGCCAAAAAGAGCCTTAGTGCCGAATCGCACCTAATCGAGCTGAATCAAGCAGATTCGCACCGACTGTCCCCGAATAGCGTCGGAGCGCATCGAATCGAGTTGAGTCACATCGTTTTGCATCAAACAAGGTCAAACTGCTTCATATTGGGTCGAATCCCATCGTATCAGGTCGAATAACCACGAATTGTGTCAAATCTCATAGAATCCGACTGAAGCACGGTGAATAGCATGGAATCGCATCAAATCTCTTTGAATCCCTTCGAATGCCTTCAGATCTGTTCGAATCCAGTCGAAAGCTGCCCAATCACGTCGAATTGAATTGAATTGAATCAAGTAGATTAAAGTAGGTTAGGTTTGGGTGGGGTGCAGCAGGGTTGGGTAGGGTAGAATAGAATAGAGTACGACAGAATAGGAGAGAACAGAACAGAATAGAAAGAATACAACAGAATACAATAGAGTAGAATAGAGTCAAATAGTGCACAACATAGCCGAATTGAGCCAAATGGAGACAAAACGAGGCGAATCGCATCGAATCGCTTTGAATCAGGTCAAATCAAATCGAACCGATTAGAATAGATTAGGGTAGGGAAGGGCAGAATAAAATAGAGGAGAATAGTATAGAACGGAATAGAATGAAGTTGAATGGAGTCCAACAGAGATGGATAGAGACGAAGAGAGCAGAAAAGAGTCGAATAGGGCAGAATAGGGCCGAAATGGCTGAATAGGGCCAAACAAGGCCTAATCGTGCAGAATCCAGCAGAATCAACGCAATTCGAGCCAAGTCGAGCCGAATGGAGCGAAATGGAGCCAAATAGAGCCGATTCGAACCGAATCAAGCTGATTCAAGCCTAATCGCGTGGAAATGCATTGAATCGAATCGGATCAAATAGATTAGAGAAGGGGACGAGAGGGGCGGGGAGGGTAGAATCGAACAGAACAGAACAGTAGAGAATAGAAAGAATAGAATATAGTTCAGTAGGGTAGAGCAGAGAAGAGTCGAGTAGAGTAGAACTGAGTCGAATGGAGTCAAATAGTGCAGGATATAGCTGAAAAGAACCAATTCTAGCCGAATTGAGCCAAGTGGAAACAAAACGAGATGAATCGCTTCGAATTGCTTCGAATTGCGTCCAATCGAATCGATTAGAGTAGGGTAGGGTAGAACAGAATAGAGTAGAATGGTGTAGAATGGAGTAGAATGGAGTCCAATGGAGCTGAATAGAGACAGATAGAGTAGAAAAGAGTGGAATTGAGTCGAATAGGGCCGAATAAGCTGAACCGAGCCAAGTCGAGTTGAAACGAACAGAATCGAGCTGAATCGAAGCGATTCTAGCCAAATCGAGCTGAATCGAGCTGATGTGGCTGCATCGAGCCGATTCACGCAAAACCGCGTCCAACCGCATCAAAATGCTTTGAATCGAATCAAATGGAATAGAATAGGTTAGGGTAGGGTAGTTTCTGATAGGGTAAGCTAGGGTAGAAGAAAGTAGACTACAGTAGAGTAGACAAGAGAAGGCTAGAGTAGTAGCCTAGACTAGTAAGCTGGACTAGTCAGCTAGAACTGGTGGCATAGATCAGTAGCCTAGACAACTAGCCTTGAATAGTACCATTGCCTTGACAAGTACCCTAAGTCATCCGAACTAGTACCCTTGCCTTAACCAGTAGTCTTTAACTAGTCCCTTTGCCTCCAACAGTAGTCTTAACTAGTACCTCGCCTTAACTCGTATGCTTAACTAGTGCCCTTAACTAGTAGCCTTGCCTTAACTAGTAGCCTTAACTAGCATCCTGGCATAAACTAGTAGCCTAAACTACTGACCTTGCCTTAATCAGTACCCCCAACAAGTACCCATGCCTTAACTAGTACCCTGAACTACTATCCTGGCCTTAACTAGTACCCTAGCTTTAACTAGTAGCCTGAACTAGTACCCTTGCGTTAAGTAGTACCCTTGCCCGAACTAATACCCTTATTAAGTACCGCACGGCGCGGTAGAATAGGGTACGGTAGCATGCGGTGGAACAGAGAAAATAGAATAGACCAGCAATGGTCAGGGTAGGTTAGTTTAGTGTAGGGTATGGTAGATAGCATAGGATGGAATAGAGAAAATAGAAAACGAGAATAGAATACAACAGAATAGAAAAGAACAGGCTAGATTAGGATAGGGTAGGTCGGGGTAGGGTTCTGTAGGATAGAATAGTGTAGAATGGAGTCGAATGGTGTGGAATGGAGTCGAACAGAGATGAATAGGGTAGAAAAGGGTTGACTAGAGCGGAATAGCTCCAAACAGGACCAAATAGGGCCGAACCGAGCCGAATCAAGGCAAATCGAGCCGAATCGAGTCGGATCGACCACGTTCGAGCTGAATGGAGCCGAATGGAGCCGAAATGAGCCAAAGAGAGACAAACAAAATGAACCGAGCAAAATCACACCTAATCGCATCGAATCTCGTTTAATTCCATCAAATCCCACCAAAAGCCATCGAAACTCATGGAATCTCACCGAATCCCATCTAATTGTGTCAAATCGGGTCGAATGGTGTCGAATTGAATGGAACCGAATTAAATTGAATAGATTAGAGTAGTGTAGGTTAGGCTGGGATTCAGTAGGTTAGGGCACAGAAGAATAGAATAGAGTAGAACAGAAGAGAATACAAACAGTAGAATGGAGTAGAGTTGAGTAGAGTAGAATAGTCAGAGTTGAGTAGTGCAGAATAGAGATGAATAGATCCAATTCAAGTCAATTGAGTCGAATGGAGAGGTAACGAGTCAAATCACGATGAATCAAATCGAATTGAATAGATTACAGCAAAATAGAGTAGGGTAGAGTAGAATACTTTAAAATGGAGTAGAACGGTGAGCAATGGAATCGAATGGAGTAGAATAGAGTAGAAAAGAGCCGTAGAGGGCCCAAGAGGGCTGAGTCGAGCTGAAGTGAGGCAAATCGAGACTAATGGAGCCGAATCGAGCCTAATCAAGCCGAATCGACACTATTCGAGCCAAATGGAGCCGAATGGACACGAATCGAACCAATTCAACCTGACTCTTGTCAAAATTCGTCGAATCGAATTGAATAGATTAGAGTAGGGGAGGTTCGGGTAGGGTAGGGTAGGGTAGACTAGAGTAGAGTAGAATAGAATACAACAGAACAATACAGAATGAATACAGAAAAGAGTAGGCTAGAGTAGAGTAGCGGGGAATAGAGTAGAGTAGAATAGATTCAAACAGAGACAAATAAGGCCAAATCGAGCCGAATCGCGTCGAAATGGGTTGAATCAAATCCAATCAAGTGGATTAGAATACATTAGAGTTGGGTAGCGTAGGGTAGGGTAGAATAGAGTAGAACAGAATAGAAATAATACAATAGAATAGGGGAGTCGACTAGAGTACAACAGACTAGAATAGAGTCGAATAGAGCTGAATAGAGCCAAACGGAGACAAAATGAGAGGAATCGCATCGAATCGATTTGAGTAAATTAGAGTGGTGTAGGTTAGGGTAGAGCAGAATAGAGTAGAATAGCATAGAATGGTGTGGAATGAATAGAATGGAGTGGAATGGAGTTAAATAGAGACGAATAGAGCAGAAAAGAGTCGAATAGAGCAGAACAGGGCCGAATAAGGCCGAATCGAGCTGCGTCAAGCTTAATCGCGTCGAATCGCGTTAAATGCGTCAAATCCAATTGAAACGTATAGATTAGACACGGGAAGGGGAGGGTAGAATAGAACAGAATAGAGTAGAATAGAAGAGATTAGAACAAAATAGGGCTAGAATAGAATAGAGTGGAAAAGAGTAGAGTCGAATAGAGCCGAATAGGCCGAGTAGAGACGAATAGAGACGAACGGAGCTGAATACAGCCAAAAAGAGCCTTAGTGCCGAATCGCACCTAATCGAGCTGAATCAAGCAGATTCGCACCGACTGTCCCCGAATAGCGTCGGAGCGCATCGAATCGAGTTGAGTCACATCGTTTTGCATCAAACAAGGTCAAACTGCTTCATATTGGGTCGAATCCCATCGTATCAGGTCGAATAACCACGAATTGTGTCAAATCTCATAGAATCCGACTGAAGCACGGTGAATAGCATGGAATCGCATCAAATCTCTTTGAATCCCTTCGAATGCCTTCAGATCTGTTCGAATCCAGTCGAAAGCTGCCCAATCACGTCGAATTGAATTGAATTGAATCAAGTAGATTAAAGTAGGGTAGGTTTGGGTGGGGTGCAGCAGGGTTGGGTAGGGTAGAATAGAATAGAGTACGACAGAATAGGAGAGAACAGAACAGAATAGAAAGAATACAACAGAATACAATAGAGTAGAATAGAGTCAAATAGTGCACAACATAGCCGAATTGAGCCAAATGGAGACAAAATGAGGCGAATCGCATCGAATCGCTTTGAATCAGGTCAAATCAAATCGAACCGATTAGAATAGATTAGGGTAGGGAAGGGCAGAATAAAATAGAGGAGAATAGCATAGAACGGAATAGAATGAAGTTGAATGGAGTCCAACAGAGATGGATAGAGACGAAGAGAGCAGAAAAGAGTCGAATAGGGCAGAATAGGGCCGAAATGGCTGAATAGGGCCAAACAAGGCCTAATCGTGCAGAATCCAGCAGAATCAACGCAATTCGAGCCAAGTCGAGCCGAATGGAGCGAAATGGAGCCAAATAGAGCCGATTCGAACCGAATCAAGCTGATTCAAGCCTAATCGCGTGGAAATGCATTGAATCGAATCGGATCAAATAGATTAGAGAAGGGGACGAGAGGGGCGGGGAGGGTAGAATCGAACAGAACAGAACAGTAGAGAATAGAAAGAATAGAATATAGTTCAGTAGGGTAGAGCAGAGAAGAGTCGAGTAGAGTAGAACTGAGTCGAATGGAGTCAAATAGTGCAGGATATAGCTGAAAAGAACCAATTCTAGCCGAATTGAGCCAAGTGGAAACAAAACGAGATGAATCGCTTCGAATTGCTTCGAATTGCGTCCAATCGAATCGATTAGAGTAGGGTAGGGTAGAACAGAATAGAGTAGAATGGTGTAGAATGGAGTAGAATGGAGTCCAATGGAGCTGAATAGAGACAGATAGAGTAGAAAAGAGTGGAATTGAGTCGAATAGGGCCGAATAAGCTGAACCGAGCCAAGTCGAGTTGAAACGAACAGAATCGAGCTGAATCGAAGCGATTCTAGCCAAATCGAGCTGAATCGAGCTGATGTGGCTGCATCGAGCCGATTCACGCAAAACCGCGTCCAACCGCATCAAAATGCTTTGAATCGAATCAAATGGAATAGAATAGGTTAGGGTAGGGTAGTTTCTGATAGGGTAAGCTAGGGTAGAAGAAAGTAGACTACAGTAGAGTAGACAAGAGAAGGCTAGAGTAGTAGCCTAGACTAGTAAGCTGGACTAGTCAGCTAGAACTGGTGGCATAGATCAGTAGCCTAGACAACTAGCCTTGAATAGTACCATTGCCTTGACAAGTACCCTAAGTCATCCGAACTAGTACCCTTGCCTTAACCAGTAGTCTTTAACTAGTCCCTTTGCCTCCAACAGTAGTCTTAACTAGTACCTCGCCTTAACTCGTATGCTTAACTAGTGCCCTTAACTAGTAGCCTTGCCTTAACTAGTAGCCTTAACTAGCATCCTGGCATAAACTAGTAGCCTAAACTACTGACCTTGCCTTAATCAGTACCCCCAACAAGTACCCATGCCTTAACTAGTACCCTGAACTACTATCCTGGCCTTAACTAGTACCCTAGCTTTAACTAGTAGCCTGAACTAGTACCCTTGCGTTAAGTAGTACCCTTGCCCGAACTAATACCCTTATTAAGTACCGCACGGCGCGGTAGAATAGGGTACGGTAGCATGCGGTGGAACAGAGAAAATAGAATAGGCCAGCAATGGTCAGGGTAGGTTAGTTTAGTGTAGGGTATGGTAGATAGCATAGGATGGAATAGAGAAAATAGAAAACGAGAATAGAATACAACAGAATAGAAAAGAACAGGCTAGATTAGGATAGGGTAGGTCGGGGTAGGGTTCTGTAGGATAGAATAGTGTAGAATGGAGTCGAATGGTGTGGAATGGAGTCGAACAGAGATGAATAGGGTAGAAAAGGGTTGACTAGAGCGGAATAGCTCCAAACAGGACCAAATAGGGCCGAACCGAGCCGAATCAAGGCAAATCGAGCCGAATCGAGTCGGATCGACCACGTTCGAGCTGAATGGAGCCGAATGGAGCCGAAATGAGCCAAAGAGAGACAAACAAAATGAACCGAGCAAAATCACACCTAATCGCATCGAATCTCGTTTAATTCCATCAAATCCCACCAAAAGCCATCGAAACTCATGGAATCTCACCGAATCCCATCTAATTGTGTCAAATCGGGTCGAATGGTGTCGAATTGAATGGAACCGAATTAAATTGAATAGATTAGAGTAGTGTAGGTTAGGCTGGGATTCAGTAGGTTAGGGCACAGAAGAATAGAATAGAGTAGAACAGAAGAGAATACAAAGAGTAGAATGGAGTAGAGTTGAGTAGAGTAGAATAGTCAGAGTTGAGTAGTGCAGAATAGAGATGAATAGATCCAATTCAAGTCAATTGAGTCGAATGGAGAGGTAACGAGTCAAATCACGATGAATCAAATCGAATTGAATAGATTACAGCAAAATAGAGTAGGGTAGAGTAGAATACTTTAAAATGGAGTAGAACGGTGAGCAATGGAATCGAATGGAGTAGAATAGAGTAGAAAAGAGCCGTAGAGGGCCCAAGAGGGCTGAGTCGAGCTGAAGTGAGGCAAATCGAGACTAATGGAGCCGAATCGAGCCTAATCAAGCCGAATCGACACTATTCGAGCCAAATGGAGCCGAATGGACACGAATCGAACCAATTCAACCTGACTCTTGTCAAAATTCGTCGAATCGAATTGAATAGATTAGAGTAGGGGAGGTTCGGGTAGGGTAGGGTAGGGTAGACTAGAGTAGAGTAGAATAGAATACAACAGAACAATACAGAATGAATACAGAAAAGAGTAGGCTAGAGTAGAGTAGCGGGGAATAGAGTAGAGTAGAATAGATTCAAACAGAGACAAATAAGGCCAAATCGAGCCGAATCGCGTCGAAATGGGTTGAATCAAATCCAATCAAGTGGATTAGAATACATTAGAGTTGGGTAGCGTAGGGTAGGGTAGAATAGAGTAGAACAGAATAGAAATAATACAACAGAATAGGGGAGTCGACTAGAGTACAACAGACTAGAATAGAGTCGAATAGAGCTGAATAGAGCCAAACGGAGACAAAATGAGAGGAATCGCATCGAATCGATTTGAGTAAATTAGAGTGGTGTAGGTTAGGGTAGAGCAGAATAGAGTAGAATAGCATAGAATGGTGTGGAATGAATAGAATGGAGTGGAATGGAGTTAAATAGAGACGAATAGAGCAGAAAAGAGTCGAATAGAGCAGAACAGGGCCGAATAAGGCCGAATCGAGCTGCGTCAAGCTTAATCGCGTCGAATCGCGTTAAATGCGTCAAATCCAATTGAAACGTATAGATTAGACACGGGAAGGGGAGGGTAGAATAGAACAGAATAGAGTAGAATAGAAGAGATTAGAACAAAATAGGGCTAGAATAGAATAGAGTGGAAAAGAGTAGAGTCGAATAGAGCCGAATAGGCCGAGTAGAGACGAATAGAGACGAACGGAGCTGAATACAGCCAAAAAGAGCCTTAGTGCCGAATCGCACCTAATCGAGCTGAATCAAGCAGATTCGCACCGACTGTCCCCGAATAGCGTCGGAGCGCATCGAATCGAGTTGAGTCACATCGTTTTGCATCAAACAAGGTCAAACTGCTTCATATTGGGTCGAATCCCATCGTATCAGGTCGAATAACCACGAATTGTGTCAAATCTCATAGAATCCGACTGAAGCACGGTGAATAGCATGGAATCGCATCAAATCTCTTTGAATCCCTTCGAATGCCTTCAGATCTGTTCGAATCCAGTCGAAAGCTGCCCAATCACGTCGAATTGAATTGAATTGAATCAAGTAGATTAAAGTAGGGTAGGTTTGGGTGGGGTGCAGCAGGGTTGGGTAGGGTAGAATAGAATAGAGTACGACAGAATAGGAGAGAACAGAACAGAATAGAAAGAATACAACAGAATACAATAGAGTAGAATAGAGTCAAATAGTGCACAACATAGCCGAATTGAGCCAAATGGAGACAAAACGAGGCGAATCGCATCGAATCGCTTTGAATCAGGTCAAATCAAATCGAACCGATTAGAATAGATTAGGGTAGGGAAGGGCAGAATAAAATAGAGGAGAATAGTATAGAACGGAATAGAATGAAGTTGAATGGAGTCCAACAGAGATGGATAGAGACGAAGAGAGCAGAAAAGAGTCGAATAGGGCAGAATAGGGCCGAAATGGCTGAATAGGGCCAAACAAGGCCTAATCGTGCAGAATCCAGCAGAATCAACGCAATTCGAGCCAAGTCGAGCCGAATGGAGCGAAATGGAGCCAAATAGAGCCGATTCGAACCGAATCAAGCTGATTCAAGCCTAATCGCGTGGAAATGCATTGAATCGAATCGGATCAAATAGATTAGAGAAGGGGACGAGAGGGGCGGGGAGGGTAGAATCGAACAGAACAGAACAGTAGAGAATAGAAAGAATAGAATATAGTTCAGTAGGGTAGAGCAGAGAAGAGTCGAGTAGAGTAGAACTGAGTCGAATGGAGTCAAATAGTGCAGGATATAGCTGAAAAGAACCAATTCTAGCCGAATTGAGCCAAGTGGAAACAAAACGAGATGAATCGCTTCGAATTGCTTCGAATTGCGTCCAATCGAATCGATTAGAGTAGGGTAGGGTAGAACAGAATAGAGTAGAATGGTGTAGAATGGAGTAGAATGGAGTCCAATGGAGCTGAATAGAGACAGATAGAGTAGAAAAGAGTGGAATTGAGTCGAATAGGGCCGAATAAGCTGAACCGAGCCAAGTCGAGTTGAAACGAACAGAATCGAGCTGAATCGAAGCGATTCTAGCCAAATCGAGCTGAATCGAGCTGATGTGGCTGCATCGAGCCGATTCACGCAAAACCGCGTCCAACCGCATCAAAATGCTTTGAATCGAATCAAATGGAATAGAATAGGTTAGGGTAGGGTAGTTTCTGATAGGGTAAGCTAGGGTAGAAGAAAGTAGACTACAGTAGAGTAGACAAGAGAAGGCTAGAGTAGTAGCCTAGACTAGTAAGCTGGACTAGTCAGCTAGAACTGGTGGCATAGATCAGTAGCCTAGACAACTAGCCTTGAATAGTACCATTGCCTTGACAAGTACCCTAAGTCATCCGAACTAGTACCCTTGCCTTAACCAGTAGTCTTTAACTAGTCCCTTTGCCTCCAACAGTAGTCTTAACTAGTACCTCGCCTTAACTCGTATGCTTAACTAGTGCCCTTAACTAGTAGCCTTGCCTTAACTAGTAGCCTTAACTAGCATCCTGGCATAAACTAGTAGCCTAAACTACTGACCTTGCCTTAATCAGTACCCCCAACAAGTACCCATGCCTTAACTAGTACCCTGAACTACTATCCTGGCCTTAACTAGTACCCTAGCTTTAACTAGTAGCCTGAACTAGTACCCTTGCGTTAAGTAGTACCCTTGCCCGAACTAATACCCTTATTAAGTACCGCACGGCGCGGTAGAATAGGGTACGGTAGCATGCGGTGGAACAGAGAAAATAGAATAGACCAGCAATGGTCAGGGTAGGTTAGTTTAGTGTAGGGTATGGTAGATAGCATAGGATGGAATAGAGAAAATAGAAAACGAGAATAGAATACAACAGAATAGAAAAGAACAGGCTAGATTAGGATAGGGTAGGTCGGGGTAGGGTTCTGTAGGATAGAATAGTGTAGAATGGAGTCGAATGGTGTGGAATGGAGTCGAACAGAGATGAATAGGGTAGAAAAGGGTTGACTAGAGCGGAATAGCTCCAAACAGGACCAAATAGGGCCGAACCGAGCCGAATCAAGGCAAATCGAGCCGAATCGAGTCGGATCGACCACGTTCGAGCTGAATGGAGCCGAATGGAGCCGAAATGAGCCAAAGAGAGACAAACAAAATGAACCGAGCAAAATCACACCTAATCGCATCGAATCTCGTTTAATTCCATCAAATCCCACCAAAAGCCATCGAAACTCATGGAATCTCACCGAATCCCATCTAATTGTGTCAAATCGGGTCGAATGGTGTCGAATTGAATGGAACCGAATTAAATTGAATAGATTAGAGTAGTGTAGGTTAGGCTGGGATTCAGTAGGTTAGGGCACAGAAGAATAGACTAGAGTAGAACAGAAGAGAATACAAAGAGTAGAATGGAGTAGAGTTGAGTAGAGTAGAATAGTCAGAGTTGAGTAGTGCAGAATAGAGATGAATAGATCCAATTCAAGTCAATTGAGTCGAATGGAGAGGTAACGAGTCAAATCACGATGAATCAAATCGAATTGAATAGATTACAGCAAAATAGAGTAGGGTAGAGTAGAATACTTTAAAATGGAGTAGAACGGTGAGCAATGGAATCGAATGGAGTAGAATAGAGTAGAAAAGAGCCGTAGAGGGCCCAAGAGGGCTGAGTCGAGCTGAAGTGAGGCAAATCGAGACTAATGGAGCCGAATCGAGCCTAATCAAGCCGAATCGACACTATTCGAGCCAAATGGAGCCGAATGGACACGAATCGAACCAATTCAACCTGACTCTTGTCAAAATTCGTCGAATCGAATTGAATAGATTAGAGTAGGGGAGGTTCGGGTAGGGTAGGGTAGGGTAGACTAGAGTAGAGTAGAATAGAATACAACAGAACAATACAGAATGAATACAGAAAAGAGTAGGCTAGAGTAGAGTAGCGGGGAATAGAGTAGAGTAGAATAGATTCAAACAGAGACAAATAAGGCCAAATCGAGCCGAATCGCGTCGAAATGGGTTGAATCAAATCCAATCAAGTGGATTAGAATACATTAGAGTTGGGTAGCGTAGGGTAGGGTAGAATAGAGTAGAACAGAATAGAAATAATACAACAGAATAGGGGAGTCGACTAGAGTACAACAGACTAGAATAGAGTCGAATAGAGCTGAATAGAGCCAAACGGAGACAAAATGAGAGGAATCGCATTGAATCGATTTGAGTAAATTAGAGTGGTGTAGGTTAGGGTAGAGCAGAATAGAGTAGAATAGCATAGAATGGTGTGGAATGAATAGAATGGAGTGGAATGGAGTTAAATAGAGACGAATAGAGCAGAAAAGAGTCGAATAGAGCAGAACAGGGCCGAATAAGGCCGAATCGAGCTGCGTCAAGCTTAATCGCGTCGAATCGCGTTAAATGCGTCAAATCCAATTGAAACGTATAGATTAGACACGGGAAGGGGAGGGTAGAATAGAACAGAATAGAGTAGAATAGAAGAGATTAGAACAAAATAGGGCTAGAATAGAATAGAGTGGAAAAGAGTAGAGTCGAATAGAGCCGAATAGGCCGAGTAGAGACGAATAGAGACGAACGGAGCTGAATACAGCCAAAAAGAGCCTTAGTGCCGAATCGCACCTAATCGAGCTGAATCAAGCAGATTCGCACCGACTGTCCCCGAATAGCGTCGGAGCGCATCGAATCGAGTTGAGTCACATCGTTTTGCATCAAACAAGGTCAAACTGCTTCATATTGGGTCGAATCCCATCGTATCAGGTCGAATAACCACGAATTGTGTCAAATCTCATAGAATCCGACTGAAGCACGGTGAATAGCATGGAATCGCATCAAATCTCTTTGAATCCCTTCGAATGCCTTCAGATCTGTTCGAATCCAGTCGAAAGCTGCCCAATCACGTCGAATTGAATTGAATTGAATCAAGTAGATTAAAGTAGGGTAGGTTTGGGTGGGGTGCAGCAGGGTTGGGTAGGGTAGAATAGAATAGAGTACGACAGAATAGGAGAGAACAGAACAGAATAGAAAGAATACAACAGAATACAATAGAGTAGAATAGAGTCAAATAGTGCACAACATAGCCGAATTGAGCCAAATGGAGACAAAACGAGGCGAATCGCATCGAATCGCTTTGAATCAGGTCAAATCAAATCGAACCGATTAGAATAGATTAGGGTAGGGAAGGGCAGAATAAAATAGAGGAGAATAGCATAGAACGGAATAGAATGAAGTTGAATGGAGTCCAACAGAGATGGATAGAGACGAAGAGAGCAGAAAAGAGTCGAATAGGGCAGAATAGGGCCGAAATGGCTGAATAGGGCCAAACAAGGCCTAATCGTGCAGAATCCAGCAGAATCAACGCAATTCGAGCCAAGTCGAGCCGAATGGAGCGAAATGGAGCCAAATAGAGCCGATTCGAACCGAATCAAGCTGATTCAAGCCTAATCGCGTGGAAATGCATTGAATCGAATCGGATCAAATAGATTAGAGAAGGGGACGAGAGGGGCGGGGAGGGTAGAATCGAACAGAACAGAACAGTAGAGAATAGAAAGAATAGAATATAGTTCAGTAGGGTAGAGCAGAGAAGAGTCGAGTAGAGTAGAACTGAGTCGAATGGAGTCAAATAGTGCAGGATATAGCTGAAAAGAACCAATTCTAGCCGAATTGAGCCAAGTGGAAACAAAACGAGATGAATCGCTTCGAATTGCTTCGAATTGCGTCCAATCGAATCGATTAGAGTAGGGTAGGGTAGAACAGAATAGAGTAGAATGGTGTAGAATGGAGTAGAATGGAGTCCAATGGAGCTGAATAGAGACAGATAGAGTAGAAAAGAGTGGAATTGAGTCGAATAGGGCCGAATAAGCTGAAGCGAGCCAAGTCGAGTTGAAACGAACAGAATCGAGCTGAATCGAAGCGATTCTAGCCAAATCGAGCTGAATCGAGCTGATGTGGCTGCATCGAGCCGATTCACGCAAAACCGCGTCCAACCGCATCAAAATGCTTTGAATCGAATCAAATGGAATAGAATAGGTTAGGGTAGGGTAGTTTCTGATAGGGTAAGCTAGGGTAGAAGAAAGTAGACTACAGTAGAGTAGACAAGAGAAGGCTAGAGTAGTAGCCTAGACTAGTAAGCTGGACTAGTCAGCTAGAACTGGTGGCATAGATCAGTAGCCTAGACAACTAGCCTTGAATAGTACCATTGCCTTGACAAGTACCCTAAGTCATCCGAACTAGTACCCTTGCCTTAACCAGTAGTCTTTAACTAGTCCCTTTGCCTCCAACAGTAGTCTTAACTAGTACCTCGCCTTAACTCGTATGCTTAACTAGTGCCCTTAACTAGTAGCCTTGCCTTAACTAGTAGCCTTAACTAGCATCCTGGCATAAACTAGTAGCCTAAACTACTGACCTTGCCTTAATCAGTACCCCCAACAAGTACCCATGCCTTAACTAGTACCCTGAACTACTATCCTGGCCTTAACTAGTACCCTAGCTTTAACTAGTAGCCTGAACTAGTACCCTTGCGTTAAGTAGTACCCTTGCCCGAACTAATACCCTTATTAAGTACCGCACGGCGCGGTAGAATAGGGTACGGTAGCATGCGGTGGAACAGAGAAAATAGAATAGACCAGCAATGGTCAGGGTAGGTTAGTTTAGTGTAGGGTATGGTAGATAGCATAGGATGGAATAGAGAAAATAGAAAACGAGAATAGAATACAACAGAATAGAAAAGAACAGGCTAGATTAGGATAGGGTAGGTCGGGGTAGGGTTCTGTAGGATAGAATAGTGTAGAATGGAGTCGAATGGTGTGGAATGGAGTCGAACAGAGATGAATAGGGTAGAAAAGGGTTGACTAGAGCGGAATAGCTCCAAACAGGACCAAATAGGGCCGAACCGAGCCGAATCAAGGCAAATCGAGCCGAATCGAGTCGGATCGACCACGTTCGAGCTGAATGGAGCCGAATGGAGCCGAAATGAGCCAAAGAGAGACAAACAAAATGAACCGAGCAAAATCACACCTAATCGCATCGAATCTCGTTTAATTCCATCAAATCCCACCAAAAGCCATCGAAACTCATGGAATCTCACCGAATCCCATCTAATTGTGTCAAATCGGGTCGAATGGTGTCGAATTGAATGGAACCGAATTAAATTGAATAGATTAGAGTAGTGTAGGTTAGGCTGGGATTCAGTAGGTTAGGGCACAGAAGAATAGAATAGAGTAGAACAGAAGAGAATACAAAGAGTAGAATGGAGTAGAGTTGAGTAGAGTAGAATAGTCAGAGTTGAGTAGTGCAGAATAGAGATGAATAGATCCAATTCAAGTCAATTGAGTCGAATGGAGAGGTAACGAGTCAAATCACGATGAATCAAATCGAATTGAATAGATTACAGCAAAATAGAGTAGGGTAGAGTAGAATACTTTAAAATGGAGTAGAACGGTGAGCAATGGAATCGAATGGAGTAGAATAGAGTAGAAAAGAGCCGTAGAGGGCCCAAGAGGGCTGAGTCGAGCTGAAGTGAGGCAAATCGAGACTAATGGAGCCGAATCGAGCCTAATCAAGCCGAATCGACACTATTCGAGCCAAATGGAGCCGAATGGACACGAATCGAAGCAATTCAACCTGACTCTTGTCAAAATTCGTCGAATCGAATTGAATAGATTAGAGTAGGGGAGGTTCGGGTAGGGTAGGGTAGGGTAGACTAGAGTAGAGTAGAATAGAATACAACAGAACAATACAGAATGAATACAGAAAAGAGTAGGCTAGAGTAGAGTAGCGGGGAATAGAGTAGAGTAGAATAGATTCAAACAGAGACAAATAAGGCCAAATCGAGCCGAATCGCGTCGAAATGGGTTGAATCAAATCCAATCAAGTGGATTAGAATACATTAGAGTTGGGTAGCGTAGGGTAGGGTAGAATAGAGTAGAACAGAATAGAAATAATACAACAGAATAGGGGAGTCGACTAGAGTACAACAGACTAGAATAGAGTCGAATAGAGCTGAATAGAGCCAAACGGAGACAAAATGAGAGGAATCGCATCGAATCGATTTGAGTAAATTAGAGTGGTGTAGGTTAGGGTAGAGCAGAATAGAGTAGAATAGCATAGAATGGTGTGGAATGAATAGAATGGAGTGGAATGGAGTTAAATAGAGACGAATAGAGCAGAAAAGAGTCGAATAGAGCAGAACAGGGCCGAATAAGGCCGAATCGAGCTGCGTCAAGCTTAATCGCGTCGAATCGCGTTAAATGCGTCAAATCCAATTGAAACGTATAGATTAGACACGGGAAGGGGAGGGTAGAATAGAACAGAATAGAGTAGAATAGAAGAGATTAGAACAAAATAGGGCTAGAATAGAATAGAGTGGAAAAGAGTAGAGTCGAATAGAGCCGAATAGGCCGAGTAGAGACGAATAGAGACGAACGGAGCTGAATACAGCCAAAAAGAGCCTTAGTGCCGAATCGCACCTAATCGAGCTGAATCAAGCAGATTCGCACCGACTGTCCCCGAATAGCGTCGGAGCGCATCGAATCGAGTTGAGTCACATCGTTTTGCATCAAACAAGGTCAAACTGCTTCATATTGGGTCGAATCCCATCGTATCAGGTCGAATAACCACGAATTGTGTCAAATCTCATAGAATCCGACTGAAGCACGGTGAATAGCATGGAATCGCATCAAATCTCTTTGAATCCCTTCGAATGCCTTCAGATCTGTTCGAATCCAGTCGAAAGCTGCCCAATCACGTCGAATTGAATTGAATTGAATCAAGTAGATTAAAGTAGGGTAGGTTTGGGTGGGGTGCAGCAGGGTTGGGTAGGGTAGAATAGAATAGAGTACGACAGAATAGGAGAGAACAGAACAGAATAGAAAGAATACAACAGAATACAATAGAGTAGAATAGAGTCAAATAGTGCACAACATAGCCGAATTGAGCCAAATGGAGACAAAACGAGGCGAATCGCATCGAATCGCTTTGAATCAGGTCAAATCAAATCGAACCGATTAGAATAGATTAGGGTAGGGAAGGGCAGAATAAAATAGAGGAGAATAGTATAGAACGGAATAGAATGAAGTTGAATGGAGTCCAACAGAGATGGATAGAGACGAAGAGAGCAGAAAAGAGTCGAATAGGGCAGAATAGGGCCGAAATGGCTGAATAGGGCCAAACAAGGCCTAATCGTGCAGAATCCAGCAGAATCAATGCAATTCGAGCCAAGTCGAGCCGAATGGAGCGAAATGGAGCCAAATAGAGCCGATTCGAACCGAATCAAGCTGATTCAAGCCTAATCGCGTGGAAATGCATTGAATCGAATCGGATCAAATAGATTAGAGAAGGGGACGAGAGGGGCGGGGAGGGTAGAATCGAACAGAACAGAACAGTAGAGAATAGAAAGAATAGAATATAGTTCAGTAGGGTAGAGCAGAGAAGAGTCGAGTAGAGTAGAACTGAGTCGAATGGAGTCAAATAGTGCAGGATATAGCTGAAAAGAACCAATTCTAGCCGAATTGAGCCAAGTGGAAACAAAACGAGATGAATCGCTTCGAATTGCTTCGAATTGCGTCCAATCGAATCGATTAGAGTAGGGTAGGGTAGAACAGAATAGAGTAGAATGGTGTAGAATGGAGTAGAATGGAGTCCAATGGAGCTGAATAGAGACAGATAGAGTAGAAAAGAGTGGAATTGAGTCGAATAGGGCCGAATAAGCTGAACCGAGCCAAGTCGAGTTGAAACGAACAGAATCGAGCTGAATCGAAGCGATTCTAGCCAAATCGAGCTGAATCGAGCTGATGTGGCTGCATCGAGCCGATTCACGCAAAACCGCGTCCAACCGCATCAAAATGCTTTGAATCGAATCAAATGGAATAGAATAGGTTAGGGTAGGGTAGTTTCTGATAGGGTAAGCTAGGGTAGAAGAAAGTAGACTACAGTAGAGTAGACAAGAGAAGGCTAGAGTAGTAGCCTAGACTAGTAAGCTGGACTAGTCAGCTAGAACTGGTGGCATAGATCAGTAGCCTAGACAACTAGCCTTGAATAGTACCATTGCCTTGACAAGTACCCTAAGTCATCCGAACTAGTACCCTTGCCTTAACCAGTAGTCTTTAACTAGTCCCTTTGCCTCCAACAGTAGTCTTAACTAGTACCTCGCCTTAACTCGTATGCTTAACTAGCGCCCTTAACTAGTAGCCTTGCCTTAACTAGTAGCCTTAACTAGCATCCTGGCATAAACTAGTAGCCTAAACTACTGACCTTGCCTTAATCAGTACCCCCAACAAGTACCCATGCCTTAACTAGTACCCTGAACTACTATCCTGGCCTTAACTAGTACCCTAGCTTTAACTAGTAGCCTGAACTAGTACCCTTGCGTTAAGTAGTACCCTTGCCCGAACTAATACCCTTATTAAGTACCGCACGGCGCGGTAGAATAGGGTACGGTAGCATGCGGTGGAACAGAGAAAATAGAATAGACCAGCAATGGTCAGGGTAGGTTAGTTTAGTGTAGGGTATGGTAGATAGCATAGGATGGAATAGAGAAAATAGAAAACGAGAATAGAATACAACAGAATAGAAAAGAACAGGCTAGATTAGGATAGGGTAGGTCGGGGTAGGGTTCTGTAGGATAGAATAGTGTAGAATGGAGTCGAATGGTGTGGAATGGAGTCGAACAGAGATGAATAGGGTAGAAAAGGGTTGACTAGAGCGGAATAGCTCCAAACAGGACCAAATAGGGCCGAACCGAGCCGAATCAAGGCAAATCGAGCCGAATCGAGTCGGATCGACCACGTTCGAGCTGAATGGAGCCGAATGGAGCCGAAATGAGCCAAAGAGAGACAAACAAAATGAACCGAGCAAAATCACACCTAATCGCATCGAATCTCGTTTAATTCCATCAAATCCCACCAAAAGCCATCGAAACTCATGGAATCTCACCGAATCCCATCTAATTGTGTCAAATCGGGTCGAATGGTGTCGAATTGAATGGAACCGAATTAAATTGAATAGATTAGAGTAGTGTAGGTTAGGCTGGGATTCAGTAGGTTAGGGCACAGAAGAATAGAATAGAGTAGAACAGAAGAGAATACAAAGAGTAGAATGGAGTAGAGTTGAGTAGAGTAGAATAGTCAGAGTTGAGTAGTGCAGAATAGAGATGAATAGATCCAATTCAAGTCAATTGAGTCGAATGGAGAGGTAACGAGTCAAATCACGATGAATCAAATCGAATTGAATAGATTACAGCAAAATAGAGTAGGGTAGAGTAGAATACTTTAAAATGGAGTAGAACGGTGAGCAATGGAATCGAATGGAGTAGAATAGAGTAGAAAAGAGCCGTAGAGGGCCCAAGAGGGCTGAGTCGAGCTGAAGTGAGGCAAATCGAGACTAATGGAGCCGAATCGAGCCTAATCAAGCCGAATCGACACTATTCGAGCCAAATGGAGCCGAATGGACACGAATCGAACCAATTCAACCTGACTCTTGTCAAAATTCGTCGAATCGAATTGAATAGATTAGAGTAGGGGAGGTTCGGGTAGGGTAGGGTAGGGTAGACTAGAGTAGAGTAGAATAGAATACAACAGAACAATACAGAATGAATACAGAAAAGAGTAGGCTAGAGTAGAGTAGCGGGGAATAGAGTAGAGTAGAATAGATTCAAACAGAGACAAATAAGGCCAAATCGAGCCGAATCGCGTCGAAATGGGTTGAATCAAATCCAATCAAGTGGATTAGAATACATTAGAGTTGGGTAGCGTAGGGTAGGGTAGAATAGAGTAGAACAGAATAGAAATAATACAACAGAATAGGGGAGTCGACTAGAGTACAACAGACTAGAATAGAGTCGAATAGAGCTGAATAGAGCCAAATGGAGACAAAATGAGAGGAATCGCATCGAATCGATTTGAGTAAATTAGAGTGGTGTAGGTTAGGGTAGAGCAGAATAGAGTAGAATAGCATAGAATGGTGTGGAATGAATAGAATGGAGTGGAATGGAGTTAAATAGAGACGAATAGAGCAGAAAAGAGTCGAATAGAGCAGAACAGGGCCGAATAAGGCCGAATCGAGCTGCGTCAAGCTTAATCGCGTCGAATCGCGTTAAATGCGTCAAATCCAATTGAAACGTATAGATTAGACACGGGAAGGGGAGGGTAGAATAGAACAGAATAGAGTAGAATAGAAGAGATTAGAACAAAATAGGGCTAGAATAGAACAGAGTGGAAAAGAGTAGAGTCGAATAGAGCCGAATAGGCCGAGTAGAGACGAATAGAGACGAACGGAGCTGAATACAGCCAAAAAGAGCCTTAGTGCCGAATCGCACCTAATCGAGCTGAATCAAGCAGATTCGCACCGACTGTCCCCGAATAGCGTCGGAGCGCATCGAATCGAGTTGAGTCACATCGTTTTGCATCAAACAAGGTCAAACTGCTTCATATTGGGTCGAATCCCATCGTATCAGGTCGAATAACCACGAATTGTGTCAAATCTCATAGAATCCGACTGAAGCACGGTGAATAGCATGGAATCGCATCAAATCTCTTTGAATCCCTTCGAATGCCTTCAGATCTGTTCGAATCCAGTCGAAAGCTGCCCAATCACGTCGAATTGAATTGAATTGAATCAAGTAGATTAAAGTAGGGTAGGTTTGGGTGGGGTGCAGCAGGGTTGGGTAGGGTAGAATAGAATAGAGTACGACAGAATAGGAGAGAACAGAACAGAATAGAAAGAATACAACAGAATACAATAGAGTAGAATAGAGTCAAATAGTGCACAACATAGCCGAATTGAGCCAAATGGAGACAAAACGAGGCGAATCGCATCGAATCGCTTTGAATCAGGTCAAATCAAATCGAACCGATTAGAATAGATTAGGGTAGGGAAGGGCAGAATAAAATAGAGGAGAATAGTATAGAACGGAATAGAATGAAGTTGAATGGAGTCCAACAGAGATGGATAGAGACGAAGAGAGCAGAAAAGAGTCGAATAGGGCAGAATAGGGCCGAAATGGCTGAATAGGGCCAAACAAGGCCTAATCGTGCAGAATCCAGCAGAATCAACGCAATTCGAGCCAAGTCGAGCCGAATGGAGCGAAATGGAGCCAAATAGAGCCGATTCGAACCGAATCAAGCTGATTCAAGCCTAATCGCGTGGAAATGCATTGAATCGAATCGGATCAAATAGATTAGAGAAGGGGACGAGAGGGGCGGGGAGGGTAGAATCGAACAGAACAGAACAGTAGAGAATAGAAAGAATAGAATATAGTTCAGTAGGGTAGAGCAGAGAAGAGTCGAGTAGAGTAGAACTGAGTCGAATGGAGTCAAATAGTGCAGGATATAGCTGAAAAGAACCAATTCTAGCCGAATTGAGCCAAGTGGAAACAAAACGAGATGAATCGCTTCGAATTGCTTCGAATTGCGTCCAATCGAATCGATTAGAGTAGGGTAGGGTAGAACAGAATAGAGTAGAATGGTGTAGAATGGAGTAGAATGGAGTCCAATGGAGCTGAATAGAGACAGATAGAGTAGAAAAGAGTGGAATTGAGTCGAATAGGGCCGAATAAGCTGAACCGAGCCAAGTCGAGTTGAAACGAACAGAATCGAGCTGAATCGAAGCGATTCTAGCCAAATCGAGCTGAATCGAGCTGATGTGGCTGCATCGAGCCGATTCACGCAAAACCGCGTCCAACCGCATCAAAATGCTTTGAATCGAATCAAATGGAATAGAATAGGTTAGGGTAGGGTAGTTTCTGATAGGGTAAGCTAGGGTAGAAGAAAGTAGACTACAGTAGAGTAGACAAGAGAAGGCTAGAGTAGTAGCCTAGACTAGTAAGCTGGACTAGTCAGCTAGAACTGGTGGCATAGATCAGTAGCCTAGACAACTAGCCTTGAATAGTACCATTGCCTTGACAAGTACCCTAAGTCATCCGAACTAGTACCCTTGCCTTAACCAGTAGTCTTTAACTAGTCCCTTTGCCTCCAACAGTAGTCTTAACTAGTACCTCGCCTTAACTCGTATGCTTAACTAGCGCCCTTAACTAGTAGCCTTGCCTTAACTAGTAGCCTTAACTAGCATCCTGGCATAAACTAGTAGCCTAAACTACTGACCTTGCCTTAATCAGTACCCCCAACAAGTACCCATGCCTTAACTAGTACCCTGAACTACTATCCTGGCCTTAACTAGTACCCTAGCTTTAACTAGTAGCCTGAACTAGTACCCTTGCGTTAAGTAGTACCCTTGCCCGAACTAATACCCTTATTAAGTACCGCACGGCGCGGTAGAATAGGGTACGGTAGCATGCGGTGGAACAGAGAAAATAGAATAGACCAGCAATGGTCAGGGTAGGTTAGTTTAGTGTAGGGTATGGTAGATAGCATAGGATGGAATAGAGAAAATAGAAAACGAGAATAGAATACAACAGAATAGAAAAGAACAGGCTAGATTAGGATAGGGTAGGTCGGGGTAGGGTTCTGTAGGATAGAATAGTGTAGAATGGAGTCGAATGGTGTGGAATGGAGTCGAACAGAGATGAATAGGGTAGAAAAGGGTTGACTAGAGCGGAATAGCTCCAAACAGGACCAAATAGGGCCGAACCGAGCCGAATCAAGGCAAATCGAGCCGAATCGAGTCGGATCGACCACGTTCGAGCTGAATGGAGCCGAATGGAGCCGAAATGAGCCAAAGAGAGACAAACAAAATGAACCGAGCAAAATCACACCTAATCGCATCGAATCTCGTTTAATTCCATCAAATCCCACCAAAAGCCATCGAAACTCATGGAATCTCACCGAATCCCATCTAATTGTGTCAAATCGGGTCGAATGGTGTCGAATTGAATGGAACCGAATTAAATTGAATAGATTAGAGTAGTGTAGGTTAGGCTGGGATTCAGTAGGTTAGGGCACAGAAGAATAGAATAGAGTAGAACAGAAGAGAATACAAAGAGTAGAATGGAGTAGAGTTGAGTAGAGTAGAATAGTCAGAGTTGAGTAGTGCAGAATAGAGATGAATAGATCCAATTCAAGTCAATTGAGTCGAATGGAGAGGTAACGAGTCAAATCACGATGAATCAAATCGAATTGAATAGATTACAGCAAAATAGAGTAGGGTAGAGTAGAATACTTTAAAATGGAGTAGAACGGTGAGCAATGGAATCGAATGGAGTAGAATAGAGTAGAAAAGAGCCGTAGAGGGCCCAAGAGGGCTGAGTCGAGCTGAAGTGAGGCAAATCGAGACTAATGGAGCCGAATCGAGCCTAATCAAGCCGAATCGACACTATTCGAGCCAAATGGAGCCGAATGGACACGAATCGAAGCAATTCAACCTGACTCTTGTCAAAATTCGTCGAATCGAATTGAATAGATTAGAGTAGGGGAGGTTCGGGTAGGGTAGGGTAGGGTAGACTAGAGTAGAGTAGAATAGAATACAACAGAACAATACAGAATGAATACAGAAAAGAGTAGGCTAGAGTAGAGTAGCGGGGAATAGAGTAGAGTAGAATAGATTCAAACAGAGACAAATAAGGCCAAATCGAGCCGAATCGCGTCGAAATGGGTTGAATCAAATCCAATCAAGTGGATTAGAATACATTAGAGTTGGGTAGCGTAGGGTAGGGTAGAATAGAGTAGAACAGAATAGAAATAATACAACAGAATAGGGGAGTCGACTAGAGTACAACAGACTAGAATAGAGTCGAATAGAGCTGAATAGAGCCAAATGGAGACAAAATGAGAGGAATCGCATCGAATCGATTTGAGTAAATTAGAGTGGTGTAGGTTAGGGTAGAGCAGAATAGAGTAGAATAGCATAGAATGGTGTGGAATGAATAGAATGGAGTGGAATGGAGTTATATAGAGACGAATAGAGCAGAAAAGAGTCGAATAGAGCAGAACAGGGCCGAATAAGGCCGAATCGAGCTGCGTCAAGCTTAATCGCGTCGAATCGCGTTAAATGCGTCAAATCCAATTGAAACGTATAGATTAGACACGGGAAGGGGAGGGTAGAATAGAACAGAATAGAGTAGAATAGAAGAGATTAGAACAAAATAGGGCTAGAATAGAACAGAGTGGAAAAGAGTAGAGTCGAATAGAGCCGAATAGGCCGAGTAGAGACGAATAGAGACGAACGGAGCTGAATACAGCCAAAAAGAGCCTTAGTGCCGAATCGCACCTAATCGAGCTGAATCAAGCAGATTCGCACCGACTGTCCCCGAATAGCGTCGGAGCGCATCGAATCGAGTTGAGTCACATCGTTTTGCATCAAACAAGGTCAAACTGCTTCATATTGGGTCGAATCCCATCGTATCAGGTCGAATAACGACGAATTGTGTCAAATCTCATAGAATCCGACTGAATCACGGTGAATAGCATGGAATCGCATCAAATCTCTTTGAATCCCTTCGAATGCCTTCAGATCTGTTCGAATCCAGTCGAAAGCTGCCCAATCACGTCGAATTGAATTGAATTGAATCAAGTAGATTAAAGTAGGGTAGGTTTGGGTGGGGTGCAGCAGGGTTGGGTAGGGTAGAATAGAATAGAGTACGACAGAATAGGAGAGAACAGAACAGAATGGAAAGAATACAACAGAATACAATAGAGTAGAATAGAGTCAAATAGTGCACAACATAGCCGAATTGAGCCAAATGGAGACAAAACGAGGCGAATCGCATCGAATCGCTTTGAATCAGGTCAAATCAAATCGAACCGATTAGAATAGATTAGGGTAGGGAAGGGCAGAATAAAATAGAGGAGAATAGTATAGAACGGAATAGAATGAAGTTGAATGGAGTCCAACAGAGATGGATAGAGACGAAGAGAGCAGAAAAGAGTCGAATAGGGCAGAATAGGGCCGAAATGGCTGAATAGGGCCAAACAAGGCCTAATCGTGCAGAATCCAGCAGAATCAACGCAATTCGAGCCAAGTCGAGCCGAATGGAGCGAAATGGAGCCAAATAGAGCCGATTCGAACCGAATCAAGCTGATTCAAGCCTAATCGCGTGGAAATGCATTGAATCGAATCGGATCAAATAGATTAGAGAAGGGGACGAGAGGGGCGGGGAGGGTAGAATCGAACAGAACAGAACAGTAGAGAATAGAAAGAATAGAATATAGTTCAGTAGGGTAGAGCAGAGAAGAGTCGAGTAGAGTAGAACTGAGTCGAATGGAGTCAAATAGTGCAGGATATAGCTGAAAAGAACCAATTCTAGCCGAATTGAGCCAAGTGGAAACAAAACGAGATGAATCGCTTCGAATTGCTTCGAATTGCGTCCAATCGAATCGATTAGAGTAGGGTAGGGTAGAACAGAATAGAGTAGAATGGTGTAGAATGGAGTAGAATGGAGTCCAATGGAGCTGAATAGAGACAGATAGAGTAGAAAAGAGTGGAATTGAGTCGAATAGGGCCGAATAAGCTGAAGCGAGCCAAGTCGAGTTGAAACGAACAGAATCGAGCTGAATCGAAGCGATTCTAGCCAAATCGAGCTGAATCGAGCTGATGTGGCTGCATCGAGCCGATTCACGCAAAACCGCGTCCAACCGCATCAAAATGCTTTGAATCGAATCAAATGGAATAGAATAGGTTAGGGTAGGGTAGTTTCTGATAGGGTAAGCTAGGGTAGAAGAAAGTAGACTACAGTAGAGTAGACAAGAGAAGGCTAGAGTAGTAGCCTAGACTAGTAAGCTGGACTAGTCAGCTAGAACTGGTGGCATAGATCAGTAGCCTAGACAACTAGCCTTGAATAGTACCATTGCCTTGACAAGTACCCTAAGTCATCCGAACTAGTACCCTTGCCTTAACCAGTAGTCTTTAACTAGTCCCTTTGCCTCCAACAGTAGTCTTAACTAGTACCTCGCCTTAACTCGTATGCTTAACTAGCGCCCTTAACTAGTAGCCTTGCCTTAACTAGTAGCCTTAACTAGCATCCTGGCATAAACTAGTAGCCTAAACTACTGACCTTGCCTTAATCAGTACCCCCAACAAGTACCCATGCCTTAACTAGTACCCTGAACTACTATCCTGGCCTTAACTAGTACCCTAGCTTTAACTAGTAGCCTGAACTAGTACCCTTGCGTTAAGTAGTACCCTTGCCCGAACTAATACCCTTATTAAGTACCGCACGGCGCGGTAGAATAGGGTACGGTAGCATGCGGTGGAACAGAGAAAATAGAATAGACCAGCAATGGTCAGGGTAGGTTAGTTTAGTGTAGGGTATGGTAGATAGCATAGGATGGAATAGAGAAAATAGAAAACGAGAATAGAATACAACAGAATAGAAAAGAACAGGCTAGATTAGGATAGGGTAGGTCGGGGTAGGGTTCTGTAGGATAGAATAGTGTAGAATGGAGTCGAATGGTGTGGAATGGAGTCGAACAGAGATGAATAGGGTAGAAAAGGGTTGACTAGAGCGGAATAGCTCCAAACAGGACCAAATAGGGCCGAACCGAGCCGAATCAAGGCAAATCGAGCCGAATCGAGTCGGATCGACCACGTTCGAGCTGAATGGAGCCGAATGGAGCCGAAATGAGCCAAAGAGAGACAAACAAAATGAACCGAGCAAAATCACACCTAATCGCATCGAATCTCGTTTAATTCCATCAAATCCCACCAAAAGCCATCGAAACTCATGGAATCTCACCGAATCCCATCTAATTGTGTCAAATCGGGTCGAATGGTGTCGAATTGAATGGAACCGAATTAAATTGAATAGATTAGAGTAGTGTAGGTTAGGCTGGGATTCAGTAGGTTAGGGCACAGAAGAATAGAATAGAGTAGAACAGAAGAGAATACAAAGAGTAGAATGGAGTAGAGTTGAGTAGAGTAGAATAGTCAGAGTTGAGTAGTGCAGAATAGAGATGAATAGATCCAATTCAAGTCAATTGAGTCGAATGGAGAGGTAACGAGTCAAATCACGATGAATCAAATCGAATTGAATAGATTACAGCAAAATAGAGTAGGGTAGAGTAGAATACTTTAAAATGGAGTAGAACGGTGAGCAATGGAATCGAATGGAGTAGAATAGAGTAGAAAAGAGCCGTAGAGGGCCCAAGAGGGCTGAGTCGAGCTGAAGTGAGGCAAATCGAGACTAATGGAGCCGAATCGAGCCTAATCAAGCCGAATCGACACTATTCGAGCCAAATGGAGCCGAATGGACACGAATCGAAGCAATTCAACCTGACTCTTGTCAAAATTCGTCGAATCGAATTGAATAGATTAGAGTAGGGGAGGTTCGGGTAGGGTAGGGTAGGGTAGACTAGAGTAGAGTAGAATAGAATACAACAGAACAATACAGAATGAATACAGAAAAGAGTAGGCTAGAGTAGAGTAGCGGGGAATAGAGTAGAGTAGAATAGATTCAAACAGAGACAAATAAGGCCAAATCGAGCCGAATCGCGTCGAAATGGGTTGAATCAAATCCAATCAAGTGGATTAGAATACATTAGAGTTGGGTAGCGTAGGGTAGGGTAGAATAGAGTAGAACAGAATAGAAATAATACAACAGAATAGGGGAGTCGACTAGAGTACAACAGACTAGAATAGAGTCGAATAGAGCTGAATAGAGCCAAATGGAGACAAAATGAGAGGAATCGCATCGAATCGATTTGAGTAAATTAGAGTGGTGTAGGTTAGGGTAGAGCAGAATAGAGTAGAATAGCATAGAATGGTGTGGAATGAATAGAATGGAGTGGAATGGAGTTATATAGAGACGAATAGAGCAGAAAAGAGTCGAATAGAGCAGAACAGGGCCGAATAAGGCCGAATCGAGCTGCGTCAAGCTTAATCGCGTCGAATCGCGTTAAATGCGTCAAATCCAATTGAAACGTATAGATTAGACACGGGAAGGGGAGGGTAGAATAGAACAGAATAGAGTAGAATAGAAGAGATTAGAACAAAATAGGGCTAGAATAGAACAGAGTGGAAAAGAGTAGAGTCGAATAGAGCCGAATAGGCCGAGTAGAGACGAATAGAGACGAACGGAGCTGAATACAGCCAAAAAGAGCCTTAGTGCCGAATCGCACCTAATCGAGCTGAATCAAGCAGATTCGCACCGACTGTCCCCGAATAGCGTCGGAGCGCATCGAATCGAGTTGAGTCACATCGTTTTGCATCAAACAAGGTCAAACTGCTTCATATTGGGTCGAATCCCATCGTATCAGGTCGAATAACGACGAATTGTGTCAAATCTCATAGAATCCGACTGAATCACGGTGAATAGCATGGAATCGCATCAAATCTCTTTGAATCCCTTCGAATGCCTTCAGATCTGTTCGAATCCAGTCGAAAGCTGCCCAATCACGTCGAATTGAATTGAATTGAATCAAGTAGATTAAAGTAGGGTAGGTTTGGGTGGGGTGCAGCAGGGTTGGGTAGGGTAGAATAGAATAGAGTACGACAGAATAGGAGAGAACAGAACAGAATGGAAAGAATACAACAGAATACAATAGAGTAGAATAGAGTCAAATAGTGCACAACATAGCCGAATTGAGCCAAATGGAGACAAAACGAGGCGAATCGCATCGAATCGCTTTGAATCAGGTCAAATCAAATTGAACCGATTAGAATAGATTAGGGTAGGGAAGGGCAGAATAAAATAGAGGAGAATAGTATAGAACGGAATAGAATGAAGTTGAATGGAGTCCAACAGAGATGGATAGAGACGAAGAGAGCAGAAAAGAGTCGAATAGGGCAGAATAGGGCCGAAATGGCTGAATAGGGCCAAACAAGGCCTAATCGTGCAGAATCCAGCAGAATCAACGCAATTCGAGCCAAGTCGAGCCGAATGGAGCGAAATGGAGCCAAATAGAGCCGATTCGAACCGAATCAAGCTGATTCAAGCCTAATCGCGTGGAAATGCATTGAATCGAATCGGATCAAATAGATTAGAGAAGGGGACGAGAGGGGCGGGGAGGGTAGAATCGAACAGAACAGAACAGTAGAGAATAGAAAGAATAGAATATAGTTCAGTAGGGTAGAGCAGAGAAGAGTCGAGTAGAGTAGAACTGAGTCGAATGGAGTCAAATAGTGCAGGATATAGCTGAAAAGAACCAATTCTAGCCGAATTGAGCCAAGTGGAAACAAAACGAGATGAATCGCTTCGAATTGCTTCGAATTGCGTCCAATCGAATCGATTAGAGTAGGGTAGGGTAGAACAGAATAGAGTAGAATGGTGTAGAATGGAGTAGAATGGAGTCCAATGGAGCTGAATAGAGACAGATAGAGTAGAAAAGAGTGGAATTGAGTCGAATAGGGCCGAATAAGCTGAAGCGAGCCAAGTCGAGTTGAAACGAACAGAATCGAGCTGAATCGAAGCGATTCTAGCCAAATCGAGCTGAATCGAGCTGATGTGGCTGCATCGAGCCGATTCACGCAAAACCGCGTCCAACCGCATCAAAATGCTTTGAATCGAATCAAATGGAATAGAATAGGTTAGGGTAGGGTAGTTTCTGATAGGGTAAGCTAGGGTAGAAGAAAGTAGACTACAGTAGAGTAGACAAGAGAAGGCTAGAGTAGTAGCCTAGACTAGTAAGCTGGACTAGTCAGCTAGAACTGGTGGCATAGATCAGTAGCCTAGACAACTAGCCTTGAATAGTACCATTGCCTTGACAAGTACCCTAAGTCATCCGAACTAGTACCCTTGCCTTAACCAGTAGTCTTTAACTAGTCCCTTTGCCTCCAACAGTAGTCTTAACTAGTACCTCGCCTTAACTCGTATGCTTAACTAGTGCCCTTAACTAGTAGCCTTGCCTTAACTAGTAGCCTTAACTAGCATCCTGGCATAAACTAGTAGCCTAAACTACTGACCTTGCCTTAATCAGTACCCCCAACAAGTACCCATGCCTTAACTAGTACCCTGAACTACTATCCTGGCCTTAACTAGTACCCTAGCTTTAACTAGTAGCCTGAACTAGTACCCTTGCGTTAAGTAGTACCCTTGCCCGAACTAATACCCTTATTAAGTACCGCACGGCGCGGTAGAATAGGGTACGGTAGCATGCGGTGGAACAGAGAAAATAGAATAGACCAGCAATGGTCAGGGTAGGTTAGTTTAGTGTAGGGTATGGTAGATAGCATAGGATGGAATAGAGAAAATAGAAAACGAGAATAGAATACAACAGAATAGAAAAGAACAGGCTAGATTAGGATAGGGTAGGTCGGGGTAGGGTTCTGTAGGATAGAATAGTGTAGAATGGAGTCGAATGGTGTGGAATGGAGTCGAACAGAGATGAATAGGGTAGAAAAGGGTTGACTAGAGCGGAATAGCTCCAAACAGGACCAAATAGGGCCGAACCGAGCCGAATCAAGGCAAATCGAGCCGAATCGAGTCGGATCGACCACGTTCGAGCTGAATGGAGCCGAATGGAGCCGAAATGAGCCAAAGAGAGACAAACAAAATGAACCGAGCAAAATCACACCTAATCGCATCGAATCTCGTTTAATTCCATCAAATCCCACCAAAAGCCATCGAAACTCATGGAATCTCACCGAATCCCATCTAATTGTGTCAAATCGGGTCGAATGGTGTCGAATTGAATGGAACCGAATTAAATTGAATAGATTAGAGTAGTGTAGGTTAGGCTGGGATTCAGTAGGTTAGGGCACAGAAGAATAGAATAGAGTAGAACAGAAGAGAATACAAAGAGTAGAATGGAGTAGAGTTGAGTAGAGTAGAATAGTCAGAGTTGAGTAGTGCAGAATAGAGATGAATAGATCCAATTCAAGTCAATTGAGTCGAATGGAGAGGTAACGAGTCAAATCACGATGAATCAAATCGAATTGAATAGATTACAGCAAAATAGAGTAGGGTAGAGTAGAATACTTTAAAATGGAGTAGAACGGTGAGCAATGGAATCGAATGGAGTAGAATAGAGTAGAAAAGAGCCGTAGAGGGCCCAAGAGGGCTGAGTCGAGCTGAAGTGAGGCAAATCGAGACTAATGGAGCCGAATCGAGCCTAATCAAGCCGAATCGACACTATTCGAGCCAAATGGAGCCGAATGGACACGAATCGAAGCAATTCAACCTGACTCTTGTCAAAATTCGTCGAATCGAATTGAATAGATTAGAGTAGGGGAGGTTCGGGTAGGGTAGGGTAGGGTAGACTAGAGTAGAGTAGAATAGAATACAACAGAACAATACAGAATGAATACAGAAAAGAGTAGGCTAGAGTAGAGTAGCGGGGAATAGAGTAGAGTAGAATAGATTCAAACAGAGACAAATAAGGCCAAATCGAGCCGAATCGCGTCGAAATGGGTTGAATCAAATCCAATCAAGTGGATTAGAATACATTAGAGTTGGGTAGCGTAGGGTAGGGTAGAATAGAGTAGAACAGAATAGAAATAATACAATAGAATAGGGGAGTAGACTAGAGTACAACAGACTAGAATAGAGTCGAATAGAGCTGAATAGAGCCAAATGGAGACAAAATGAGAGGAATCGCATCAAATCGATTTGAGTAAATTAGAGTGGTGTAGGTTAGGGTAGAGCAGAATAGAGTAGAATAGCATAGAATGGTGTGGAATGAATAGAATGGAGTGGAATGGAGTTAAATAGAGACGAATAGAGCAGAAAAGAGTCGAATAGAGCAGAACAGGGCCGAATAAGGCCGAATCGAGCTGCGTCAAGCTTAATCGCGTCGAATCGCGTTAAATGCGTCAAATCCAATTGAAACGTATAGATTAGACACGGGAAGGGGAGGGTAGAATAGAACAGAATAGAGTAGAATAGAAGAGATTAGAACAAAATAGGGCTAGAATAGAACAGAGTGGAAAAGAGTAGAGTCGAATAGAGCCGAATAGGCCGAGTAGAGACGAATAGAGACGAACGGAGCTGAATACAGCCAAAAAGAGCCTTAGTGCCGAATCGCACCTAATCGAGCTGAATCAAGCAGATTCGCACCGACTGTCCCCGAATAGCGTCGGAGCGCATCGAATCGAGTTGAGTCACATCGTTTTGCATCAAACAAGGTCAAACTGCTTCATATTGGGTCGAATCCCATCGTATCAGGTCGAATAACGACGAATTGTGTCAAATCTCATAGAATCCGACTGAATCACGGTGAATAGCATGGAATCGCATCAAATCTCTTTGAATCCCTTCGAATGCCTTCAGATCTGTTCGAATCCAGTCGAAAGCTGCCCAATCACGTCGAATTGAATTGAATTGAATCAAGTAGATTAAAGTAGGGTAGGTTTGGGTGGGGTGCAGCAGGGTTGGGTAGGGTAGAATAGAATAGAGTACGACAGAATAGGAGAGAACAGAACAGAATGGAAAGAATACAACAGAATACAATAGAGTAGAATAGAGTCAAATAGTGCACAACATAGCCGAATTGAGCCAAATGGAGACAAAACGAGGCGAATCGCATCGAATCGCTTTGAATCAGGTCAAATCAAATCGAACCGATTAGAATAGATTAGGGTAGGGAAGGGCAGAATAAAATAGAGGAGAATAGTATAGAACGGAATAGAATGAAGTTGAATGGAGTCCAACAGAGATGGATAGAGACGAAGAGAGCAGAAAAGAGTCGAATAGGGCAGAATAGGGCCGAAATGGCTGAATAGGGCCAAACAAGGCCTAATCGTGCAGAATCCAGCAGAATCAACGCAATTCGAGCCAAGTCGAGCCGAATGGAGCGAAATGGAGCCAAATAGAGCCGATTCGAACCGAATCAAGCTGATTCAAGCCTAATCGCGTGGAAATGCATTGAATCGAATCGGATCAAATAGATTAGAGAAGGGGACGAGAGGGGCGGGGAGGGTAGAATCGAACAGAACAGAACAGTAGAGAATAGAAAGAATAGAATATAGTTCAGTAGGGTAGAGCAGAGAAGAGTCGAGTAGAGTAGAACTGAGTCGAATGGAGTCAAATAGTGCAGGATATAGCTGAAAAGAACCAATTCTAGCCGAATTGAGCCAAGTGGAAACAAAACGAGATGAATCGCTTCGAATTGCATCGAATTGCGTCCAATCGAATCGATTAGAGTAGGGTAGGGTAGAACAGAATAGAGTAGAATGGTGTAGAATGGAGTAGAATGGAGTCCAATGGAGCTGAATAGAGACAGATAGAGTAGAAAAGAGTGGAATTGAGTCGAATAGGGCCGAATAAGCTGAACCGAGCCAAGTCGAGTTGAAACGAACAGAATCGAGCTGAATCGAAGCGATTCTAGCCAAATCGAGCTGAATCGAGCTGATGTGGCTGCATCGAGCCGATTCACGCAAAACCGCGTCCAACCGCATCAAAATGCTTTGAATCGAATCAAATGGAATAGAATAGGTTAGGGTAGGGTAGTTTCTGATAGGGTAAGCTAGGGTAGAAGAAAGTAGACTACAGTAGAGTAGACAAGAGAAGGCTAGAGTAGTAGCCTAGACTAGTAAGCTGGACTAGTCAGCTAGAACTGGTGGCATAGATCAGTAGCCTAGACAACTAGCCTTGAATAGTACCATTGCCTTGACAAGTACCCTAAGTCATCCGAACTAGTACCCTTGCCTTAACCAGTAGTCTTTAACTAGTCCCTTTGCCTCCAACAGTAGTCTTAACTAGTACCTCGCCTTAACTCGTATGCTTAACTAGTGCCCTTAACTAGTAGCCTTGCCTTAACTAGTAGCCTTAACTAGCATCCTGGCATAAACTAGTAGCCTAAACTACTGACCTTGCCTTAATCAGTACCCCCAACAAGTACCCATGCCTTAACTAGTACCCTGAACTACTATCCTGGCCTTAACTAGTACCCTAGCTTTAACTAGTAGCCTGAACTAGTACCCTTGCGTTAAGTAGTACCCTTGCCCGAACTAATACCCTTATTAAGTACCGCACGGCGCGGTAGAATAGGGTACGGTAGCATGCGGTGGAACAGAGAAAATAGAATAGACCAGCAATGGTCAGGGTAGGTTAGTTTAGTGTAGGGTATGGTAGATAGCATAGGATGGAATAGAGAAAATAGAAAACGAGAATAGAATACAACAGAATAGAAAAGAACAGGCTAGATTAGGATAGGGTAGGTCGGGGTAGGGTTCTGTAGAATAGAATAGTGTAGAATGGAGTCGAATGGTGTGGAATGGAGTCGAACAGAGATGAATAGGGTAGAAAAGGGTTGACTAGAGCGGAATAGCTCCAAACAGGACCAAATAGGGCCGAACCGAGCCGAATCAAGGCAAATCGAGCCGAATCGAGTCGGATCGACCACGTTCGAGCTGAATGGAGCCGAATGGAGCCGAAATGAGCCAAAGAGAGACAAACAAAATGAACCGAGCAAAATCACACCTAATCGCATCGAATCTCGTTTAATTCCATCAAATCCCACCAAAAGCCATCGAAACTCATGGAATCTCACCGAATCCCATCTAATTGTGTCAAATCGGGTCGAATGGTGTCGAATTGAATGGAACCGAATTAAATTGAATAGATTAGAGTAGTGTAGGTTAGGCTGGGATTCAGTAGGTTAGGGCACAGAAGAATAGAATAGAGTAGAACAGAAGAGAATACAAAGAGTAGAATGGAGTAGAGTTGAGTAGAGTAGAATAGTCAGAGTTGAGTAGTGCAGAATAGAGATGAATAGATCCAATTCAAGTCAATTGAGTCGAATGGAGAGGTAACGAGTCAAATCACGATGAATCAAATCGAATTGAATAGATTACAGCAAAATAGAGTAGGGTAGAGTAGAATACTTTAAAATGGAGTAGAACGGTGAGCAATGGAATCGAATGGAGTAGAATAGAGTAGAAAAGAGCCGTAGAGGGCCCAAGAGGGCTGAGTCGAGCTGAAGTGAGGCAAATCGAGACTAATGGAGCCGAATCGAGCCTAATCAAGCCGAATCGACACTATTCGAGCCAAATGGAGCCGAATGGACACGAATCGAACCAATTCAACCTGACTCTTGTCAAAATTCGTCGAATCGAATTGAATAGATTAGAGTAGGGGAGGTTCGGGTAGGGTAGGGTAGGGTAGACTAGAGTAGAGTAGAATAGAATACAACAGAACAATACAGAATGAATACAGAAAAGAGTAGGCTAGAGTAGAGTAGCGGGGAATAGAGTAGAGTAGAATAGATTCAAACAGAGACAAATAAGGCCAAATCGAGCCGAATCGCGTCGAAATGGGTTGAATCAAATCCAATCAAGTGGATTAGAATACATTAGAGTTGGGTAGCGTAGGGTAGGGTAGAATAGAGTAGAACAGAATAGAAATAATACAATAGAATAGGGGAGTAGACTAGAGTACAACAGACTAGAATAGAGTCGAATAGAGCTGAATAGAGCCAAATGGAGACAAAATGAGAGGAATCGCATCGAATCGATTTGAGTAAATTAGAGTGGTGTAGGTTAGGGTAGAGCAGAATAGAGTAGAATAGCATAGAATGGTGTGGAATGAATAGAATGGAGTGGAATGGAGTTAAATAGAGACGAATAGAGCAGAAAAGAGTCGAATAGAGCAGAACAGGGCCGAATAAGGCCGAATCGAGCTGCGTCAAGCTTAATCGCGTCGAATCGCGTTAAATGCGTCAAATCCAATTGAAACGTATAGATTAGACACGGGAAGGGGAGGGTAGAATAGAACAGAATAGAGTAGAATAGAAGAGATTAGAACAAAATAGGGCTAGAATAGAACAGAGTGGAAAAGAGTAGAGTCGAATAGAGCCGAATAGGCCGAGTAGAGACGAATAGAGACGAACGGAGCTGAATACAGCCAAAAAGAGCCTTAGTGCCGAATCGCACCTAATCGAGCTGAATCAAGCAGATTCGCACCGACTGTCCCCGAATAGCGTCGGAGCGCATCGAATCGAGTTGAGTCACATCGTTTTGCATCAAACAAGGTCAAACTGCTTCATATTGGGTCGAATCCCATCGTATCAGGTCGAATAACCACGAATTGTGTCAAATCTCATAGAATCCGACTGAAGCACGGTGAATAGCATGGAATCGCATCAAATCTCTTTGAATCCCTTCGAATGCCTTCAGATCTGTTCGAATCCAGTCGAAAGCTGCCCAATCACGTCGAATTGAATTGAATTGAATCAAGTAGATTAAAGTAGGGTAGGTTTGGGTGGGGTGCAGCAGGGTTGGGTAGGGTAGAATAGAATAGAGTACGACAGAATAGGAGAGAACAGAACAGAATAGAAAGAATACAACAGAATACAATAGAGTAGAATAGAGTCAAAGAGTGCACAACATAGCCGAATTGAGCCAAATGGAGACAAAACGAGGCGAATCGCATCGAATCGCTTTGAATCAGGTCAAATCAAATCGAACCGATTAGAATAGATTAGGGTAGGGAAGGGCAGAATAAAATAGAGGAGAATAGTATAGAACGGAATAGAATGAAGTTGAATGGAGTCCAACAGAGATGGATAGAGACGAAGAGAGCAGAAAAGAGTCGAATAGGGCAGAATAGGGCCGAAATGGCTGAATAGGGCCAAACAAGGCCTAATCGTGCAGAATCCAGCAGAATCAACGCAATTCGAGCCAAGTCGAGCCGAATGGAGCGAAATGGAGCCAAATAGAGCCGATTCGAACCGAATCAAGCTGATTCAAGCCTAATCGCGTGGAAATGCATTGAATCGAATCGGATCAAATAGATTAGAGAAGGGGACGAGAGGGGCGGGGAGGGTAGAATCGAACAGAACAGAACAGTAGAGAATAGAAAGAATAGAATATAGTTCAGTAGGGTAGAGCAGAGAAGAGTCGAGTAGAGTAGAACTGAGTCGAATGGAGTCAAATAGTGCAGGATATAGCTGAAAAGAACCAATTCTAGCCGAATTGAGCCAAGTGGAAACAAAACGAGATGAATCGCTTCGAATTGCATCGAATTGCGTCCAATCGAATCGATTAGAGTAGGGTAGGGTAGAACAGAATAGAGTAGAATGGTGTAGAATGGAGTAGAATGGAGTCCAATGGAGCTGAATAGAGACAGATAGAGTAGAAAAGAGTGGAATTGAGTCGAATAGGGCCGAATAAGCTGAACCGAGCCAAGTCGAGTTGAAACGAACAGAATCGAGCTGAATCGAAGCGATTCTAGCCAAATCGAGCTGAATCGAGCTGATGTGGCTGCATCGAGCCGATTCACGCAAAACCGCGTCCAACCGCATCAAAATGCTTTGAATCGAATCAAATGGAATAGAATAGGTTAGGGTAGGGTAGTTTCTGATAGGGTAAGCTAGGGTAGAAGAAAGTAGACTACAGTAGAGTAGACAAGAGAAGGCTAGAGTAGTAGCCTAGACTAGTAAGCTGGACTAGTCAGCTAGAACTGGTGGCATAGATCAGTAGCCTAGACAACTAGCCTTGAATAGTACCATTGCCTTGACAAGTACCCTAAGTCATCCGAACTAGTACCCTTGCCTTAACCAGTAGTCTTTAACTAGTCCCTTTGCCTCCAACAGTAGTCTTAACTAGTACCTCGCCTTAACTCGTATGCTTAACTAGTGCCCTTAACTAGTAGCCTTGCCTTAACTAGTAGCCTTAACTAGCATCCTGGCATAAACTAGTAGCCTAAACTACTGACCTTGCCTTAATCAGTACCCCCAACAAGTACCCATGCCTTAACTAGTACCCTGAACTACTATCCTGGCCTTAACTAGTACCCTAGCTTTAACTAGTAGCCTGAACTAGTACCCTTGCGTTAAGTAGTACCCTTGCCCGAACTAATACCCTTATTAAGTACCGCACGGCGCGGTAGAATAGGGTACGGTAGCATGCGGTGGAACAGAGAAAATAGAATAGACCAGCAATGGTCAGGGTAGGTTAGTTTAGTGTAGGGTATGGTAGATAGCATAGGATGGAATAGAGAAAATAGAAAACGAGAACAGAATACAACAGAATAGCAAAGAACAGGCTAGATTAGGATAGGGTAGGTCGGGGTAGGGTTCTGTAGAATAGAATAGTGTAGAATGGAGTCGAATGGTGTGGAATGGAGTCGAACAGAGATGAATAGGGTAAAAAAGGGTTGACTAGAGCGGAATAGCTCCAAACAGGACCAAATAGGGCCGAACCGAGCCGAATCAAGGCAAATCGAGCCGAATCGAGTCGGATCGACCACGTTCGAGCTGAATGGAGCCGAATGGAGCCGAAATGAGCCAAAGAGAGACAAACAAAATGAACCGAGCAAAATCACACCTAATCGCATCGAATCTCGTTTAATTCCATCAAATCCCACCAAAAGCCATCGAAACTCATGGAATCTCACCGAATCCCATCTAATTGTGTCAAATCGGGTCGAATGGTGTCGAATTGAATGGAACCGAATTAAATTGAATAGATTAGAGTAGTGTAGGTTAGGCTGGGATTCAGTAGGTTAGGGCACAGAAGAATAGAATAGAGTAGAACAGAAGAGAATACAAAGAGTAGAATGGAGTAGAGTTGAGTAGAGTAGAATAGTCAGAGTTGAGTAGTGCAGAATAGAGATGAATAGATCCAATTCAAGTCAATTGAGTCGAATGGAGAGGTAACGAGTCAAATCACGATGAATCAAATCGAATTGAATAGATTACAGCAAAATAGAGTAGGGTAGAGTAGAATACTTTAAAATGGAGTAGAACGGTGAGCAATGGAATCGAATGGAGTAGAATAGAGTAGAAAAGAGCCGTAGAGGGCCCAAGAGGGCTGAGTCGAGCTGAAGTGAGGCAAATCGAGACTAATGGAGCCGAATCGAGCCTAATCAAGCCGAATCGACACTATTCGAGCCAAATGGAGCCGAATGGACACGAATCGAAGCAATTCAACCGGACTCTTGTCAAAATTCGTCGAATCGAATTGAATAGATTAGAGTAGGGGAGGTTCGGGTAGGGTAGGGTAGGGTAGACTAGAGTAGAGTAGAATAGAATACAACAGAACAATACAGAATGAATACAGAAAAGAGTAGGCTAGAGTAGAGTAGCGGGGAATAGAGTAGAGTAGAATAGATTCAAACAGAGACAAATAAGGCCAAATCGAGCCGAATCGCGTCGAAATGGGTTGAATCAAATCCAATCAAGTGGATTAGAATACATTAGAGTTGGGTAGCGTAGGGTAGGGTAGAATAGAGTAGAACAGAATAGAAATAATACAATAGAATAGGGGAGTAGACTAGAGTACAACAGACTAGAATAGAGTCGAATAGAGCTGAATAGAGCCAAATGGAGACAAAATGAGAGGAATCGCATCGAATCGATTTGAGTAAATTAGAGTGGTGTAGGTTAGGGTAGAGCAGAATAGAGTAGAATAGCATAGAATGGTGTGGAATGAATAGAATGGAGCGGAATGGAGTTATATAGAGACGAATAGAGCAGAAAAGAGTCGAATAGAGCAGAACAGGGCCGAATAAGGCCGAATCGAGCTGCGTCAAGCTTAATCGCGTCGAATCGCGTTAAATGCGTCAAATCCAATTGAAACGTATAGATTAGACACGGGAAGGGGAGGGTAGAATAGAACAGAATAGAGTAGAATAGAAGAGATTAGAACAAAATAGGGCTAGAATAGAATAGAGTGGAAAAGAGTAGAGTCGAATAGAGCCGAATAGGCCGAGTAGAGACGAATAGAGACGAACGGAGCTGAATACAGCCAAAAAGAGCCTTAGTGCCGAATCGCACCTAATCGAGCTGAATCAAGCAGATTCGCACCGACTGTCCCCGAATAGCGTCGGAGCGCATCGAATCGAGTTGAGTCACATCGTTTTGCATCAAACAAGGTCAAACTGCTTCATATTGGGTCGAATCCCATCGTATCAGGTCGAATAACCACGAATTGTGTCAAATCTCATAGAATCCGACTGAAGCACGGTGAATAGCATGGAATCGCATCAAATCTCTTTGAATCCCTTCGAATGCCTTCAGATCTGTTCGAATCCAGTCGAAAGCTGCCCAATCACGTCGAATTGAATTGAATTGAATCAAGTAGATTAAAGTAGGGTAGGTTTGGGTGGGGTGCAGCAGGGTTGGGTAGGGTAGAATAGAATAGAGTACGACAGAATAGGAGAGAACAGAACAGAATAGAAAGAATACAACAGAATACAATAGAGTAGAATAGAGTCAAATAGTGCACAACATAGCCGAATTGAGCCAAATGGAGACAAAACGAGGCGAATCGCATCGAATCGCTTTGAATCAGGTCAAATCAAATCGAACCGATTAGAATAGATTAGGGTAGGGAAGGGCAGAATAAAATAGAGGAGAATAGTATAGAACGGAATAGAATGAAGTTGAATGGAGTCCAACAGAGATGGATAGAGACGAAGAGAGCAGAAAAGAGTCGAATAGGGCAGAATAGGGCCGAAATGGCTGAATAGGGCCAAACAAGGCCTAATCGTGCAGAATCCAGCAGAATCAACGCAATTCGAGCCAAGTCGAGCCGAATGGAGCGAAATGGAGCCAAATAGAGCCGATTCGAACCGAATCAAGCTGATTCAAGCCTAATCGCGTGGAAATGCATTGAATCGAATCGGATCAAATAGATTAGAGAAGGGGACGAGAGGGGCGGGGAGGGTAGAATCGAACAGAACAGAACAGTAGAGAATAGAAAGAATAGAATATAGTTCAGTAGGGTAGAGCAGAGAAGAGTCGAGTAGAGTAGAACTGAGTCGAATGGAGTCAAATAGTGCAGGATATAGCTGAAAAGAACCAATTCTAGCCGAATTGAGCCAAGTGGAAACAAAACGAGATGAATCGCTTCGAATTGCTTCGAATTGCGTCCAATCGAATCGATTAGAGTAGGGTAGGGTAGAACAGAATAGAGTAGAATGGTGTAGAATGGAGTAGAATGGAGTCCAATGGAGCTGAATAGAGACAGATAGAGTAGAAAAGAGTGGAATTGAGTCGAATAGGGCCGAATAAGCTGAACCGAGCCAAGTCGAGTTGAAACGAACAGAATCGAGCTGAATCGAAGCGATTCTAGCCAAATCGAGCTGAATCGAGCTGATGTGGCTGCATCGAGCCGATTCACGCAAAACCGCGTCCAACCGCATCAAAATGCTTTGAATCGAATCAAATGGAATAGAATAGGTTAGGGTAGGGTAGTTTCTGATAGGGTAAGCTAGGGTAGAAGAAAGTAGACTACAGTAGAGTAGACAAGAGAAGGCTAGAGTAGTAGCCTAGACTAGTAAGCTGGACTAGTCAGCTAGAACTGGTGGCATAGATCAGTAGCCTAGACAACTAGCCTTGAATAGTACCATTGCCTTGACAAGTACCCTAAGTCATCCGAACTAGTACCCTTGCCTTAACCAGTAGTCTTTAACTAGTCCCTTTGCCTCCAACAGTAGTCTTAACTAGTACCTCGCCTTAACTCGTATGCTTAACTAGTGCCCTTAACTAGTAGCCTTGCCTTAACTAGTAGCCTTAACTAGCATCCTGGCATAAACTAGTAGCCTAAACTACTGACCTTGCCTTAATCAGTACCCCCAACAAGTACCCATGCCTTAACTAGTACCCTGAACTACTATCCTGGCCTTAACTAGTACCCTAGCTTTAACTAGTAGCCTGAACTAGTACCCTTGCGTTAAGTAGTACCCTTGCCCGAACTAATACCCTTATTAAGTACCGCACGGCGCGGTAGAATAGGGCACGGTAGCATGCGGTGGAACAGAGAAAATAGAATAGACCAGCAATGGTCAGGGTAGGTTAGTTTAGTGTAGGGTATGGTAGATAGCATAGGATGGAATAGAGAAAATAGAAAACGAGAACAGAATACAACAGAATAGCAAAGAACAGGCTAGATTAGGATAGGGTAGGTCGGGGTAGGGTTCTGTAGAATAGAATAGTGTAGAATGGAGTCGAATGGTGTGGAATGGAGTCGAACAGAGATGAATAGGGTAAAAAAGGGTTGACTAGAGCGGAATAGCTCCAAACAGGACCAAATAGGGCCGAACCGAGCCGAATCAAGGCAAATCGAGCCGAATCGAGTCGGATCGACCACGTTCGAGCTGAATGGAGCCGAATGGAGCCGAAATGAGCCAAAGAGAGACAAACAAAATGAACCGAGCAAAATCACACCTAATCGCATCGAATCTCGTTTAATTCCATCAAATCCCACCAAAAGCCATCGAAACTCATGGAATCTCACCGAATCCCATCTAATTGTGTCAAATCGGGTCGAATGGTGTCGAATTGAATGGAACCGAATTAAATTGAATAGATTAGAGTAGTGTAGGTTAGGCTGGGATTCAGTAGGTTAGGGCACAGAAGAATAGAATAGAGTAGAACAGAAGAGAATACAAAGAGTAGAATGGAGTAGAGTTGAGTAGAGTAGAATAGTCAGAGTTGAGTAGTGCAGAATAGAGATGAATAGATCCAATTCAAGTCAATTGAGTCGAATGGAGAGGTAACGAGTCAAATCACGATGAATCAAATCGAATTGAATAGATTACAGCAAAATAGAGTAGGGTAGAGTAGAATACTTTAAAATGGAGTAGAACGGTGAGCAATGGAATCGAATGGAGTAGAATAGAGTAGAAAAGAGCCGTAGAGGGCCCAAGAGGGCTGAGTCGAGCTGAAGTGAGGCAAATCGAGACTAATGGAGCCGAATCGAGCCTAATCAAGCCGAATCGACACTATTCGAGCCAAATGGAGCCGAATGGACACGAATCGAAGCAATTCAACCTGACTCTTGTCAAAATTCGTCGAATCGAATTGAATAGATTAGAGTAGGGGAGGTTCGGGTAGGGTAGGGTAGGGTAGACTAGAGTAGAGTAGAATAGAATACAACAGAACAATACAGAATGAATACAGAAAAGAGTAGGCTAGAGTAGAGTAGCGGGGAATAGAGTAGAGTAGAATAGATTCAAACAGAGACAAATAAGGCCAAATCGAGCCGAATCGCGTCGAAATGGGTTGAATCAAATCCAATCAAGTGGATTAGAATACATTAGAGTTGGGTAGCGTAGGGTAGGGTAGAATAGAGTAGAACAGAATAGAAATAATACAATAGAATAGGGGAGTAGACTAGAGTACAACAGACTAGAATAGAGTCGAATAGAGCTGAATAGAGCCAAATGGAGACAAAATGAGAGGAATCGCATCGAATCGATTTGAGTAAATTAGAGTGGTGTAGGTTAGGGTAGAGCAGAATAGAGTAGAATAGCATAGAATGGTGTGGAATGAATAGAATGGAGTAGAATGGAGTTAAATAGAGACGAATAGAGCAGAAAAGAGTCGAATAGAGCAGAACAGGGCCGAATAAGGCCGAATCGAGCTGCGTCAAGCTTAATCGCGTCGAATCGCGTTAAATGCGTCAAATCCAATTGAAACGTATAGATTAGACACGGGAAGGGGAGGGTAGAATAGAACAGAATAGAGTAGAATAGAAGAGATTAGAACAAAATAGGGCTAGAATAGAATAGAGTGGAAAAGAGTAGAGTCGAATAGAGCCGAATAGGCCGAGTAGAGACGAATAGAGACGAACGGAGCTGAATACAGCCAAAAAGAGCCTTAGTGCCGAATCGCACCTAATCGAGCTGAATCAAGCAGATTCGCACCGACTGTCCCCGAATAGCGTCGGAGCGCATCGAATCGAGTTGAGTCACATCGTTTTGCATCAAACAAGGTCAAACTGCTTCATATTGGGTCGAATCCCATCGTATCAGGTCGAATAACCTCGAATTGTGTCAAATCTCATAGAATCCTACTGAATCACGGTGAATAGCATGGAATCGCATCAAATCTCTTTGAATCCCTTCGAATGCCTTCAGATCTGTTCGAATCCAGTCGAAAGCTGCCCAATCACGTCGAATTGAATTGAATTGAATCAAGTAGATTAAAGTAGGGTAGGTTTGGGTGGGGTGCAGCAGGGTTGGGTAGGGTAGAATAGAATAGAGTACGACAGAATAGGAGAGAACAGAACAGAATAGAAAGAATACAACAGAATACAATAGAGTAGAATAGAGTCAAATAGTGCACAACATAGCCGAATTGAGCCAAATGGAGACAAAACGAGGCGAATCGCATCGAATCGCTTTGAATCAGGTCAAATCAAATCGAACCGATTAGAATAGATTAGGGTAGGGAAGGGCAGAATAAAATAGAGGAGAATAGTATAGAACGGAATAGAATGAAGTTGAATGGAGTCCAACAGAGATGGATAGAGACGAAGAGAGCAGAAAAGAGTCGAATAGGGCAGAATAGGGCCGAAATGGCTGAATAGGGCCAAACAAGGCCTAATCGTGCAGAATCCAGCAGAATCAACGCAATTCGAGCCAAGTCGAGCCGAATGGAGCGAAATGGAGCCAAATAGAGCCGATTCGAACCGAATCAAGCTGATTCAAGCCTAATCGCGTGGAAATGCATTGAATCGAATCGGATCAAATAGATTAGAGAAGGGGACGAGAGGGGCGGGGAGGGTAGAATCGAACAGAACAGAACAGTAGAGAATAGAAAGAATAGAATATAGTTCAGTAGGGTAGAGCAGAGAAGAGTCGAGTAGAGTAGAACTGAGTCGAATGGAGTCAAATAGTGCAGGATATAGCTGAAAAGAACCAATTCTAGCCGAATTGAGCCAAGTGGAAACAAAACGAGATGAATCGCTTCGAATTGCTTCGAATTGCGTCCAATCGAATCGATTAGAGTAGGGTAGGGTAGAACAGAATAGAGTAGAATGGTGTAGAATGGAGTAGAATGGAGTCCAATGGAGCTGAATAGAGACAGATAGAGTAGAAAAGAGTGGAATTGAGTCGAATAGGGCCGAATAAGCTGAACCGAGCCAAGTCGAGTTGAAACGAACAGAATCGAGCTGAATCGAAGCGATTCTAGCCAAATCGAGCTGAATCGAGCTGATGTGGCTGCATCGAGCCGATTCACGCAAAATCGCGTCCAACCGCATCAAAATGCTTTGAATCGAATCAAATGGAATAGAATAGGTTAGGGTAGGGTAGTTTCTGATAGGGTAAGCTAGGGTAGAAGAAAGTAGACTACAGTAGAGTAGACAAGAGAAGGCTAGAGTAGTAGCCTAGACTAGTAAGCTGGACTAGTCAGCTAGAACTGGTGGCATAGATCAGTAGCCTAGACAACTAGCCTTGAATAGTACCATTGCCTTGACAAGTACCCTAAGTCATCCGAACTAGTACCCTTGCCTTAACCAGTAGTCTTTAACTAGTCCCTTTGCCTCCAACAGTAGTCTTAACTAGTACCTCGCCTTAACTCGTATGCTTAACTAGTGCCCTTAACTAGTAGCCTTGCCTTAACTAGTAGCCTTAACTAGCATCCTGGCATAAACTAGTAGCCTAAACTACTGACCTTGCCTTAATCAGTACCCCCAACAAGTACCCATGCCTTAACTAGTACCCTGAACTACTATCCTGGCCTTAACTAGTACCCTTAACTAGTACCCTAGCTTTAACTAGTAGCCTGAACTAGTACCCTTGCGTTAAGTAGTACCCTTGCCCGAACTAATACCCTTATTAAGTACCGCACGGCGCGGTAGAATAGGGCACGGTAGCATGCGGTGGAACAGAGAAAATAGAATAGACCAGCAATGGTCAGGGTAGGTTAGTTTAGTGTAGGGTATGGTAGATAGCATAGGATGGAATAGAGAAAATAGAAAACGAGAACAGAATACAACAGAATAGAAAAGAACAGGCTAGATTAGGATAGGGTAGGTCGGGGTAAGGTTCTGTAGAATAGAATAGTGTAGAATGGAGTCGAATGGTGTGGAATGGAGTCGAACAGAGATGAATAGGGTAAAAAAGGGTTGACTAGAGCGGAATAGCTCCAAACAGGACCAAATAGGGCCGAACCGAGCCGAATCAAGGCAAATCGAGCCGAATCGAGTCGGATCGACCACGTTCGAGCTGAATGGAGCCGAATGGAGCCGAAATGAGCCAAAGAGAGACAAACAAAATGAACCGAGCAAAATCACACCTAATCGCATCGAATCTCGTTTAATTCCATCAAATCCCACCAAAAGCCATCGAAACTCATGGAATCTCACCGAATCCCATCTAATTGTGTCAAATCGGGTCGAATGGTGTCGAATTGAATGGAACCGAATTAAATTGAATAGATTAGAGTAGTGTAGGTTAGGCTGGGATTCAGTAGGTTAGGGCACAGAAGAATAGAATAGAGTAGAACAGAAGAGAATACAAAGAGTAGAATGGAGTAGAGTTGAGTAGAGTAGAATAGTCAGAGTTGAGTAGTGCAGAATAGAGATGAATAGATCCAATTCAAGTCAATTGAGTCGAATGGAGAGGTAACGAGTCAAATCACGATGAATCAAATCGAATTGAATAGATTACAGCAAAATAGAGTAGGGTAGAGTAGAATACTTTAAAATGGAGTAGAACGGTGAGCAATGGAATCGAATGGAGTAGAATAGAGTAGAAAAGAGCCGTAGAGGGCCCAAGAGGGCTGAGTCGAGCTGAAGTGAGGCAAATCGAGACTAATGGAGCCGAATCGAGCCTAATCAAGCCGAATCGACACTATTCGAGCCAAATGGAGCCGAATGGACACGAATCGAAGCAATTCAACCTGACTCTTGTCAAAATTCGTCGAATCGAATTGAATAGATTAGAGTAGGGGAGGTTCGGGTAGGGTAGGGTAGGGTAGACTAGAGTAGAGTAGAATAGAATACAACAGAACAATACAGAATGAATACAGAAAAGAGTAGGCTAGAGTAGAGTAGCGGGGAATAGAGTAGAGTAGAATAGATTCAAACAGAGACAAATAAGGCCAAATCGAGCCGAATCGCGTCGAAATGGGTTGAATCAAATCCAATCAAGTGGATTAGAATACATTAGAGTTGGGTAGCGTAGGGTAGGGTAGAATAGAGTAGAACAGAATAGAAATAATACAACAGAATAGGGGAGTCGACTAGAGTACAACAGACTAGAATAGAGTCGAATAGAGCTGAATAGAGCCAAATGGAGACAAAATGAGAGGAATCGCATCGAATCGATTTGAGTAAATTAGAGTGGTGTAGGTTAGGGTAGAGCAGAATAGAGTAGAATAGCATAGAATGGTGTGGAATGAATAGAATGGAGCGGAATAGAGTTATATAGAGACGAATAGAGCAGAAAAGAGTCGAATAGAGCAGAACAGGGCCGAATAAGGCCGAATCGAGCTGCGTCAAGCTTAATCGCGTCGAATCGCGTTAAATGCGTCAAATCCAATTGAAACGTATAGATTAGACACGGGAAGGGGAGGGTAGAATAGAACAGAATAGAGTAGAATAGAAGAGATTAGAACAAAATAGGGCTAGAATAGAATAGAGTGGAAAAGAGTAGAGTCGAATAGAGCCGAATAGGCCGAGTAGAGACGAATAGAGACGAACGGAGCTGAATACAGCCAAAAAGAGCCTTAGTGCCGAATCGCACCTAATCGAGCTGAATCAAGCAGATTCGCACCGACTGTCCCCGAATAGCGTCGGAGCGCATCGAATCGAGTTGAGTCACATCGTTTTGCATCAAACAAGGTCAAACTGCTTCATATTGGGTCGAATCCCATCGTATCAGGTCGAATAACCACGAATTGTGTCAAATCTCATAGAATCCGACTGAAGCACGGTGAATAGCATGGAATCGCATCAAATCTCTTTGAATCCCTTCGAATGCCTTCAGATCTGTTCGAATCCAGTCGAAAGCTGCCCAATCACGTCGAATTGAATTGAATTGAATCAAGTAGATTAAAGTAGGGTAGGTTTGGGTGGGGTGCAGCAGGGTTGGGTAGGGTAGAATAGAATAGAGTACGACAGAATAGGAGAGAACAGAACAGAATAGAAAGAATACAACAGAATACAATAGAGTAGAATAGAGTCAAATAGTGCACAACATAGCCGAATTGAGCCAAATGGAGACAAAACGAGGCGAATCGCATCGAATCGCTTTGAATCAGGTCAAATCAAATCGAACCGATTAGAATAGATTAGGGTAGGGAAGGGCAGAATAAAATAGAGGAGAATAGTATAGAACGGAATAGAATGAAGTTGAATGGAGTCCAACAGAGATGGATAGAGACGAAGAGAGCAGAAAAGAGTCGAATAGGGCAGAATAGGGCCGAAATGGCTGAATAGGGCCAAACAAGGCCTAATCGTGCAGAATCCAGCAGAATCAACGCAATTCGAGCCAAGTCGAGCCGAATGGAGCGAAATGGAGCCAAATAGAGCCGATTCGAACCGAATCAAGCTGATTCAAGCCTAATCGCGTGGAAATGCATTGAATCGAATCGGATCAAATAGATTAGAGAAGGGGACGAGAGGGGCGGGGAGGGTAGAATCGAACAGAACAGAACAGTAGAGAATAGAAAGAATAGAATATAGTTCAGTAGGGTAGAGCAGAGAAGAGTCGAGTAGAGTAGAACTGAGTCGAATGGAGTCAAATAGTGCAGGATATAGCTGAAAAGAACCAATTCTAGCCGAATTGAGCCAAGTGGAAACAAAACGAGATGAATCGCTTCGAATTGCTTCGAATTGCGTCCAATCGAATCGATTAGAGTAGGGTAGGGTAGAACAGAATAGAGTAGAATGGTGTAGAATGGAGTAGAATGGAGTCCAATGGAGCTGAATAGAGACAGATAGAGTAGAAAAGAGTGGAATTGAGTCGAATAGGGCCGAATAAGCTGAACCGAGCCAAGTCGAGTTGAAACGAACAGAATCGAGCTGAATCGAAGCGATTCTAGCCAAATCGAGCTGAATCGAGCTGATGTGGCTGCATCGAGCCGATTCACGCAAAATCGCGTCCAACCGCATCAAAATGCTTTGAATCGAATCAAATGGAATAGAATAGGTTAGGGTAGGGTAGTTTCTGATAGGGTAAGCTAGGGTAGAAGAAAGTAGACTACAGTAGAGTAGACAAGAGAAGGCTAGAGTAGTAGCCTAGACTAGTAAGCTGGACTAGTCAGCTAGAACTGGTGGCATAGATCAGTAGCCTAGACAACTAGCCTTGAATAGTACCATTGCCTTGACAAGTACCCTAAGTCATCCGAACTAGTACCCTTGCCTTAACCAGTAGTCTTTAACTAGTCCCTTTGCCTCCAACAGTAGTCTTAACTAGTACCTCGCCTTAACTCGTATGCTTAACTAGTGCCCTTAACTAGTAGCCTTGCCTTAACTAGTAGCCTTAACTAGCATCCTGGCATAAACTAGTAGCCTAAACTACTGACCTTGCCTTAATCAGTACCCCCAACAAGTACCCATGCCTTAACTAGTACCCTGAACTACTATCCTGGCCTTAACTAGTACCCTTAACTAGTACCCTAGCTTTAACTAGTAGCCTGAACTAGTACCCTTGCGTTAAGTAGTACCCTTGCCCGAACTAATACCCTTATTAAGTACCGCACGGCGCGGTAGAATAGGGCACGGTAGCATGCGGTGGAACAGAGAAAATAGAATAGACCAGCAATGGTCAGGGTAGGTTAGTTTAGTGTAGGGTATGGTAGATAGCATAGGATGGAATAGAGAAAATAGAAAACGAGAACAGAATACAACAGAATAGAAAAGAACAGGCTAGATTAGGATAGGGTAGGTCGGGGTAAGGTTCTGTAGAATAGAATAGTGTAGAATGGAGTCGAATGGTGTGGAATGGAGTCGAACAGAGATGAATAGGGTAAAAAAGGGTTGACTAGAGCGGAATAGCTCCAAACAGGACCAAATAGGGCCGAACCGAGCCGAATCAAGGCAAATCGAGCCGAATCGAGTCGGATCGACCACGTTCGAGCTGAATGGAGCCGAATGGAGCCGAAATGAGCCAAAGAGAGACAAACAAAATGAACCGAGCAAAATCACACCTAATCGCATCGAATCTCGTTTAATTCCATCAAATCCCACCAAAAGCCATCGAAACTCATGGAATCTCACCGAATCCCATCTAATTGTGTCAAATCGGGTCGAATGGTGTCGAATTGAATGGAACCGAATTAAATTGAATAGATTAGAGTAGTGTAGGTTAGGCTGGGATTCAGTAGGTTAGGGCACAGAAGAATAGAATAGAGTAGAACAGAAGAGAATACAAAGAGTAGAATGGAGTAGAGTTGAGTAGAGTAGAATAGTCAGAGTTGAGTAGTGCAGAATAGAGATGAATAGATCCAATTCAAGTCAATTGAGTCGAATGGAGAGGTAACGAGTCAAATCACGATGAATCAAATCGAATTGAATAGATTACAGCAAAATAGAGTAGGGTAGAGTAGAATACTTTAAAATGGAGTAGAACGGTGAGCAATGGAATCGAATGGAGTAGAATAGAGTGGAAAAGAGCCGTAGAGGGCCCAAGAGGGCTGAGTCGAGCTGAAGTGAGGCAAATCGAGACTAATGGAGCCGAATCGAGCCTAATCAAGCCGAATCGACACTATTCGAGCCAAATGGAGCCGAATGGACACGAATCGAAGCAATTCAACCTGACTCTTGTCAAAATTCGTCGAATCGAATTGAATAGATTAGAGTAGGGGAGGTTCGGGTAGGGTAGGGTAGGGTAGACTAGAGTAGAGTAGAATAGAATACAACAGAACAATACAGAATGAATACAGAAAAGAGTAGGCTAGAGTAGAGTAGCGGGGAATAGAGTAGAGTAGAATAGATTCAAACAGAGACAAATAAGGCCAAATCGAGCCGAATCGCGTCGAAATGGGTTGAATCAAATCCAATCAAGTGGATTAGAATACATTAGAGTTGGGTAGCGTAGGGTAGGGTAGAATAGAGTAGAACAGAATAGAAATAATACAACAGAATAGGGGAGTCGACTAGAGTACAACAGACTAGAATAGAGTCGAATAGAGCTGAATAGAGCCAAATGGAGACAAAATGAGAGGAATCGCATCGAATCGATTTGAGTAAATTAGAGTGGTGTAGGTTAGGGTAGAGCAGAATAGAGTAGAATAGCATAGAATGGTGTGGAATGAATAGAATGGAGCGGAATAGAGTTATATAGAGACGAATAGAGCAGAAAAGAGTCGAATAGAGCAGAACAGGGCCGAATAAGGCCGAATCGAGCTGCGTCAAGCTTAATCGCGTCGAATCGCGTTAAATGCGTCAAATCCAATTGAAACGTATAGATTAGACACGGGAAGGGGAGGGTAGAATAGAACAGAATAGAGTAGAATAGAAGAGATTAGAACAAAATAGGGCTAGAATAGAATAGAGTGGAAAAGAGTAGAGTCGAATAGAGCCGAATAGGCCGAGTAGAGACGAATAGAGACGAACGGAGCTGAATACAGCCAAAAAGAGCCTTAGTGCCGAATCGCACCTAATCGAGCTGAATCAAGCAGATTCGCACCGACTGTCCCCGAATAGCGTCGGAGCGCATCGAATCGAGTTGAGTCACATCGTTTTGCATCAAACAAGGTCAAACTGCTTCATATTGGGTCGAATCCCATCGTATCAGGTCGAATAACCACGAATTGTGTCAAATCTCATAGAATCCGACTGAAGCACGGTGAATAGCATGGAATCGCATCAAATCTCTTTGAATCCCTTCGAATGCCTTCAGATCTGTTCGAATCCAGTCGAAAGCTGCCCAATCACGTCGAATTGAATTGAATTGAATCAAGTAGATTAAAGTAGGGTAGGTTTGGGTGGGGTGCAGCAGGGTTGGGTAGGGTAGAATAGAATAGAGTACGACAGAATAGGAGAGAACAGAACAGAATAGAAAGAATACAACAGAATACAATAGAGTAGAATAGAGTCAAATAGTGCACAACATAGCCGAATTGAGCCAAATGGAGACAAAACGAGGCGAATCGCATCGAATCGCTTTGAATCAGGTCAAATCAAATCGAACCGATTAGAATAGATTAGGGTAGGGAAGGGCAGAATAAAATAGAGGAGAATAGTATAGAACGGAATAGAATGAAGTTGAATGGAGTCCAACAGAGATGGATAGAGACGAAGAGAGCAGAAAAGAGTCGAATAGGGCAGAATAGGGCCGAAATGGCTGAATAGGGCCAAACAAGGCCTAATCGTGCAGAATCCAGCAGAATCAACGCAATTCGAGCCAAGTCGAGCCGAATGGAGCGAAATGGAGCCAAATAGAGCCGATTCGAACCGAATCAAGCTGATTCAAGCCTAATCGCGTGGAAATGCATTGAATCGAATCGGATCAAATAGATTAGAGAAGGGGACGAGAGGGGCGGGGAGGGTAGAATCGAACAGAACAGAACAGTAGAGAATAGAAAGAATAGAATATAGTTCAGTAGGGTAGAGCAGAGAAGAGTCGAGTAGAGTAGAACTGAGTCGAATGGAGTCAAATAGTGCAGGATATAGCTGAAAAGAACCAATTCTAGCCGAATTGAGCCAAGTGGAAACAAAACGAGATGAATCGCTTCGAATTGCTTCGAATTGCGTCCAATCGAATCGATTAGAGTAGGGTAGGGTAGAACAGAATAGAGTAGAATGGTGTAGAATGGAGTAGAATGGAGTCCAATGGAGCTGAATAGAGACAGATAGAGTAGAAAAGAGTGGAATTGAGTCGAATAGGGCCGAATAAGCTGAACCGAGCCAAGTCGAGTTGAAACGAACAGAATCGAGCTGAATCGAAGCGATTCTAGCCAAATCGAGCTGAATCGAGCTGATGTGGCTGCATCGAGCCGATTCACGCAAAACCGCGTCCAACCGCATCAAAATGCTTTGAATCGAATCAAATGGAATAGAATAGGTTAGGGTAGGGTAGTTTCTGATAGGGTAAGCTAGGGTAGAAGAAAGTAGACTACAGTAGAGTAGACAAGAGAAGGCTAGAGTAGTAGCCTAGACTAGTAAGCTGGACTAGTCAGCTAGAACTGGTGGCATAGATCAGTAGCCTAGACAACTAGCCTTGAATAGTACCATTGCCTTGACAAGTACCCTAAGTCATCCGAACTAGTACCCTTGCCTTAACCAGTAGTCTTTAACTAGTCCCTTTGCCTCCAACAGTAGTCTTAACTAGTACCTCGCCTTAACTCGTATGCTTAACTAGTGCCCTTAACTAGTAGCCTTGCCTTAACTAGTAGCCTTAACTAGCATCCTGGCATAAACTAGTAGCCTAAACTACTGACCTTGCCTTAATCAGTACCCCCAACAAGTACCCATGCCTTAACTAGTACCCTGAACTACTATCCTGGCCTTAACTAGTACCCTTAACTAGTACCCTAGCTTTAACTAGTAGCCTGAACTAGTACCCTTGCGTTAAGTAGTACCCTTGCCCGAACTAATACCCTTATTAAGTACCGCACGGCGCGGTAGAATAGGGCACGGTAGCATGCGGTGGAACAGAGAAAATAGAATAGACCAGCAATGGTCAGGGTAGGTTAGTTTAGTGTAGGGTATGGTAGATAGCATAGGATGGAATAGAGAAAATAGAAAACGAGAACAGAATACAACAGAATAGAAAAGAACAGGCTAGATTAGGATAGGGTAGGTCGGGGTAAGGTTCTGTAGAATAGAATAGTGTAGAATGGAGTCGAATGGTGTGGAATGGAGTCGAACAGAGATGAATAGGGTAAAAAAGGGTTGACTAGAGCGGAATAGCTCCAAACAGGACCAAATAGGGCCGAACCGAGCCGAATCAAGGCAAATCGAGCCGAATCGAGTCGGATCGACCACGTTCGAGCTGAATGGAGCCGAATGGAGCCGAAATGAGCCAAAGAGAGACAAACAAAATGAACCGAGCAAAATCACACCTAATCGCATCGAATCTCGTTTAATTCCATCAAATCCCACCAAAAGCCATCGAAACTCATGGAATCTCACCGAATCCCATCTAATTGTGTCAAATCGGGTCGAATGGTGTCGAATTGAATGGAACCGAATTAAATTGAATAGATTAGAGTAGTGTAGGTTAGGCTGGGATTCAGTAGGTTAGGGCACAGAAGAATAGAATAGAGTAGAACAGAAGAGAATACAAAGAGTAGAATGGAGTAGAGTTGAGTAGAGTAGAATAGTCAGAGTTGAGTAGTGCAGAATAGAGATGAATAGATCCAATTCAAGTCAATTGAGTCGAATGGAGAGGTAACGAGTCAAATCACGATGAATCAAATCGAATTGAATAGATTACAGCAAAATAGAGTAGGGTAGAGTAGAATACTTTAAAATGGAGTAGAACGGTGAGCAATGGAATCGAATGGAGTAGAATAGAGTGGAAAAGAGCCGTAGAGGGCCCAAGAGGGCTGAGTCGAGCTGAAGTGAGGCAAATCGAGACTAATGGAGCCGAATCGAGCCTAATCAAGCCGAATCGACACTATTCGAGCCAAATGGAGCCGAATGGACACGAATCGAAGCAATTCAACCTGACTCTTGTCAAAATTCGTCGAATCGAATTGAATAGATTAGAGTAGGGGAGGTTCGGGTAGGGTAGGGTAGGGTAGACTAGAGTAGAGTAGAATAGAATACAACAGAACAATACAGAATGAATACAGAAAAGAGTAGGCTAGAGTAGAGTAGCGGGGAATAGAGTAGAGTAGAATAGATTCAAACAGAGACAAATAAGGCCAAATCGAGCCGAATCGCGTCGAAATGGGTTGAATCAAATCCAATCAAGTGGATTAGAATACATTAGAGTTGGGTAGCGTAGGGTAGGGTAGAATAGAGTAGAACAGAATAGAAATAATACAACAGAATAGGGGAGTCGACTAGAGTACAACAGACTAGAATAGAGTCGAATAGAGCTGAATAGAGCCAAATGGAGACAAAATGAGAGGAATCGCATCGAATCGATTTGAGTAAATTAGAGTGGTGTAGGTTAGGGTAGAGCAGAATAGAGTAGAATAGCATAGAATGGTGTGGAATGAATAGAATGGAGCGGAATGGAGTTATATAGAGACGAATAGAGCAGAAAAGAGTCGAATAGAGCAGAACAGGGCCGAATAAGGCCGAATCGAGCTGCGTCAAGCTTAATCGCGTCGAATCGCGTTAAATGCGTCAAATCCAATTGAAACGTATAGATTAGACACGGGAAGGGGAGGGTAGAATAGAACAGAATAGAGTAGAATAGAAGAGATTAGAACAAAATAGGGCTAGAATAGAATAGAGTGGAAAAGAGTAGAGTCGAATAGAGCCGAATAGGCCGAGTAGAGACGAATAGAGACGAACGGAGCTGAATACAGCCAAAAAGAGCCTTAGTGCCGAATCGCACCTAATCGAGCTGAATCAAGCAGATTCGCACCGACTGTCCCCGAATAGCGTCGGAGCGCATCGAATCGAGTTGAGTCACATCGTTTTGCATCAAACAAGGTCAAACTGCTTCATATTGGGTCGAATCCCATCGTATCAGGTCGAATAACCACGAATTGTGTCAAATCTCATAGAATCCGACTGAAGCACGGTGAATAGCATGGAATCGCATCAAATCTCTTTGAATCCCTTCGAATGCCTTCAGATCTGTTCGAATCCAGTCGAAAGCTGCCCAATCACGTCGAATTGAATTGAATTGAATCAAGTAGATTAAAGTAGGGTAGGTTTGGGTGGGGTGCAGCAGGGTTGGGTAGGGTAGAATAGAATAGAGTACGACAGAATAGGAGAGAACAGAACAGAATAGAAAGAATACAACAGAATACAATAGAGTAGAATAGAGTCAAATAGTGCACAACATAGCCGAATTGAGCCAAATGGAGACAAAACGAGGCGAATCGCATCGAATCGCTTTGAATCAGGTCAAATCAAATCGAACCGATTAGAATAGATTAGGGTAGGGAAGGGCAGAATAAAATAGAGGAGAATAGTATAGAACGGAATAGAATGAAGTTGAATGGAGTCCAACAGAGATGGATAGAGACGAAGAGAGCAGAAAAGAGTCGAATAGGGCAGAATAGGGCCGAAATGGCTGAATAGGGCCAAACAAGGCCTAATCGTGCAGAATCCAGCAGAATCAACGCAATTCGAGCCAAGTCGAGCCGAATGGAGCGAAATGGAGCCAAATAGAGCCGATTCGAACCGAATCAAGCTGATTCAAGCCTAATCGCGTGGAAATGCATTGAATCGAATCGGATCAAATAGATTAGAGAAGGGGACGAGAGGGGCGGGGAGGGTAGAATCGAACAGAACAGAACAGTAGAGAATAGAAAGAATAGAATATAGTTCAGTAGGGTAGAGCAGAGAAGAGTCGAGTAGAGTAGAACTGAGTCGAATGGAGTCAAATAGTGCAGGATATAGCTGAAAAGAACCAATTCTAGCCGAATTGAGCCAAGTGGAAACAAAACGAGATGAATCGCTTCGAATTGCTTCGAATTGCGTCCAATCGAATCGATTAGAGTAGGGTAGGGTAGAACAGAATAGAGTAGAATGGTGTAGAATGGAGTAGAATGGAGTCCAATGGAGCTGAATAGAGACAGATAGAGTAGAAAAGAGTGGAATTGAGTCGAATAGGGCCGAATAAGCTGAACCGAGCCAAGTCGAGTTGAAACGAACAGAATCGAGCTGAATCGAAGCGATTCTAGCCAAATCGAGCTGAATCGAGCTGATGTGGCTGCATCGAGCCGATTCACGCAAAACCGCGTCCAACCGCATCAAAATGCTTTGAATCGAATCAAATGGAATAGAATAGGTTAGGGTAGGGTAGTTTCTGATAGGGTAAGCTAGGGTAGAAGAAAGTAGACTACAGTAGAGTAGACAAGAGAAGGCTAGAGTAGTAGCCTAGACTAGTAAGCTGGACTAGTCAGCTAGAACTGGTGGCATAGATCAGTAGCCTAGACAACTAGCCTTGAATAGTACCATTGCCTTGACAAGTACCCTAAGTCATCCGAACTAGTACCCTTGCCTTAACCAGTAGTCTTTAACTAGTCCCTTTGCCTCCAACAGTAGTCTTAACTAGTACCTCGCCTTAACTCGTATGCTTAACTAGTGCCCTTAACTAGTAGCCTTGCCTTAACTAGTAGCCTTAACTAGCATCCTGGCATAAACTAGTAGCCTAAACTACTGACCTTGCCTTAATCAGTACCCCCAACAAGTACCCATGCCTTAACTAGTACCCTGAACTACTATCCTGGCCTTAACTAGTACCCTAGCTTTAACTAGTAGCCTGAACTAGTACCCTTGCGTTAAGTAGTACCCTTGCCCGAACTAATACCCTTATTAAGTACCGCACGGCGCGGTAGAATAGGGTACGGTAGCATGCGGTGGAACAGAGAAAATAGAATAGACCAGCAATGGTCAGGGTAGGTTAGTTTAGTGTAGGGTATGGTAGATAGCATAGGATGGAATAGAGAAAATAGAAAACGAGAATAGAATACAACAGAATAGAAAAGAACAGGCTAGATTAGGATAGGGTAGGTCGGGGTAGGGTTCTGTAGGATAGAATAGTGTAGAATGGAGTCGAATGGTGTGGGATGGAGTCGAACAGAGATGAATAGGGTAGAAAAGGGTTGACTAGAGCGGAATAGCTCCAAACAGGACCAAATAGGGCCGAACCGAGCCGAATCAAGGCAAATCGAGCCGAATCGAGTCGGATCGACCACGTTCGAGCTGAATGGAGCCGAATGGAGCCGAAATGAGCCAAAGAGAGACAAACAAAATGAACCGAGCAAAATCACACCTAATCGCATCGAATCTCGTTTAATTCCATCAAATCCCACCAAAAGCCATCGAAACTCATGGAATCTCACCGAATCCCATCTAATTGTGTCAAATCGGGTCGAATGGTGTCGAATTGAATGGAACCGAATTAAATTGAATAGATTAGAGTAGTGTAGGTTAGGCTGGGATTCAGTAGGTTAGGGCACAGAAGAATAGAATAGAGTAGAACAGAAGAGAATACAAAGAGTAGAATGGAGTAGAGTTGAGTAGAGTAGAATAGTCAGAGTTGAGTAGTGCAGAATAGAGATGAATAGATCCAATTCAAGTCAATTGAGTCGAATGGAGAGGTAACGAGTCAAATCACGATGAATCAAATCGAATTGAATAGATTACAGCAAAATAGAGTAGGGTAGAGTAGAATACTTTAAAATGGAGTAGAACGGTGAGCAATGGAATCGAATGGAGTAGAATAGAGTAGAAAAGAGCCGTAGAGGGCCCAAGAGGGCTGAGTCGAGCTGAAGTGAGGCAAATCGAGACTAATGGAGCCGAATCGAGCCTAATCAAGCCGAATCGACACTATTCGAGCCAAATGGAGCCGAATGGACACGAATCGAAGCAATTCAACCTGACTCTTGTCAAAATTCGTCGAATCGAATTGAATAGATTAGAGTAGGGGAGGTTCGGGTAGGGTAGGGTAGGGTAGACTAGAGTAGAGTAGAATAGAATACAACAGAACAATACAGAATGAATACAGAAAAGAGTAGGCTAGAGTAGAGTAGCGGGGAATAGAGTAGAGTAGAATAGATTCAAACAGAGACAAATAAGGCCAAATCGAGCCGAATCGCGTCGAAATGGGTTGAATCAAATCCAATCAAGTGGATTAGAATACATTAGAGTTGGGTAGCGTAGGGTAGGGTAGAATAGAGTAGAACAGAATAGAAATAATACAACAGAATAGGGGAGTCGACTAGAGTACAACAGACTAGAATAGAGTCGAATAGAGCTGAATAGAGCCAAATGGAGACAAAATGAGAGGAATCGCATCGAATCGATTTGAGTAAATTAGAGTGGTGTAGGTTAGGGTAGAGCAGAACAGAGTAGAATAGCATAGAATGGTGTGGAATGAATAGAATGGAGCGGAATGGAGTTATATAGAGACGAATAGAGCAGAAAAGAGTCGAATAGAGCAGAACAGGGCCGAATAAGGCCGAATCGAGCTGCGTCAAGCTTAATCGCGTCGAATCGCGTTAAATGCGTCAAATCCAATTGAAACGTATAGATTAGACACGGGAAGGGGAGGGTAGAATAGAACAGAATAGAGTAGAATAGAAGAGATTAGAACAAAATAGGGCTAGAATAGAATAGAGTGGAAAAGAGTAGAGTCGAATAGAGCCGAATAGGCCGAGTAGAGACGAATAGAGACGAACGGAGCTGAATACAGCCAAAAAGAGCCTTAGTGCCGAATCGCACCTAATCGAGCTGAATCAAGCAGATTCGCACCGACTGTCCCCGAATAGCGTCGGAGCGCATCGAATCGAGTTGAGTCACATCGTTTTGCATCAAACAAGGTCAAACTGCTTCATATTGGGTCGAATCCCATCGTATCAGGTCGAATAACCTCGAATTGTGTCAAATCTCATAGAATCCTACTAAATCACGGTGAATAGCATGGAATCGCATCAAATCTCTTTGAATCCCTTCGAATGCCTTCAGATCTGTTCGAATCCAGTCGAAAGCTGCCCAATCACGTCGAATTGAATTGAATTGAATCAAGTAGATTAAAGTAGGGTAGGTTTGGGTGGGGTGCAGCAGGGTTGGGTAGGGTAGAATAGAATAGAGTACGACAGAATAGGAGAGAACAGAACAGAATGGAAAGAATACAACAGAATACAATAGAGTAGAATAGAGTCAAATAGTGCACAACATAGCCGAATTGAGCCAAATGGAGACAAAACGAGGCGAATCGCATCGAATCGCTTTGAATCAGGTCAAATCAAATCGAACCGATTAGAATAGATTAGGGTAGGGAAGGGCAGAATAAAATAGAGGAGAATAGTATAGAACGGAATAGAATGAAGTTGAATGGAGTCCAACAGAGATGGATAGAGACGAAGAGAGCAGAAAAGAGTCGAATAGGGCAGAATAGGGCCGAAATGGCTGAATAGGGCCAAACAAGGCCTAATCGTGCAGAATCCAGCAGAATCAACGCAATTCGAGCCAAGTCGAGCCGAATGGAGCGAAATGGAGCCAAATAGAGCCGATTCGAACCGAATCAAGCTGATTCAAGCCTAATCGCGTGGAAATGCATTGAATCGAATCGGATCAAATAGATTAGAGAAGGGGACGAGAGGGGCGGGGAGGGTAGAATCGAACAGAACAGAACAGTAGAGAATAGAAAGAATAGAATATAGTTCAGTAGGGTAGAGCAGAGAAGAGTCGAGTAGAGTAGAACTGAGTCGAATGGAGTCAAATAGTGCAGGATATAGCTGAAAAGAACCAATTCTAGCCGAATTGAGCCAAATGGAAACAAAACGAGATGAATCGCTTCGAATTGCTTCGAATTGCGTCCAATCGAATCGATTAGAGTAGGGTAGGGTAGAACAGAATAGAGTAGAATGGTGTAGAATGGAGTAGAATGGAGTCCAATGGAGTTGAATAGAGACAGATAGAGTAGAAAAGAGTCGAATTGAGTCGAATAGGGCCGAATAAGCTGAAGCGAGCCAAGTCGAGTTGAAACGAACAGAATCGAGCTGAATCGAAGCGATTCTAGCCAAATCGAGCTGAATCGAGCTGATGTGGCTGCATCGAGCCGATTCACGCAAAACCGCGTCCAACCGCATCAAAATGCTTTGAATCGAATCAAATGGAATAGAATAGGTTAGGGTAGGGTAGTTTCTGATAGGGTAAGCTAGGGTAGAAGAAAGTAGACTACAGTAGAGTAGACAAGAGAAGGCTAGAGTAGTAGCCTAGACTAGTAAGCTGGACTAGTCAGCTAGAACTGGTGGCATAGATCAGTAGCCTAGACAACTAGCCTTGAATAGTACCATTGCCTTGACAAGTACCCTAAGTCATCCGAACTAGTACCCTTGCCTTAACCAGTAGTCTTTAACTAGTCCCTTTGCCTCCAACAGTAGTCTTAACTAGTACCTCGCCTTAACTCGTATGCTTAACTAGTGCCCTTAACTAGTAGCCTTGCCTTAACTAGTAGCCTTAACTAGCATCCTGGCATAAACTAGTAGCCTAAACTACTGACCTTGCCTTAATCAGTACCCCCAACAAGTACCCATGCCTTAACTGGTACCCTGAACTACTATCCTGGCCTTAACTAGTACCCCTAACTAGTACCCTAGCTTTAACTAGTAGCCTGAACTAGTACCCTTGCGTTAAGTAGTACCCTTGCCCGAACTAATACCCTTATTAAGTACCGCACGGCGCGGTAGAATAGGGTACGGTAGCATGCGGTGGAACAGAGAAAATAGAATAGACCAGCAATGGTCAGGGTAGGTTAGTTTAGTGTAGGGTATGGTAGATAGCATAGGATGGAATAGAGAAAATAGAAAACGAGAATAGAATACAACAGAATAGAAAAGAACAGGCTAGATTAGGATAGGGTAGGTCGGGGTAGGGTTCTGTAGGATAGAATAGTGTAGAATGGAGTCGAATGGTGTGGAATGGAGTCGAACAGAGATGAATAGGGTAGAAAAGGGTTGACTAGAGCGGAATAGCTCCAAACAGGACCAAATAGGGCCGAACCGAGCCGAATCAAGGCAAATCGAGCCGAATCGAGTCGGATCGACCACGTTCGAGCTGAATGGAGCCGAATGGAGCCGAAATGAGCCAAAGAGAGACAAACAAAATGAACCGAGCAAAATCACACCTAATCGCATCGAATCTCGTTTAATTCCATCAAATCCCACCAAAAGCCATCGAAACTCATGGAATCTCACCGAATCCCATCTAATTGTGTCAAATCGGGTCGAATGGTGTCGAATTGAATGGAACCGAATTAAATTGAATAGATTAGAGTAGTGTAGGTTAGGCTGGGATTCAGTAGGTTAGGGCACAGAAGAATAGAATAGAGTAGAACAGAAGAGAATACAAAGAGTAGAATGGAGTAGAGTAGAGTAGAGTAGAATAGTCAGAGTTGAGTAGTGCAGAATAGAGATGAATAGATCCAATTCAAGTCAATTGAGTCGAATGGAGAGGTAACGAGTCAAATCACGATGAATCAAATCGAATTGAATAGATTACAGCAAAATAGAGTAGGGTAGAGTAGAATACTTTAAAGTGGAGTAGAACGGTGAGCAATGGAATCGAATGGAGTAGAATAGAGTAGAAAAGAGCCATAGAGGGCCCAAGAGGGCTGAGTCGAGCTGAAGTGAGGCAAATCGAGACTAATGGAGCCGAATCGAGCCTAATCAAGCCGAATCGACACTATTCGAGCCAAATGGAGCCGAATGGACACGAATCGAACCAATTCAACCTGACTCTTGTCAAAATTCGTCGAATCGAATTGAATAGATTAGAGTAGGGGAGGTTCGGGTAGGGTAGGGTAGGGTAGACTAGAGTAGAGTAGAATAGAATACAACAGAACAATACAGAATGAATACAGAAAAGAGTAGGCTAGAGTAGAGTAGCGGGGAATAGAGTAGAGTAGAATAGATTCAAACAGAGACAAATAAGGCCAAATCGAGCCGAATCGCGTCGAAATGGGTTGAATCAAATCCAATCAAGTGGATTAGAATACATTAGAGTTGGGTAGCGTAGGGTAGGGTAGAATAGAGTAGAACAGAATAGAAATAATACAATAGAATAGGGGAGTAGACTAGAGTACAACAGACTAGAATAGAGTCGAATAGAGCTGAATAGAGCCAAATGGAGACAAAATGAGAGGAATCGCATCAAATCGATTTGAGTAAATTAGAGTGGTGTAGGTTAGGGTAGAGCAGAATAGAGTAGAATAGCATAGAATGGTGTGGAATGAATAGAATGGAGTGGAATGGAGTTAAATAGAGACGAATAGAGCAGAAAAGAGTCGAATAGAGCAGAACAGGGCCGAATAAGGCCGAATCGAGCTGCGTCAAGCTTAATCGCGTCGAATCGCGTTAAATGCGTCAAATCCAATTGAAACGTATAGATTAGACACGGGAAGGGGAGGGTAGAATAGAACAGAATAGAGTAGAATAGAAGAGATTAGAACAAAATAGGGCTAGAATAGAATAGAGTGGAAAAGAGTAGAGTCGAATAGAGCCGAATAGGCCGAGTAGAGACGAATAGAGACGAACGGAGCTGAATACAGCCAAAAAGAGCCTTAGTGCCGAATCGCACCTAATCGAGCTGAATCAAGCAGATTCGCACCGACTGTCCCCGAATAGCGTCGGATCGCATCGAATCGAGTTGAGTCACATCGTTTTGCATCAAACAAGGTCCAACTGCTTCCTATTGGGTCGAATCCCATCGTATCAGGTCGAATAACCTCGAATTGTGTCAAATCTCATAGAATCCGACTGAATCACGGTGAATAGCATGGAATCGCATCAAATCTCTTTGAATCCCTTCGAATGCCTTCAGATCTGTTCGAATCCAGTCGAAAGCTGCCCAATCACGTCGAATTGAATTGAATTGAATCAAGTAGATTAAAGTAGGGTAGGTTTGGGTGGGGTGCAGCAGGGTTGGGTAGGGTAGAATAGAATAGAGTACGACAGAATAGGAGAGAACAGAACAGAATAGAAAGAATACAACAGAATACAATAGAGTAGAATAGAGTCAAAGAGTGCACAACATAGCCGAATTGAGCCAAATGGAGACAAAACGAGGCGAATCGCATCGAATCGCTTTGAATCAGGTCAAATCAAATCGAACCGATTAGAATAGATTAGGGTAGGGAAGGGCAGAATAAAATAGAGGAGAATAGTATAGGACGGAATAGAATGAAGTTGAATGGAGTCCAACAGAGATGGATAGAGACGAAGAGAGCAGAAAAGAGTCGAATAGGGCAGAATAGGGCCGAAATGGCTGAATAGGGCCAAACAAGGCCTAATCGTGCAGAATCCAGCAGAATCAACGCAATTCGAGCCAAGTCGAGCCGAATGGAGCGAAATGGAGCCAAATAGAGCCGATTCGAACCGAATCAAGCTGATTCAAGCCTAATCGCGTGGAAATGCATTGAATCGAATCGGATCAAATAGATTAGAGAAGGGGACGAGAGGGGCGGGGAGGGTAGAATCGAACAGAACAGAACAGTAGAGAATAGAAAGAATAGAATATAGTTCAGTAGGGTAGAGCAGAGAAGAGTCGAGTAGAGTAGAACTGAGTCGAATGGAGTCAAATAGTGCAGGATATAGCTGAAAAGAACCAATTCTAGCCGAATTGAGCCAAATGGAAACAAAACGAGATGGATCGCTTCGAATTGCTTCGAATTGCGTCCAATCGAATCGATTAGAGTAGGGTAGGGTAGAACAGAATAGAGTAGAATGGTGTAGAATGGAGTAGAATGGAGTCCAATGGAGTTGAATAGAGACAGATAGAGTAGAAAAGAGTCGAATTGAGTCGAATAGGGCCGAATAAGCTGAAGCGAGCCAAGTCGAGTTGAAACGAACAGAATCGAGCTGAATCGAAGCGATTCTAGCCAAATCGAGCTGAATCGAGCTGATGTGGCTGCATCGAGCCGATTCACGCAAAATCGCGTCCAACCGCATCAAAATGCTTTGAATCGAATCAAATGGAATAGAATAGGTTAGGGTAGGGTAGTTTCTGATAGGGTAAGCTAGGGTAGAAGAAAGTAGACTACAGTAGAGTAGACAAGGGAAGGCTAGAGTAGTAGCCTAGACTAGTAAGCTGGACTAGTCAGCTAGAACTGGTGGCATAGATCAGTAGCCTAGACAACTAGCCTTGAATAGTACCATTGCCTTGACAAGTACCCTAAGTCATCCGAACTAGTACCCTTGCCTTAACCAGTAGTCTTTAACTAGTCCCTTTGCCTCCAACAGTAGTCTTAACTAGTACCTCGCCTTAACTCGTATGCTTAACTAGTGCCCTTAACTAGTAGCCTTGCCTTAACTAGTAGCCTTAACTAGCATCCTGGCATAAACTAGTAGCCTAAACTACTGACCTTGCCTTAATCAGTACCCCCAACAAGTACCCATGCCTTAACTAGTACCCTGAACTACTATCCTGGCCTTAACTAGTACCCTAACTAGTACCCTAGCTTTAACTAGTAGCCTGAACTAGTACCCTTGCGTTAAGTAGTACCCTTGCCCGAACTAATACCCTTATTAAGTACCGCACGGCGCGGTAGAATAGGGTACGGTAGCATGCGGTGGAACAGAGAAAATAGAATAGACCAGCAATGGTCAGGGTAGGTTAGTTTAGTGTAGGGTATGGTAGATAGCATAGGATGGAATAGAGAAAATAGAAAACGAGAATAGAATACAACAGAATAGAAAAGAACAGGCTAGATTAGGATAGGGTAGGTCGGGGTAGGGTTCTGTAGGATAGAATAGTGTAGAATGGAGTCGAATGGTGTGGAATGGAGTCGAACAGAGATGAATAGGGTAGAAAAGGGTTGACTAGAGCGGAATAGCTCCAAACAGGACCAAATAGGGCCGAACCGAGCCGAATCAAGGCAAATCGAGCCGAATCGAGTCGGATCGACCACGTTCGAGCTGAATGGAGCCGAATGGAGCCGAAATGAGCCAAAGAGAGACAAACAAAATGAACCGAGCAAAATCACACCTAATCGCATCGAATCTCGTTTAATTCCATCAAATCCCACCAAAAGCCATCGAAACTCATGGAATCTCACCGAATCCCATCTAATTGTGTCAAATCGGGTCGAATGGTGTCGAATTGAATGGAACCGAATTAAATTGAATAGATTAGAGTAGTGTAGGTTAGGCTGGGATTCAGTAGGTTAGGGCACAGAAGAATAGAATAGAGTAGAACAGAAGAGAATACAAAGAGTAGAATGGAGTAGAGTTGAGTAGAGTAGAATAGTCAGAGTTGAGTAGTGCAGAATAGAGATGAATAGATCCAATTCAAGTCAATTGAGTCGAATGGAGAGGTAACGAGTCAAATCACGATGAATCAAATCGAATTGAATAGATTACAGCAAAATAGAGTAGGGTAGAGTAGAATACTTTAAAATGGAGTAGAACGGTGAGCAATGGAATCGAATGGAGTAGAATAGAGTAGAAAAGAGCCGTAGAGGGCCCAAGAGGGCTGAGTCGAGCTGAAGTGAGGCAAATCGAGACTAATGGAGCCGAATCGAGCCTAATCAAGCCGAATCGACACTATTCGAGCCAAATGGAGCCGAATGGACACGAATCGAACCAATTCAACCTGACTCTTGTCAAAATTCGTCGAATCGAATTGAATAGATTAGAGTAGGGGAGGTTCGGGTAGGGTAGGGTAGGGTAGACTAGAGTAGAGTAGAATAGAATACAACAGAACAATACAGAATGAATACAGAAAAGAGTAGGCTAGAGTAGAGTAGCGGGGAATAGAGTAGAGTAGAATAGATTCAAACAGAGACAAATAAGGCCAAATCGAGCCGAATCGCGTCGAAATGGGTTGAATCAAATCCAATCAAGTGGATTAGAATACATTAGAGTTGGGTAGCGTAGGGTAGGGTAGAATAGAGTAGAACAGAATAGAAATAATACAATAGAATAGGGGAGTAGACTAGAGTACAACAGACTAGAATAGAGTCGAATAGAGCTGAATAGAGCCAAATGGAGACAAAATGAGAGGAATCGCATCGAATCGATTTGAGTAAATTAGAGTGGTGTAGGTTAGGGTAGAGCAGAATAGAGTAGAATAGCATAGAATGGTGTGGAATGAATAGAATGGAGTGGAATGGAGTTAAATAGAGACGAATAGAGCAGAAAAGAGTCGAATAGAGCAGAACAGGGCCGAATAAGGCCGAATCGAGCTGCGTCAAGCTTAATCGCGTCGAATCGCGTTAAATGCGTCAAATCCAATTGAAACGTATAGATTAGACACGGGAAGGGGAGGGTAGAATAGAACAGAATAGAGTAGAATAGAAGAGATTAGAACAAAATAGGGCTAGAATAGAATAGAGTGGAAAAGAGTAGAGTCGAATAGAGCCGAATAGGCCGAGTAGAGACGAATAGAGACGAACGGAGCTGAATACAGCCAAAAAGAGCCTTAGTGCCGAATCGCACCTAATCGAGCTGAATCAAGCAGATTCGCACCGACTGTCCCCGAATAGCGTCGGATCGCATCGAATCGAGTTGAGTCACATCGTTTTGCATCAAACAAGGTCAAACTGCTTCCTATTGGGTCGAATCCCATCGTATCAGGTCGAATAACCTCGAATTGTGTCAAATCTCATAGAATCCGACTGAATCACGGTGAATAGCATGGAATCGCATCAAATCTCTTTGAATCCCTTCGAATGCCTTCAGATCTGTTCGAATCCAGTCGAAAGCTGCCCAATCACGTCGAATTGAATTGAATTGAATCAAGTAGATTAAAGTAGGGTAGGTTTGGGTGGGGTGCAGCAGGGTTGGGTAGGGTAGAATAGAATAGAGTACGACAGAATAGGAGAGAACAGAACAGAATAGAAAGAATACAACAGAATACAATAGAGTAGAATAGAGTCAAATAGTGCACAACATAGCCGAATTGAGCCAAATGGAGACAAAACGAGGCGAATCGCATCGAATCGCTTTGAATCAGGTCAAATCAAATCGAACCGATTAGAATAGATTAGGGTAGGGAAGGGCAGAATAAAATAGAGGAGAATAGTATAGAACGGAATAGAATGAAGTTGAATGGAGTCCAACAGAGATGGATAGAGACGAAGAGAGCAGAAAAGAGTCGAATAGGGCAGAATAGGGCCGAAATGGCTGAATAGGGCCAAACAAGGCCTAATCGTGCAGAATCCAGCAGAATCAACGCAATTCGAGCCAAGTCGAGCCGAATGGAGCGAAATGGAGCCAAATAGAGCCGATTCGAACCGAATCAAGCTGATTCAAGCCTAATCGCGTGGAAATGCATTGAATCGAATCGGATCAAATAGATTAGAGAAGGGGACGAGAGGGGCGGGGAGGGTAGAATCGAACAGAACAGAACAGTAGAGAATAGAAAGAATAGAATATAGTTCAGTAGGGTAGAGCAGAGAAGAGTCGAGTAGAGTAGAACTGAGTCGAATGGAGTCAAATAGTGCAGGATATAGCTGAAAAGAACCAATTCTAGCCGAATTGAGCCAAATGGAAACAAAACGAGATGGATCGCTTCGAATTGCTTCGAATTGCGTCCAATCGAATCGATTAGAGTAGGGTAGGGTAGAACAGAATAGAGTAGAATGGTGTAGAATGGAGTAGAATGGAGTCCAATGGAGTTGAATAGAGACAGATAGAGTAGAAAAGAGTCGAATTGAGTCGAATAGGGCCGAATAAGCTGAAGCGAGCCAAGTCGAGTTGAAACGAACAGAATCGAGCTGAATCGAAGCGATTCTAGCCAAATCGAGCTGAATCGAGCTGATGTGGCTGCATCGAGCCGATTCACGCAAAATCGCGTCCAACCGCATCAAAATGCTTTGAATCGAATCAAATGGAATAGAATAGGTTAGGGTAGGGTAGTTTCTGATAGGGTAAGCTAGGGTAGAAGAAAGTAGACTACAGTAGAGTAGACAAGGGAAGGCTAGAGTAGTAGCCTAGACTAGTAAGCTGGACTAGTCAGCTAGAACTGGTGGCATAGATCAGTAGCCTAGACAACTAGCCTTGAATAGTACCATTGCCTTGACAAGTACCCTAAGTCATCCGAACTAGTACCCTTGCCTTAACCAGTAGTCTTTAACTAGTCCCTTTGCCTCCAACAGTAGTCTTAACTAGTACCTCGCCTTAACTCGTATGCTTAACTAGTGCCCTTAACTAGTAGCCTTGCCTTAACTAGTAGCCTTAACTAGCATCCTGGCATAAACTAGTAGCCTAAACTACTGACCTTGCCTTAATCAGTACCCCCAACAAGTACCCATGCCTTAACTAGTACCCTGAACTACTATCCTGGCCTTAACTAGTACCCTAACTAGTACCCTAGCTTTAACTAGTAGCCTGAACTAGTACCCTTGCGTTAAGTAGTACCCTTGCCCGAACTAATACCCTTATTAAGTACCGCACGGCGCGGTAGAATAGGGTACGGTAGCATGCGGTGGAACAGAGAAAATAGAATAGACCAGCAATGGTCAGGGTAGGTTAGTTTAGTGTAGGGTATGGTAGATAGCATAGGATGGAATAGAGAAAATAGAAAACGAGAATAGAATACAACAGAATAGAAAAGAACAGGCTAGATTAGGATAGGGTAGGTCGGGGTAGGGTTCTGTAGGATAGAATAGTGTAGAATGGAGTCGAATGGTGTGGAATGGAGTCGAACAGAGATGAATAGGGTAGAAAAGGGTTGACTAGAGCGGAATAGCTCCAAACAGGACCAAATAGGGCCGAACCGAGCCGAATCAAGGCAAATCGAGCCGAATCGAGTCGGATCGACCACGTTCGAGCTGAATGGAGCCGAATGGAGCCGAAATGAGCCAAAGAGAGACAAACAAAATGAACCGAGCAAAATCACACCTAATCGCATCGAATCTCGTTTAATTCCATCAAATCCCACCAAAAGCCATCGAAACTCATGGAATCTCACCGAATCCCATCTAATTGTGTCAAATCGGGTCGAATGGTGTCGAATTGAATGGAACCGAATTAAATTGAATAGATTAGAGTAGTGTAGGTTAGGCTGGGATTCAGTAGGTTAGGGCACAGAAGAATAGAATAGAGTAGAACAGAAGAGAATACAAAGAGTAGAATGGAGTAGAGTTGAGTAGAGTAGAATAGTCAGAGTTGAGTAGTGCAGAATAGAGATGAATAGATCCAATTCAAGTCAATTGAGTCGAATGGAGAGGTAACGAGTCAAATCACGATGAATCAAATCGAATTGAATAGATTACAGCAAAATAGAGTAGGGTAGAGTAGAATACTTTAAAATGGAGTAGAACGGTGAGCAATGGAATCGAATGGAGTAGAATAGAGTAGAAAAGAGCCGTAGAGGGCCCAAGAGGGCTGAGTCGAGCTGAAGTGAGGCAAATCGAGACTAATGGAGCCGAATCGAGCCTAATCAAGCCGAATCGACACTATTCGAGCCAAATGGAGCCGAATGGACACGAATCGAACCAATTCAACCTGACTCTTGTCAAAATTCGTCGAATCGAATTGAATAGATTAGAGTAGGGGAGGTTCGGGTAGGGTAGGGTAGGGTAGACTAGAGTAGAGTAGAATAGAATACAACAGAACAATACAGAATGAATACAGAAAAGAGTAGGCTAGAGTAGAGTAGCGGGGAATAGAGTAGAGTAGAATAGATTCAAACAGAGACAAATAAGGCCAAATCGAGCCGAATCGCGTCGAAATGGGTTGAATCAAATCCAATCAAGTGGATTAGAATACATTAGAGTTGGGTAGCGTAGGGTAGGGTAGAATAGAGTAGAACAGAATAGAAATAATACAATAGAATAGGGGAGTAGACTAGAGTACAACAGACTAGAATAGAGTCGAATAGAGCTGAATAGAGCCAAATGGAGACAAAATGAGAGGAATCGCATCGAATCGATTTGAGTAAATTAGAGTGGTGTAGGTTAGGGTAGAGCAGAATAGAGTAGAATAGCATAGAATGGTGTGGAATGAATAGAATGGAGTGGAATGGAGTTAAATAGAGACGAATAGAGCAGAAAAGAGTCGAATAGAGCAGAACAGGGCCGAATAAGGCCGAATCGAGCTGCGTCAAGCTTAATCGCGTCGAATCGCGTTAAATGCGTCAAATCCAATTGAAACGTATAGATTAGACACGGGAAGGGGAGGGTAGAATAGAACAGAATAGAGTAGAATAGAAGAGATTAGAACAAAATAGGGCTAGAATAGAATAGAGTGGAAAAGAGTAGAGTCGAATAGAGCCGAATAGGCCGAGTAGAGACGAATAGAGACGAACGGAGCTGAATACAGCCAAAAAGAGCCTTAGTGCCGAATCGCACCTAATCGAGCTGAATCAAGCAGATTCGCACCGACTGTCCCCGAATAGCGTCGGATCGCATCGAATCGAGTTGAGTCACATCGTTTTGCATCAAACAAGGTCAAACTGCTTCCTATTGGGTCGAATCCCATCGTATCAGGTCGAATAACCTCGAATTGTGTCAAATCTCATAGAATCCGACTGAATCACGGTGAATAGCATGGAATCGCATCAAATCTCTTTGAATCCCTTCGAATGCCTTCAGATCTGTTCGAATCCAGTCGAAAGCTGCGCAATCACGTCGAATTGAATTGAATTGAATCAAGTAGATTAAAGTAGGGTAGGTTTGGGTGGGGTGCAGCAGGGGTGGGTAGGGTAGAATAGAATAGAGTACGACAGAATAGGAGAGAACAGAACAGAATAGAAAGAATACAACAGAATACAATAGAGTAGAATAGAGTCAAAGAGTGCACAACATAGCCGAATTGAGCCAAATGGAGACAAAACGAGGCGAATCGCATCGAATCGCTTTGAATCAGGTCAAATCAAATCGAACCGATTAGAATAGATTAGGGTAGGGAAGGGCAGAATAAAATAGAGGAGAATAGTATAGAACGGAATAGAATGAAGTTGAATGGAGTCCAACAGAGATGGATAGAGACGAAGAGAGCAGAAAAGAGTCGAATAGGGCAGAATAGGGCCGAAATGGCTGAATAGGGCCAAACAAGGCCTAATCGTGCAGAATCCAGCAGAATCAACGCAATTCGAGCCAAGTCGAGCCGAATGGAGCGAAATGGAGCCAAATAGAGCCGATTCGAACCGAATCAAGCTGATTCAAGCCTAATCGCGTGGAAATGCATTGAATCGAATCGGATCAAATAGATTAGAGAAGGGGACGAGAGGGGCGGGGAGGGTAGAATCGAACAGAACAGAACAGTAGAGAATAGAAAGAATAGAATATAGTTCAGTAGGGTAGAGCAGAGAAGAGTCGAGTAGAGTAGAACTGAGTCGAATGGAGTCAAATAGTGCAGGATATAGCTGAAAAGAACCAATTCTAGCCGAATTGAGCCAAATGGAAACAAAACGAGATGAATCGCTTCGAATTGCTTCGAATTGCGTCCAATCGAATCGATTAGAGTAGGGTAGGGTAGAACAGAATAGAGTAGAATGGTGTAGAATGGAGTAGAATGGAGTCCAATGGAGTTGAATAGAGACAGATAGAGTAGAAAAGAGTCGAATTGAGTCGAATAGGGCCGAATAAGCTGAAGCGAGCCAAGTCGAGTTGAAACGAACAGAATCGAGCTGAATCGAAGCGATTCTAGCCAAATCGAGCTGAATCGAGCTGATGTGGCTGCATCGAGCCGATTCACGCAAAATCGCGTCCAACCGCATCAAAATGCTTTGAATCGAATCAAATGGAATAGAATAGGTTAGGGTAGGGTAGTTTCTGATAGGGTAAGCTAGGGTAGAAGAAAGTAGACTACAGTAGAGTAGACAAGAGAAGGCTAGAGTAGTAGCCTAGACTAGTAAGCTGGACTAGTCAGCTAGAACTGGTGGCATAGATCAGTAGCCTAGACAACTAGCCTTGAATAGTACCATTGCCTTGACAAGTACCCTAAGTCATCCGAACTAGTACCCTTGCCTTAACCAGTAGTCTTTAACTAGTCCCTTTGCCTCCAACAGTAGTCTTAACTAGTACCTCGCCTTAACTCGTATGCTTAACTAGTGCCCTTAACTAGTAGCCTTGCCTTAACTAGTAGCCTTAACTAGCATCCTGGCATAAACTAGTAGCCTAAACTACTGACCTTGCCTTAATCAGTACCCCCAACAAGTACCCATGCCTTAACTAGTACCCTGAACTACTATCCTGGCCTTAACTAGTACCCTAACTAGTACCCTAGCTTTAACTAGTAGCCTGAACTAGTACCCTTGCGTTAAGTAGTACCCTTGCCCGAACTAATACCCTTATTAAGTACCGCACGGCGCGGTAGAATAGGGTACGGTAGCATGCGGTGGAACAGAGAAAATAGAATAGACCAGCAATGGTCAGGGTAGGTTAGTTTAGTGTAGGGTATGGTAGATAGCATAGGATGGAATAGAGAAAATAGAAAACGAGAATAGAATACAACAGAATAGAAAAGAACAGGCTAGATTAGGATAGGGTAGGTCGGGGTAGGGTTCTGTAGGATAGAATAGTGTAGAATGGAGTCGAATGGTGTGGAATGGAGTCGAACAGAGATGAATAGGGTAGAAAAGGGTTGACTAGAGCGGAATAGCTCCAAACAGGACCAAATAGGGCCGAACCGAGCCGAATCAAGGCAAATCGAGCCGAATCGAGTCGGATCGACCACGTTCGAGCTGAATGGAGCCGAATGGAGCCGAAATGAGCCAAAGAGAGACAAACAAAATGAACCGAGCAAAATCACACCTAATCGCATCGAATCTCGTTTAATTCCATCAAATCCCACCAAAAGCCATCGAAACTCATGGAATCTCACCGAATCCCATCTAATTGTGTCAAATCGGGTCGAATGGTGTCGAATTGAATGGAACCGAATTAAATTGAATAGATTAGAGTAGTGTAGGTTAGGCTGGGATTCAGTAGGTTAGGGCACAGAAGAATAGAATAGAGTAGAACAGAAGAGAATACAAAGAGTAGAATGGAGTAGAGTTGAGTAGAGTAGAATAGTCAGAGTTGAGTAGTGCAGAATAGAGATGAATAGATCCAATTCAAGTCAATTGAGTCGAATGGAGAGGTAACGAGTCAAATCACGATGAATCAAATCGAATTGAATAGATTACAGCAAAATAGAGTAGGGTAGAGTAGAATACTTTAAAATGGAGTAGAACGGTGAGCAATGGAATCGAATGGAGTAGAATAGAGTAGAAAAGAGCCGTAGAGGGCCCAAGAGGGCTGAGTCGAGCTGAAGTGAGGCAAATCGAGACTAATGGAGCCGAATCGAGCCTAATCAAGCCGAATCGACACTATTCGAGCCAAATGGAGCCGAATGGACACGAATCGAACCAATTCAACCTGACTCTTGTCAAAATTCGTCGAATCGAATTGAATAGATTAGAGTAGGGGAGGTTCGGGTAGGGTAGGGTAGGGTAGACTAGAGTAGAGTAGAATAGAATACAACAGAACAATACAGAATGAATACAGAAAAGAGTAGGCTAGAGTAGAGTAGCGGGGAATAGAGTAGAATAGATTCAAACAGAGACAAATAAGGCCAAATCGAGCCGAATCGCGTCGAAATGGGTTGAATCAAATCCAATCAAGTGGATTAGAATACATTAGAGTTGGGTAGCGTAGGGTAGGGTAGAATAGAGTAGAACAGAATAGAAATAATACAATAGAATAGGGGAGTAGACTAGAGTACAACAGACTAGAATAGAGTCGAATAGAGCTGAATAGAGCCAAATGGAGACAAAATGAGAGGAATCGCATCGAATCGATTTGAGTAAATTAGAGTGGTGTAGGTTAGGGTAGAGCAGAATAGAGTAGAATAGCATAGAATGGTGTGGAATGAATAGAATGGAGTGGAATGGAGTTAAATAGAGACGAATAGAGCAGAAGAGAGTCGAATAGAGCAGAACAGGGCCGAATAAGGCCGAATCGAGCTGCGTCAAGCTTAATCGCGTCGAATCGCGTTAAATGCGTCAAATCCAATTGAAACGTATAGATTAGACACGGGAAGGGGAGGGTAGAATAGAACAGAATAGAGTAGAATAGAAGAGATTAGAACAAAATAGGGCTAGAATAGAATAGAGTGGAAAAGAGTAGAGTCGAATAGAGCCGAATAGGCCGAGTAGAGACGAATAGAGACGAACGGAGCTGAATACAGCCAAAAAGAGCCTTAGTGCCGAATCGCACCTAATCGAGCTGAATCAAGCAGATTCGCACCGACTGTCCCCGAATAGCGTCGGATCGCATCGAATCGAGTTGAGTCACATCGTTTTGCATCAAACAAGGTCAAACTGCTTCATATTGGGTCGAATCCCATCGTATCAGGTCGAATAACCTCGAATTGTGTCAAATCTCATAGAATCCGACTGAATCACGGTGAATAGCATGGAATCGCATCAAATCTCTTTGAATCCCTTCGAATGCCTTCAGATCTGTTCGAATCCAGTCGAAAGCTGCCCAATCACGTCGAATTGAATTGAATTGAATCAAGTAGATTAAAGTAGGGTAGGTTTGGGTGGGGTGCAGCAGGGTTGGGTAGGGTAGAATAGAATAGAGTACGACAGAATAGGAGAGAACAGAACAGAATAGAAAGAATACAACAGAATACAATAGAGTAGAATAGAGTCAAAGAGTGCACAACATAGCCGAATTGAGCCAAATGGAGACAAAACGAGGCGAATCGCATCGAATCGCTTTGAATCAGGTCAAATCAAATCGAACCGATTAGAATAGATTAGGGTAGGGAAGGGCAGAATAAAATAGAGGAGAATAGTATAGAACGGAATAGAATGAAGTTGAATGGAGTCCAACAGAGATGGATAGAGACGAAGAGAGCAGAAAAGAGTCGAATAGGGCAGAATAGGGCCGAAATGGCTGAATAGGGCCAAACAAGGCCTAATCGTGCAGAATCCAGCAGAATCAACGCAATTCGAGCCAAGTCGAGCCGAATGGAGCGAAATGGAGCCAAATAGAGCCGATTCGAACCGAATCAAGCTGATTCAAGCCTAATCGCGTGGAAATGCATTGAATCGAATCGGATCAAATAGATTAGAGAAGGGGACGAGAGGGGCGGGGAGGGTAGAATCGAACAGAACAGAACAGTAGAGAATAGAAAGAATAGAATATAGTTCAGTAGGGTAGAGCAGAGAAGAGTCGAGTAGAGTAGAACTGAGTCGAATGGAGTCAAATAGTGCAGGATATAGCTGAAAAGAACCAATTCTAGCCGAATTGAGCCAAATGGAAACAAAACGAGATGGATCGCTTCGAATTGCTTCGAATTGCGTCCAATCAAATCGATTAGAGTAGGGTAGGGTAGAACAGAATAGAGTAGAATGGTGTAGAATGGAGTAGAATGGAGTCCAATGGAGTTGAATAGAGACAGATAGAGTAGAAAAGAGTCGAATTGAGTCGAATAGGGCCGAATAAGCTGAAGCGAGCCAAGTCGAGTTGAAACGAACAGAATCGAGCTGAATCGAAGCGATTCTAGCCAAATCGAGCTGAATCGAGCTGATGTGGCTGCATCGAGCCGATTCACGCAAAATCGCGTCCAACCGCATCAAAATGCTTTGAATCGAATCAAATGGAATAGAATAGGTTAGGGTAGGGTAGTTTCTGATAGGGTAAGCTAGGGTAGAAGAAAGTAGACTACAGTAGAGTAGACAAGGGAAGGCTAGAGTAGTAGCCTAGACTAGTAAGCTGGACTAGTCAGCTAGAACTGGTGGCATAGATCAGTAGCCTAGACAACTAGCCTTGAATAGTACCATTGCCTTGACAAGTACCCTAAGTCATCCGAACTAGTACCCTTGCCTTAACCAGTAGTCTTTAACTAGTCCCTTTGCCTCCAACAGTAGTCTTAACTAGTACCTCGCCTTAACTCGTATGCTTAACTAGTGCCCTTAACTAGTAGCCTTGCCTTAACTAGTAGCCTTAACTAGCATCCTGGCATAAACTAGTAGCCTAAACTACTGACCTTGCCTTAATCAGTACCCCCAACAAGTACCCATGCCTTAACTAGTACCCTGAACTACTATCCTGGCCTTAACTAGTACCCTAACTAGTACCCTAGCTTTAACTAGTAGCCTGAACTAGTACCCTTGCGTTAAGTAGTACCCTTGCCCGAACTAATACCCTTATTAAGTACCGCACGGCGCGGTAGAATAGGGTACGGTAGCATGCGGTGGAACAGAGAAAATAGAATAGACCAGCAATGGTCAGGGTAGGTTAGTTTAGTGTAGGGTATGGTAGATAGCATAGGATGGAATAGAGAAAATAGAAAACGAGAATAGAATACAACAGAATAGAAAAGAACAGGCTAGATTAGGATAGGGTAGGTCGGGGTAGGGTTCTGTAGGATAGAATAGTGTAGAATGGAGTCGAATGGTGTGGAATGGAGTCGAACAGAGATGAATAGGGTAGAAAAGGGTTGACTAGAGCGGAATAGCTCCAAACAGGACCAAATAGGGCCGAACCGAGCCGAATCAAGGCAAATCGAGCCGAATCGAGTCGGATCGACCACGTTCGAGCTGAATGGAGCCGAATGGAGCCGAAATGAGCCAAAGAGAGACAAACAAAATGAACCGAGCAAAATCACACCTAATCGCATCGAATCTCGTTTAATTCCATCAAATCCCACCAAAAGCCATCGAAACTCATGGAATCTCACCGAATCCCATCTAATTGTGTCAAATCGGGTCGAATGGTGTCGAATTGAATGGAACCGAATTAAATTGAATAGATTAGAGTAGTGTAGGTTAGGCTGGGATTCAGTAGGTTAGGGCACAGAAGAATAGAATAGAGTAGAACAGAAGAGAATACAAAGAGTAGAATGGAGTAGAGTTGAGTAGAGTAGAATAGTCAGAGTTGAGTAGTGCAGAATAGAGATGAATAGATCCAATTCAAGTCAATTGAGTCGAATGGAGAGGTAACGAGTCAAATCACGATGAATCAAATCGAATTGAATAGATTACAGCAAAATAGAGTAGGGTAGAGTAGAATACTTTAAAATGGAGTAGAACGGTGAGCAATGGAATCGAATGGAGTAGAATAGAGTAGAAAAGAGCCGTAGAGGGCCCAAGAGGGCTGAGTCGAGCTGAAGTGAGGCAAATCGAGACTAATGGAGCCGAATCGAGCCTAATCAAGCCGAATCGACACTATTCGAGCCAAATGGAGCCGAATGGACACGAATCGAACCAATTCAACCTGACTCTTGTCAAAATTCGTCGAATCGAATTGAATAGATTAGAGTAGGGGAGGTTCGGGTAGGGTAGGGTAGGGTAGACTAGAGTAGAGTAGAATAGAATACAACAGAACAATACAGAATGAATACAGAAAAGAGTAGGCTAGAGTAGAGTAGCGGGGAATAGAGTAGAGTAGAATAGATTCAAACAGAGACAAATAAGGCCAAATCGAGCCGAATCGCGTCGAAATGGGTTGAATCAAATCCAATCAAGTGGATTAGAATACATTAGAGTTGGGTAGCGTAGGGTAGGGTAGAATAGAGTAGAACAGAATAGAAATAATACAATAGAATAGGGGAGTAGACTAGAGTACAACAGACTAGAATAGAGTCGAATAGAGCTGAATAGAGCCAAATGGAGACAAAATGAGAGGAATCGCATCGAATCGATTTGAGTAAATTAGAGTGGTGTAGGTTAGGGTAGAGCAGAATAGAGTAGAATAGCATAGAATGGTGTGGAATGAATAGAATGGAGTGGAATGGAGTTAAATAGAGACGAATAGAGCAGAAAAGAGTCGAATAGAGCAGAACAGGGCCGAATAAGGCCGAATCGAGCTGCGTCAAGCTTAATCGCGTCGAATCGCGTTAAATGCGTCAAATCCAATTGAAACGTATAGATTAGACACGGGAAGGGGAGGGTAGAATAGAACAGAATAGAGTAGAATAGAAGAGATTAGAACAAAATAGGGCTAGAATAGAATAGAGTGGAAAAGAGTAGAGTCGAATAGAGCCGAATAGGCCGAGTAGAGACGAATAGAGACGAACGGAGCTGAATACAGCCAAAAAGAGCCTTAGTGCCGAATCGCACCTAATCGAGCTGAATCAAGCAGATTCGCACCGACTGTCCCCGAATAGCGTCGGATCGCATCGAATCGAGTTGAGTCACATCGTTTTGCATCAAACAAGGTCAAACTGCTTCCTATTGGGTCGAATCCCATCGTATCAGGTCGAATAACCTCGAATTGTGTCAAATCTCATAGAATCCGACTGAATCACGGTGAATAGCATGGAATCGCATCAAATCTCTTTGAATCCCTTCGAATGCCTTCAGATCTGTTCGAATCCAGTCGAAAGCTGCGCAATCACGTCGAATTGAATTGAATTGAATCAAGTAGATTAAAGTAGGGTAGGTTTGGGTGGGGTGCAGCAGGGTTGGGTAGGGTAGAATAGAATAGAGTACGACAGAATAGGAGAGAACAGAACAGAATAGAAAGAATACAACAGAATACAATAGAGTAGAATAGAGTCAAAGAGTGCACAACATAGCCGAATTGAGCCAAATGGAGACAAAACGAGGCGAATCGCATCGAATCGCTTTGAATCAGGTCAAATCAAATCGAACCGATTAGAATAGATTAGGGTAGGGAAGGGCAGAATAAAATAGAGGAGAATAGTATAGAACGGAATAGAATGAAGTTGAATGGAGTCCAACAGAGATGGATAGAGACGAAGAGAGCAGAAAAGAGTCGAATAGGGCAGAATAGGGCCGAAATGGCTGAATAGGGCCAAACAAGGCCTAATCGTGCAGAATCCAGCAGAATCAACGCAATTCGAGCCAAGTCGAGCCGAATGGAGCGAAATGGAGCCAAATAGAGCCGATTCGAACCGAATCAAGCTGATTCAAGCCTAATCGCGTGGAAATGCATTGAATCGAATCGGATCAAATAGATTAGAGAAGGGGACGAGAGGGGCGGGGAGGGTAGAATCGAACAGAACAGAACAGTAGAGAATAGAAAGAATAGAATATAGTTCAGTAGGGTAGAGCAGAGAAGAGTCGAGTAGAGTAGAACTGAGTCGAATGGAGTCAAATAGTGCAGGATATAGCTGAAAAGAACCAATTCTAGCCGAATTGAGCCAAATGGAAACAAAACGAGATGAATCGCTTCGAATTGCTTCGAATTGCGTCCAATCGAATCGATTAGAGTAGGGTAGGGTAGAACAGAATAGAGTAGAATGGTGTAGAATGGAGTAGAATGGAGTCCAATGGAGTTGAATAGAGACAGATAGAGTAGAAAAGAGTCGAATTGAGTCGAATAGGGCCGAATAAGCTGAAGCGAGCCAAGTCGAGTTGAAACGAACAGAATCGAGCTGAATCGAAGCGATTCTAGCCAAATCGAGCTGAATCGAGCTGATGTGGCTGCATCGAGCCGATTCACGCAAAATCGCGTCCAACCGCATCAAAATGCTTTGAATCGAATCAAATGGAATAGAATAGGTTAGGGTAGGGTAGTTTCTGATAGGGTAAGCTAGGGTAGAAGAAAGTAGACTACAGTAGAGTAGACAAGGGAAGGCTAGAGTAGTAGCCTAGACTAGTAAGCTGGACTAGTCAGCTAGAACTGGTGGCATAGATCAGTAGCCTAGACAACTAGCCTTGAATAGTACCATTGCCTTGACAAGTACCCTAAGTCATCCGAACTAGTACCCTTGCCTTAACCAGTAGTCTTTAACTAGTCCCTTTGCCTCCAACAGTAGTCTTAACTAGTACCTCGCCTTAACTCGTATGCTTAACTAGTGCCCTTAACTAGTAGCCTTGCCTTAACTAGTAGCCTTAACTAGCATCCTGGCATAAACTAGTAGCCTAAACTACTGACCTTGCCTTAATCAGTACCCCCAACAAGTACCCATGCCTTAACTAGTACCCTGAACTACTATCCTGGCCTTAACTAGTACCCTAACTAGTACCCTAGCTTTAACTAGTAGCCTGAACTAGTACCCTTGCGTTAAGTAGTACCCTTGCCCGAACTAATACCCTTATTAAGTACCGCACGGCGCGGTAGAATAGGGTACGGTAGCATGCGGTGGAACAGAGAAAATAGAATAGACCAGCAATGGTCAGGGTAGGTTAGTTTAGTGTAGGGTATGGTAGATAGCATAGGATGGAATAGAGAAAATAGAAAACGAGAATAGAATACAACAGAATAGAAAAGAACAGGCTAGATTAGGATAGGGTAGGTCGGGGTAGGGTTCTGTAGGATAGAATAGTGTAGAATGGAGTCGAATGGTGTGGAATGGAGTCGAACAGAGATGAATAGGGTAGAAAAGGGTTGACTAGAGCGGAATAGCTCCAAACAGGACCAAATAGGGCCGAACCGAGCCGAATCAAGGCAAATCGAGCCGAATCGAGTCGGATCGACCACGTTCGAGCTGAATGGAGCCGAATGGAGCCGAAATGAGCCAAAGAGAGACAAACAAAATGAACCGAGCAAAATCACACCTAATCGCATCGAATCTCGTTTAATTCCATCAAATCCCACCAAAAGCCATCGAAACTCATGGAATCTCACCGAATCCCATCTAATTGTGTCAAATCGGGTCGAATGGTGTCGAATTGAATGGAACCGAATTAAATTGAATAGATTAGAGTAGTGTAGGTTAGGCTGGGATTCAGTAGGTTAGGGCACAGAAGAATAGAATAGAGTAGAACAGAAGAGAATACAAAGAGTAGAATGGAGTAGAGTTGAGTAGAGTAGAATAGTCAGAGTTGAGTAGTGCAGAATAGAGATGAATAGATCCAATTCAAGTCAATTGAGTCGAATGGAGAGGTAACGAGTCAAATCACGATGAATCAAATCGAATTGAATAGATTACAGCAAAATAGAGTAGGGTAGAGTAGAATACTTTAAAATGGAGTAGAACGGTGAGCAATGGAATCGAATGGAGTAGAATAGAGTAGAAAAGAGCCGTAGAGGGCCCAAGAGGGCTGAGTCGAGCTGAAGTGAGGCAAATCGAGACTAATGGAGCCGAATCGAGCCTAATCAAGCCGAATCGACACTATTCGAGCCAAATGGAGCCGAATGGACACGAATCGAACCAATTCAACCTGACTCTTGTCAAAATTCGTCGAATCGAATTGAATAGATTAGAGTAGGGGAGGTTCGGGTAGGGTAGGGTAGGGTAGACTAGAGTAGAGTAGAATAGAATACAACAGAACAATACAGAATGAATACAGAAAAGAGTAGGCTAGAGTAGAGTAGCGGGGAATAGAGTAGAGTAGAATAGATTCAAACAGAGACAAATAAGGCCAAATCGAGCCGAATCGCGTCGAAATGGGTTGAATCAAATCCAATCAAGTGGATTAGAATACATTAGAGTTGGGTAGCGTAGGGTAGGGTAGAATAGAGTAGAACAGAATAGAAATAATACAATAGAATAGGGGAGTAGACTAGAGTACAACAGACTAGAATAGAGTCGAATAGAGCTGAATAGAGCCAAATGGAGACAAAATGAGAGGAATCGCATCGAATCGATTTGAGTAAATTAGAGTGGTGTAGGTTAGGGTAGAGCAGAATAGAGTAGAATAGCATAGAATGGTGTGGAATGAATAGAATGGAGTGGAATGGAGTTAAATAGAGACGAATAGAGCAGAAGAGAGTCGAATAGAGCAGAACAGGGCCGAATAAGGCCGAATCGAGCTGCGTCAAGCTTAATCGCGTCGAATCGCGTTAAATGCGTCAAATCCAATTGAAACGTATAGATTAGACACGGGAAGGGGAGGGTAGAATAGAACAGAATAGAGTAGAATAGAAGAGATTAGAACAAAATAGGGCTAGAATAGAATAGAGTGGAAAAGAGTAGAGTCGAATAGAGCCGAATAGGCCGAGTAGAGACGAATAGAGACGAACGGAGCTGAATACAGCCAAAAAGAGCCTTAGTGCCGAATCGCACCTAATCGAGCTGAATCAAGCAGATTCGCACCGACTGTCCCCGAATAGCGTCGGATCGCATCGAATCGAGTTGAGTCACATCGTTTTGCATCAAACAAGGTCCAACTGCTTCCTATTGGGTCGAATCCCATCGTATCAGGTCGAATAACCTCGAATTGTGTCAAATCTCATAGAATCCGACTGAATCACGGTGAATAGCATGGAATCGCATCAAATCTCTTTGAATCCCTTCGAATGCCTTCAGATCTGTTCGAATCCAGTCGAAAGCTGCCCAATCACGTCGAATTGAATTGAATTGAATCAAGTAGATTAAAGTAGGGTAGGTTTGGGTGGGGTGCAGCAGGGTTGGGTAGGGTAGAATAGAATAGAGTACGACAGAATAGGAGAGAACAGAACAGAATAGAAAGAATACAACAGAATACAATAGAGTAGAATAGAGTCAAAGAGTGCACAACATAGCCGAATTGAGCCAAATGGAGACAAAACGAGGCGAATCGCATCGAATCGCTTTGAATCAGGTCAAATCAAATCGAACCGATTAGAATAGATTAGGGTAGGGAAGGGCAGAATAAAATAGAGGAGAATAGTATAGAACGGAATAGAATGAAGTTGAATGGAGTCCAACAGAGATGGATAGAGACGAAGAGAGCAGAAAAGAGTCGAATAGGGCAGAATAGGGCCGAAATGGCTGAATAGGGCCAAACAAGGCCTAATCGTGCAGAATCCAGCAGAATCAACGCAATTCGAGCCAAGTCGAGCCGAATGGAGCGAAATGGAGCCAAATAGAGCCGATTCGAACCGAATCAAGCTGATTCAAGCCTAATCGCGTGGAAATGCATTGAATCGAATCGGATCAAATAGATTAGAGAAGGGGACGAGAGGGGCGGGGAGGGTAGAATCGAACAGAACAGAACAGTAGAGAATAGAAAGAATAGAATATAGTTCAGTAGGGTAGAGCAGAGAAGAGTCGAGTAGAGTAGAACTGAGTCGAATGGAGTCAAATAGTGCAGGATATAGCTGAAAAGAACCAATTCTAGCCGAATTGAGCCAAATGGAAACAAAACGAGATGGATCGCTTCGAATTGCTTCGAATTGCGTCCAATCGAATCGATTAGAGTAGGGTAGGGTAGAACAGAATAGAGTAGAATGGTGTAGAATGGAGTAGAATGGAGTCCAATGGAGTTGAATAGAGACAGATAGAGTAGAAAAGAGTCGAATTGAGTCGAATAGGGCCGAATAAGCTGAAGCGAGCCAAGTCGAGTTGAAACGAACAGAATCGAGCTGAATCGAAGCGATTCTAGCCAAATCGAGCTGAATCGAGCTGATGTGGCTGCATCGAGCCGATTCACGCAAAATCGCGTCCAACCGCATCAAAATGCTTTGAATCGAATCAAATGGAATAGAATAGGTTAGGGTAGGGTAGTTTCTGATAGGGTAAGCTAGGGTAGAAGAAAGTAGACTACAGTAGAGTAGACAAGAGAAGGCTAGAGTAGTAGCCTAGACTAGTAAGCTGGACTAGTCAGCTAGAACTGGTGGCATAGATCAGTAGCCTAGACAACTAGCCTTGAATAGTACCATTGCCTTGACAAGTACCCTAAGTCATCCGAACTAGTACCCTTGCCTTAACCAGTAGTCTTTAACTAGTCCCTTTGCCTCCAACAGTAGTCTTAACTAGTACCTCGCCTTAACTCGTATGCTTAACTAGTGCCCTTAACTAGTAGCCTTGCCTTAACTAGTAGCCTTAACTAGCATCCTGGCATAAACTAGTAGCCTAAACTACTGACCTTGCCTTAATCAGTACCCCCAACAAGTACCCATGCCTTAACTAGTACCCTGAACTACTATCCTGGCCTTAACTAGTACCCTAACTAGTACCCTAGCTTTAACTAGTAGCCTGAACTAGTACCCTTGCGTTAAGTAGTACCCTTGCCCGAACTAATACCCTTATTAAGTACCGCACGGCGCGGTAGAATAGGGTACGGTAGCATGCGGTGGAACAGAGAAAATAGAATAGACCAGCAATGGTCAGGGTAGGTTAGTTTAGTGTAGGGTATGGTAGATAGCATAGGATGGAATAGAGAAAATAGAAAACGAGAATAGAATACAACAGAATAGAAAAGAACAGGCTAGATTAGGATAGGGTAGGTGGGGGTAGGGTTCTGTAGGATAGAATAGTGTAGAATGGAGTCGAATGGTGTGGAATGGAGTCGAACAGAGATGAATAGGGTAGAAAAGGGTTGACTAGAGCGGAATAGCTCCAAACAGGACCAAATAGGGCCGAACCGAGCCGAATCAAGGCAAATCGAGCCGAATCGAGTCGGATCGACCACGTTCGAGCTGAATGGAGCCGAATGGAGCCGAAATGAGCCAAAGAGAGACAAACAAAATGAACCGAGCAAAATCACACCTAATCGCATCGAATCTCGTTTAATTCCATCAAATCCCACCAAAAGCCATCGAAACTCATGGAATCTCACCGAATCCCATCTAATTGTGTCAAATCGGGTCGAATGGTGTCGAATTGAATGGAACCGAATTAAATTGAATAGATTAGAGTAGTGTAGGTTAGGCTGGGATTCAGTAGGTTAGGGCACAGAAGAATAGAATAGAGTAGAACAGAAGAGAATACAAAGAGTAGAATGGAGTAGAGTTGAGTAGAGTAGAATAGTCAGAGTTGAGTAGTGCAGAATAGAGATGAATAGATCCAATTCAAGTCAATTGAGTCGAATGGAGAGGTAACGAGTCAAATCACGATGAATCAAATCGAATTGAATAGATTACAGCAAAATAGAGTAGGGTAGAGTAGAATACTTTAAAATGGAGTAGAACGGTGAGCAATGGAATCGAATGGAGTAGAATAGAGTAGAAAAGAGCCGTAGAGGGCCCAAGAGGGCTGAGTCGAGCTGAAGTGAGGCAAATCGAGACTAATGGAGCCGAATCGAGCCTAATCAAGCCGAATCGACACTATTCGAGCCAAATGGAGCCGAATGGACACGAATCGAACCAATTCAACCTGACTCTTGTCAAAATTCGTCGAATCGAATTGAATAGATTAGAGTAGGGGAGGTTCGGGTAGGGTAGGGTAGGGTAGACTAGAGTAGAGTAGAATAGAATACAACAGAACAATACAGAATGAATACAGAAAAGAGTAGGCTAGAGTAGAGTAGCGGGGAATAGAGTAGAGTAGAATAGATTCAAACAGAGACAAATAAGGCCAAATCGAGCCGAATCGCGTCGAAATGGGTTGAATCAAATCCAATCAAGTGGATTAGAATACATTAGAGTTGGGTAGCGTAGGGTAGGGTAGAATAGAGTAGAACAGAATAGAAATAATACAATAGAATAGGGGAGTAGACTAGAGTACAACAGACTAGAATAGAGTCGAATAGAGCTGAATAGAGCCAAATGGAGACAAAATGAGAGGAATCGCATCGAATCGATTTGAGTAAATTAGAGTGGTGTAGGTTAGGGTAGAGCAGAATAGAGTAGAATAGCATAGAATGGTGTGGAATGAATAGAATGGAGTGGAATGGAGTTAAATAGAGACGAATAGAGCAGAAGAGAGTCGAATAGAGCAGAACAGGGCCGAATAAGGCCGAATCGAGCTGCGTCAAGCTTAATCGCGTCGAATCGCATTAAATGCGTCAAATCCAATTGAAACGTATAGATTAGACACGGGAAGGGGAGGGTAGAATAGAACAGAATAGAGTAGAATAGAAGAGATTAGAACAAAATAGGGCTAGAATAGAATAGAGTGGAAAAGAGTAGAGTCGAATAGAGCCGAATAGGCCGAGTAGAGACGAATAGAGACGAACGGAGCTGAATACAGCCAAAAAGAGCCTTAGTGCCGAATCGCACCTAATCGAGCTGAATCAAGCAGATTCGCACCGACTGTCCCCGAATAGCGTCGGATCGCATCGAATCGAGTTGAGTCACATCGTTTTGCATCAAACAAGGTCAAACTGCTTCCTATTGGGTCGAATCCCATCGTATCAGGTCGAATAACCTCGAATTGTGTCAAATCTCATAGAATCCGACTGAATCACGGTGAATAGCATGGAATCGCATCAAATCTCTTTGAATCCCTTCGAATGCCTTCAGATCTGTTCGAATCCAGTCGAAAGCTGCCCAATCACGTCGAATTGAATTGAATTGAATCAAGTAGATTAAAGTAGGGTAGGTTTGGGTGGGGTGCAGCAGGGTTGGGTAGGGTAGAATAGAATAGAGTACGACAGAATAGGAGAGAACAGAACAGAATAGAAAGAATACAACAGAATACAATAGAGTAGAATAGAGTCAAAGAGTGCACAACATAGCCGAATTGAGCCAAATGGAGACAAAACGAGGCGAATCGCATCGAATCGCTTTGAATCAGGTCAAATCAAATCGAACCGATTAGAATAGATTAGGGTAGGGAAGGGCAGAATAAAATAGAGGAGAATAGTATAGAACGGAATAGAATGAAGTTGAATGGAGTCCAACAGAGATGGATAGAGACGAAGAGAGCAGAAAAGAGTCGAATAGGGCAGAATAGGGCCGAAATGGCTGAATAGGGCCAAACAAGGCCTAATCGTGCAGAATCCAGCAGAATCAACGCAATTCGAGCCAAGTCGAGCCGAATGGAGCGAAATGGAGCCAAATAGAGCCGATTCGAACCGAATCAAGCTGATTCAAGCCTAATCGCGTGGAAATGCATTGAATCGAATCGGATCAAATAGATTAGAGAAGGGGACGAGAGGGGCGGGGAGGGTAGAATCGAACAGAACAGAACAGTAGAGAATAGAAAGAATAGAATATAGTTCAGTAGGGTAGAGCAGAGAAGAGTCGAGTAGAGTAGAACTGAGTCGAATGGAGTCAAATAGTGCAGGATATAGCTGAAAAGAACCAATTCTAGCCGAATTGAGCCAAATGGAAACAAAACGAGATGGATCGCTTCGAATTGCTTCGAATTGCGTCCAATCGAATCGATTAGAGTAGGGTAGGGTAGAACAGAATAGAGTAGAATGGTGTAGAATGGAGTAGAATGGAGTCCAATGGAGTTGAATAGAGACAGATAGAGTAGAAAAGAGTCGAATTGAGTCGAATAGGGCCGAATAAGCTGAAGCGAGCCAAGTCGAGTTGAAACGAACAGAATCGAGCTGAATCGAAGCGATTCTAGCCAAATCGAGCTGAATCGAGCTGATGTGGCTGCATCGAGCCGATTCACGCAAAATCGCGTCCAACCGCATCAAAATGCTTTGAATCGAATCAAATGGAATAGAATAGGTTAGGGTAGGGTAGTTTCTGATAGGGTAAGCTAGGGTAGAAGAAAGTAGACTACAGTAGAGTAGACAAGGGAAGGCTAGAGTAGTAGCCTAGACTAGTAAGCTGGACTAGTCAGCTAGAACTGGTGGCATAGATCAGTAGCCTAGACAACTAGCCTTGAATAGTACCATTGCCTTGACAAGTACCCTAAGTCATCCGAACTAGTACCCTTGCCTTAACCAGTAGTCTTTAACTAGTCCCTTTGCCTCCAACAGTAGTCTTAACTAGTACCTCGCCTTAACTCGTATGCTTAACTAGTGCCCTTAACTAGTAGCCTTGCCTTAACTAGTAGCCTTAACTAGCATCCTGGCATAAACTAGTAGCCTAAACTACTGACCTTGCCTTAATCAGTACCCCCAACAAGTACCCATGCCTTAACTAGTACCCTGAACTACTATCCTGGCCTTAACTAGTACCCTAACTAGTACCCTAGCTTTAACTAGTAGCCTGAACTAGTACCCTTGCGTTAAGTAGTACCCTTGCCCGAACTAATACCCTTATTAAGTACCGCACGGCGCGGTAGAATAGGGTACGGTAGCATGCGGTGGAACAGAGAAAATAGAATAGACCAGCAATGGTCAGGGTAGGTTAGTTTAGTGTAGGGTATGGTAGATAGCATAGGATGGAATAGAGAAAATAGAAAACGAGAATAGAATACAACAGAATAGAAAAGAACAGGCTAGATTAGGATAGGGTAGGTCGGGGTAGGGTTCTGTAGGATAGAATAGTGTAGAATGGAGTCGAATGGTGTGGAATGGAGTCGAACAGAGATGAATAGGGTAGAAAAGGGTTGACTAGAGCGGAATAGCTCCAAACAGGACCAAATAGGGCCGAACCGAGCCGAATCAAGGCAAATCGAGCCGAATCGAGTCGGATCGACCACGTTCGAGCTGAATGGAGCCGAATGGAGCCGAAATGAGCCAAAGAGAGACAAACAAAATGAACCGAGCAAAATCACACCTAATCGCATCGAATCTCGTTTAATTCCATCAAATCCCACCAAAAGCCATCGAAACTCATGGAATCTCACCGAATCCCATCTAATTGTGTCAAATCGGGTCGAATGGTGTCGAATTGAATGGAACCGAATTAAATTGAATAGATTAGAGTAGTGTAGGTTAGGCTGGGATTCAGTAGGTTAGGGCACAGAAGAATAGAATAGAGTAGAACAGAAGAGAATACAAAGAGTAGAATGGAGTAGAGTTGAGTAGAGTAGAATAGTCAGAGTTGAGTAGTGCAGAATAGAGATGAATAGATCCAATTCAAGTCAATTGAGTCGAATGGAGAGGTAACGAGTCAAATCACGATGAATCAAATCGAATTGAATAGATTACAGCAAAATAGAGTAGGGTAGAGTAGAATACTTTAAAATGGAGTAGAACGGTGAGCAATGGAATCGAATGGAGTAGAATAGAGTAGAAAAGAGCCGTAGAGGGCCCAAGAGGGCTGAGTCGAGCTGAAGTGAGGCAAATCGAGACTAATGGAGCCGAATCGAGCCTAATCAAGCCGAATCGACACTATTCGAGCCAAATGGAGCCGAATGGACACGAATCGAACCAATTCAACCTGACTCTTGTCAAAATTCGTCGAATCGAATTGAATAGATTAGAGTAGGGGAGGTTCGGGTAGGGTAGGGTAGGGTAGACTAGAGTAGAGTAGAATAGAATACAACAGAACAATACAGAATGAATACAGAAAAGAGTAGGCTAGAGTAGAGTAGCGGGGAATAGAGTAGAGTAGAATAGATTCAAACAGAGACAAATAAGGCCAAATCGAGCCGAATCGCGTCGAAATGGGTTGAATCAAATCCAATCAAGTGGATTAGAATACATTAGAGTTGGGTAGCGTAGGGTAGGGTAGAATAGAGTAGAACAGAATAGAAATAATACAATAGAATAGGGGAGTAGACTAGAGTACAACAGACTAGAATAGAGTCGAATAGAGCTGAATAGAGCCAAATGGAGACAAAATGAGAGGAATCGCATCGAATCGATTTGAGTAAATTAGAGTGGTGTAGGTTAGGGTAGAGCAGAATAGAGTAGAATAGCATAGAATGGTGTGGAATGAATAGAATGGAGTGGAATGGAGTTAAATAGAGACGAATAGAGCAGAAAAGAGTCGAATAGAGCAGAACAGGGCCGAATAAGGCCGAATCGAGCTGCGTCAAGCTTAATCGCGTCGAATCGCGTTAAATGCGTCAAATCCAATTGAAACGTATAGATTAGACACGGGAAGGGGAGGGTAGAATAGAACAGAATAGAGTAGAATAGAAGAGATTAGAACAAAACAGGGCTAGAATAGAATAGAGTGGAAAAGAGTAGAGTCGAATAGAGCCGAATAGGCCGAGTAGAGACGAATAGAGACGAACGGAGCTGAATACAGCCAAAAAGAGCCTTAGTGCCGAATCGCACCTAATCGAGCTGAATCAAGCAGATTCGCACCGACTGTCCCCGAATAGCGTCGGATCGCATCGAATCGAGTTGAGTCACATCGTTTTGCATCAAACAAGGTCAAACTGCTTCCTATTGGGTCGAATCCCATCGTATCAGGTCGAATAACCTCGAATTGTGTCAAATCTCATAGAATCCGACTGAATCACGGTGAATAGCATGGAATCGCATCAAATCTCTTTGAATCCCTTCGAATGCCTTCAGATCTGTTCGAATCCAGTCGAAAGCTGCCCAATCACGTCGAATTGAATTGAATTGAATCAAGTAGATTAAAGTAGGGTAGGTTTGGGTGGGGTGCAGCAGGGTTGGGTAGGGTAGAATAGAATAGAGTACGACAGAATAGGAGAGAACAGAACAGAATAGAAAGAATACAACAGAATACAATAGAGTAGAATAGAGTCAAAGAGTGCACAACATAGCCGAATTGAGCCAAATGGAGACAAAACGAGGCGAATCGCATCGAATCGCTTTGAATCAGGTCAAATCAAATCGAACCGATTAGAATAGATTAGGGTAGGGAAGGGCAGAATAAAATAGAGGAGAATAGTATAGAACGGAATAGAATGAAGTTGAATGGAGTCCAACAGAGATGGATAGAGACGAAGAGAGCAGAAAAGAGTCGAATAGGGCAGAATAGGGCCGAAATGGCTGAATAGGGCCAAACAAGGCCTAATCGTGCAGAATCCAGCAGAATCAACGCAATTCGAGCCAAGTCGAGCCGAATGGAGCGAAATGGAGCCAAATAGAGCCGATTCGAACCGAATCAAGCTGATTCAAGCCTAATCGCGTGGAAATGCATTGAATCGAATCGGATCAAATAGATTAGAGAAGGGGACGAGAGGGGCGGGGAGGGTAGAATCGAACAGAACAGAACAGTAGAGAATAGAAAGAATAGAATATAGTTCAGTAGGGTAGAGCAGAGAAGAGTCGAGTAGAGTAGAACTGAGTCGAATGGAGTCAAATAGTGCAGGATATAGCTGAAAAGAACCAATTCTAGCCGAATTGAGCCAAATGGAAACAAAACGAGATGGATCGCTTCGAATTGCTTCGAATTGCGTCCAATCGAATCGATTAGAGTAGGGTAGGGTAGAACAGAATAGAGTAGAATGGTGTAGAATGGAGTAGAATGGAGTCCAATGGAGTTGAATAGAGACAGATAGAGTAGAAAAGAGTCGAATTGAGTCGAATAGGGCCGAATAAGCTGAAGCGAGCCAAGTCGAGTTGAAACGAACAGAATCGAGCTGAATCGAAGCGATTCTAGCCAAATCGAGCTGAATCGAGCTGATGTGGCTGCATCGAGCCGATTCACGCAAAATCGCGTCCAACCGCATCAAAATGCTTTGAATCGAATCAAATGGAATAGAATAGGTTAGGGTAGGGTAGTTTCTGATAGGGTAAGCTAGGGTAGAAGAAAGTAGACTACAGTAGAGTAGACAAGGGAAGGCTAGAGTAGTAGCCTAGACTAGTAAGCTGGACTAGTCAGCTAGAACTGGTGGCATAGATCAGTAGCCTAGACAACTAGCCTTGAATAGTACCATTGCCTTGACAAGTACCCTAAGTCATCCGAACTAGTACCCTTGCCTTAACCAGTAGTCTTTAACTAGTCCCTTTGCCTCCAACAGTAGTCTTAACTAGTACCTCGCCTTAACTCGTATGCTTAACTAGTGCCCTTAACTAGTAGCCTTGCCTTAACTAGTAGCCTTAACTAGCATCCTGGCATAAACTAGTAGCCTAAACTACTGACCTTGCCTTAATCAGTACCCCCAACAAGTACCCATGCCTTAACTAGTACCCTGAACTACTATCCTGGCCTTAACTAGTACCCTAACTAGTACCCTAGCTTTAACTAGTAGCCTGAACTAGTACCCTTGCGTTAAGTAGTACCCTTGCCCGAACTAATACCCTTATTAAGTACCGCACGGCGCGGTAGAATAGGGTACGGTAGCATGCGGTGGAACAGAGAAAATAGAATAGACCAGCAATGGTCAGGGTAGGTTAGTTTAGTGTAGGGTATGGTAGATAGCATAGGATGGAATAGAGAAAATAGAAAACGAGAATAGAATACAACAGAATAGAAAAGAACAGGCTAGATTAGGATAGGGTAGGTCGGGGTAGGGTTCTGTAGGATAGAATAGTGTAGAATGGAGTCGAATGGTGTGGAATGGAGTCGAACAGAGATGAATAGGGTAGAAAAGGGTTGACTAGAGCGGAATAGCTCCAAACAGGACCAAATAGGGCCGAACCGAGCCGAATCAAGGCAAATCGAGCCGAATCGAGTCGGATCGACCACGTTCGAGCTGAATGGAGCCGAATGGAGCCGAAATGAGCCAAAGAGAGACAAACAAAATGAACCGAGCAAAATCACACCTAATCGCATCGAATCTCGTTTAATTCCATCAAATCCCACCAAAAGCCATCGAAACTCATGGAATCTCACCGAATCCCATCTAATTGTGTCAAATCGGGTCGAATGGTGTCGAATTGAATGGAACCGAATTAAATTGAATAGATTAGAGTAGTGTAGGTTAGGCTGGGATTCAGTAGGTTAGGGCACAGAAGAATAGAATAGAGTAGAACAGAAGAGAATACAAAGAGTAGAATGGAGTAGAGTTGAGTAGAGTAGAATAGTCAGAGTTGAGTAGTGCAGAATAGAGATGAATAGATCCAATTCAAGTCAATTGAGTCGAATGGAGAGGTAACGAGTCAAATCACGATGAATCAAATCGAATTGAATAGATTACAGCAAAATAGAGTAGGGTAGAGTAGAATACTTTAAAATGGAGTAGAACGGTGAGCAATGGAATCGAATGGAGTAGAATAGAGTAGAAAAGAGCCGTAGAGGGCCCAAGAGGGCTGAGTCGAGCTGAAGTGAGGCAAATCGAGACTAATGGAGCCGAATCGAGCCTAATCAAGCCGAATCGACACTATTCGAGCCAAATGGAGCCGAATGGACACGAATCGAACCAATTCAACCTGACTCTTGTCAAAATTCGTCGAATCGAATTGAATAGATTAGAGTAGGGGAGGTTCGGGTAGGGTAGGGTAGGGTAGACTAGAGTAGAGTAGAATAGAATACAACAGAACAATACAGAATGAATACAGAAAAGAGTAGGCTAGAGTAGAGTAGCGGGGAATAGAGTAGAGTAGAATAGATTCAAACAGAGACAAATAAGGCCAAATCGAGCCGAATCGCGTCGAAATGGGTTGAATCAAATCCAATCAAGTGGATTAGAATACATTAGAGTTGGGTAGCGTAGGGTAGGGTAGAATAGAGTAGAACAGAATAGAAATAATACAATAGAATAGGGGAGTAGACTAGAGTACAACAGACTAGAATAGAGTCGAATAGAGCTGAATAGAGCCAAATGGAGACAAAATGAGAGGAATCGCATCGAATCGATTTGAGTAAATTAGAGTGGTGTAGGTTAGGGTAGAGCAGAATAGAGTAGAATAGCATAGAATGGTGTGGAATGAATAGAATGGAGTGGAATGGAGTTAAATAGAGACGAATAGAGCAGAAAAGAGTCGAATAGAGCAGAACAGGGCCGAATAAGGCCGAATCGAGCTGCGTCAAGCTTAATCGCGTCGAATCGCGTTAAATGCGTCAAATCCAATTGAAACGTATAGATTAGACACGGGAAGGGGAGGGTAGAATAGAACAGAATAGAGTAGAATAGAAGAGATTAGAACAAAACAGGGCTAGAATAGAATAGAGTGGAAAAGAGTAGAGTCGAATAGAGCCGAATAGGCCGAGTAGAGACGAATAGAGACGAACGGAGCTGAATACAGCCAAAAAGAGCCTTAGTGCCGAATCGCACCTAATCGAGCTGAATCAAGCAGATTCGCACCGACTGTCCCCGAATAGCGTCGGATCGCATCGAATCGAGTTGAGTCACATCGTTTTGCATCAAACAAGGTCAAACTGCTTCCTATTGGGTCGAATCCCATCGTATCAGGTCGAATAACCTCGAATTGTGTCAAATCTCATAGAATCCGACTGAATCACGGTGAATAGCATGGAATCGCATCAAATCTCTTTGAATCCCTTCGAATGCCTTCAGATCTGTTCGAATCCAGTCGAAAGCTGCCCAATCACGTCGAATTGAATTGAATTGAATCAAGTAGATTAAAGTAGGGTAGGTTTGGGTGGGGTGCAGCAGGGTTGGGTAGGGTAGAATAGAATAGAGTACGACAGAATAGGAGAGAACAGAACAGAATAGAAAGAATACAACAGAATACAATAGAGTAGAATAGAGTCAAAGAGTGCACAACATAGCCGAATTGAGCCAAATGGAGACAAAACGAGGCGAATCGCATCGAATCGCTTTGAATCAGGTCAAATCAAATCGAACCGATTAGAATAGATTAGGGTAGGGAAGGGCAGAATAAAATAGAGGAGAATAGTATAGAACGGAATAGAATGAAGTTGAATGGAGTCCAACAGAGATGGATAGAGACGAAGAGAGCAGAAAAGAGTCGAATAGGGCAGAATAGGGCCGAAATGGCTGAATAGGGCCAAACAAGGCCTAATCGTGCAGAATCCAGCAGAATCAACGCAATTCGAGCCAAGTCGAGCCGAATGGAGCGAAATGGAGCCAAATAGAGCCGATTCGAACCGAATCAAGCTGATTCAAGCCTAATCGCGTGGAAATGCATTGAATCGAATCGGATCAAATAGATTAGAGAAGGGGACGAGAGGGGCGGGGAGGGTAGAATCGAACAGAACAGAACAGTAGAGAATAGAAAGAATAGAATATAGTTCAGTAGGGTAGAGCAGAGAAGAGTCGAGTAGAGTAGAACTGAGTCGAATGGAGTCAAATAGTGCAGGATATAGCTGAAAAGAACCAATTCTAGCCGAATTGAGCCAAATGGAAACAAAACGAGATGAATCGCTTCGAATTGCTTCGAATTGCGTCCAATCGAATCGATTAGAGTAGGGTAGGGTAGAACAGAATAGAGTAGAATGGTGTAGAATGGAGTAGAATGGAGTCCAATGGAGTTGAATAGAGACAGATAGAGTAGAAAAGAGTCGAATTGAGTCGAATAGGGCCGAATAAGCTGAAGCGAGCCAAGTCGAGTTGAAACGAACAGAATCGAGCTGAATCGAAGCGATTCTAGCCAAATCGAGCTGAATCGAGCTGATGTGGCTGCATCGAGCCGATTCACGCAAAATCGCGTCCAACCGCATCAAAATGCTTTGAATCGAATCAAATGGAATAGAATAGGTTAGGGTAGGGTAGTTTCTGATAGGGTAAGCTAGGGTAGAAGAAAGTAGACTACAGTAGAGTAGACAAGAGAAGGCTAGAGTAGTAGCCTAGACTAGTAAGCTGGACTAGTCAGCTAGAACTGGTGGCATAGATCAGTAGCCTAGACAACTAGCCTTGAATAGTACCATTGCCTTGACAAGTACCCTAAGTCATCCGAACTAGTACCCTTGCCTTAACCAGTAGTCTTTAACTAGTCCCTTTGCCTCCAACAGTAGTCTTAACTAGTACCTCGCCTTAACTCGTATGCTTAACTAGTGCCCTTAACTAGTAGCCTTGCCTTAACTAGTAGCCTTAACTAGCATCCTGGCATAAACTAGTAGCCTAAACTACTGACCTTGCCTTAATCAGTACCCCCAACAAGTACCCATGCCTTAACTAGTACCCTGAACTACTATCCTGGCCTTAACTAGTACCCTAACTAGTACCCTAGCTTTAACTAGTAGCCTGAACTAGTACCCTTGCGTTAAGTAGTACCCTTGCCCGAACTAATACCCTTATTAAGTACCGCACGGCGCGGTAGAATAGGGTACGGTAGCATGCGGTGGAACAGAGAAAATAGAATAGACCAGCAATGGTCAGGGTAGGTTAGTTTAGTGTAGGGTATGGTAGATAGCATAGGATGGAATAGAGAAAATAGAAAACGAGAATAGAATACAACAGAATAGAAAAGAACAGGCTAGATTAGGATAGGGTAGGTCGGGGTAGGGTTCTGTAGGATAGAATAGTGTAGAATGGAGTCGAATGGTGTGGAATGCAGTCGAACAGAGATGAATAGGGTAGAAAAGGGTTGACTAGAGCGGAATAGCTCCAAACAGGACCAAATAGGGCCGAACCGAGCCGAATCAAGGCAAATCGAGCCGAATCGAGTCGGATCGACCACGTTCGAGCTGAATGGAGCCGAATGGAGCCGAAATGAGCCAAAGAGAGACAAACAAAATGAACCGAGCAAAATCACACCTAATCGCATCGAATCTCGTTTAATTCCATCAAATCCCACCAAAAGCCATCGAAACTCATGGAATCTCACCGAATCCCATCTAATTGTGTCAAATCGGGTCGAATGGTGTCGAATTGAATGGAACCGAATTAAATTGAATAGATTAGAGTAGTGTAGGTTAGGCTGGGATTCAGTAGGTTAGGGCACAGAAGAATAGAATAGAGTAGAACAGAAGAGAATACAAAGAGTAGAATGGAGTAGAGTTGAGTAGAGTAGAATAGTCAGAGTTGAGTAGTGCAGAATAGAGATGAATAGATCCAATTCAAGTCAATTGAGTCGAATGGAGAGGTAACGAGTCAAATCACGATGAATCAAATCGAATTGAATAGATTACAGCAAAATAGAGTAGGGTAGAGTAGAATACTTTAAAATGGAGTAGAACGGTGAGCAATGGAATCGAATGGAGTAGAATAGAGTAGAAAAGAGCCGTAGAGGGCCCAAGAGGGCTGAGTCGAGCTGAAGTGAGGCAAATCGAGACTAATGGAGCCGAATCGAGCCTAATCAAGCCGAATCGACACTATTCGAGCCAAATGGAGCCGAATGGACACGAATCGAACCAATTCAACCTGACTCTTGTCAAAATTCGTCGAATCGAATTGAATAGATTAGAGTAGGGGAGGTTCGGGTAGGGTAGGGTAGGGTAGACTAGAGTAGAGTAGAATAGAATACAACAGAACAATACAGAATGAATACAGAAAAGAGTAGGCTAGAGTAGAGTAGCGGGGAATAGAGTAGAGTAGAATAGATTCAAACAGAGACAAATAAGGCCAAATCGAGCCGAATCGCGTCGAAATGGGTTGAATCAAATCCAATCAAGTGGATTAGAATACATTAGAGTTGGGTAGCGTAGGGTAGGGTAGAATAGAGTAGAACAGAATAGAAATAATACAATAGAATAGGGGAGTAGACTAGAGTACAACAGACTAGAATAGAGTCGAATAGAGCTGAATAGAGCCAAATGGAGACAAAATGAGAGGAATCGCATCGAATCGATTTGAGTAAATTAGAGTGGTGTAGGTTAGGGTAGAGCAGAATAGAGTAGAATAGCATAGAATGGTGTGGAATGAATAGAATGGAGTGGAATGGAGTTAAATAGAGACGAATAGAGCAGAAAAGAGTCGAATAGAGCAGAACAGGGCCGAATAAGGCCGAATCGAGCTGCGTCAAGCTTAATCGCGTCGAATCGCGTTAAATGCGTCAAATCCAATTGAAACGTATAGATTAGACACGGGAAGGGGAGGGTAGAATAGAACAGAATAGAGTAGAATAGAAGAGATTAGAACAAAATAGGGCTAGAATAGAATAGAGTGGAAAAGAGTAGAGTCGAATAGAGCCGAATAGGCCGAGTAGAGACGAATAGAGACGAACGGAGCTGAATACAGCCAAAAAGAGCCTTAGTGCCGAATCGCACCTAATCGAGCTGAATCAAGCAGATTCGCACCGACTGTCCCCGAATAGCGTCGGATCGCATCGAATCGAGTTGAGTCACATCGTTTTGCATCAAACAAGGTCAAACTGCTTCCTATTGGGTCGAATCCCATCGTATCAGGTCGAATAACCTCGAATTGTGTCAAATCTCATAGAATCCGACTGAATCACGGTGAATAGCATGGAATCGCATCAAATCTCTTTGAATCCCTTCGAATGCCTTCAGATCTGTTCGAATCCAGTCGAAAGCTGCCCAATCACGTCGAATTGAATTGAATTGAATCAAGTAGATTAAAGTAGGGTAGGTTTGGGTGGGGTGCAGCAGGGTTGGGTAGGGTAGAATAGAATAGAGTACGACAGAATAGGAGAGAACAGAACAGAATAGAAAGAATACAACAGAATACAATAGAGTAGAATAGAGTCAAAGAGTGCACAACATAGCCGAATTGAGCCAAATGGAGACAAAACGAGGCGAATCGCATCGAATCGCTTTGAATCAGGTCAAATCAAATCGAACCGATTAGAATAGATTAGGGTAGGGAAGGGCAGAATAAAATAGAGGAGAATAGTATAGAACGGAATAGAATGAAGTTGAATGGAGTCCAACAGAGATGGATAGAGACGAAGAGAGCAGAAAAGAGTCGAATAGGGCAGAATAGGGCCGAAATGGCTGAATAGGGCCAAACAAGGCCTAATCGTGCAGAATCCAGCAGAATCAACGCAATTCGAGCCAAGTCGAGCCGAATGGAGCGAAATGGAGCCAAATAGAGCCGATTCGAACCGAATCAAGCTGATTCAAGCCTAATCGCGTGGAAATGCATTGAATCGAATCGGATCAAATAGATTAGAGAAGGGGACGAGAGGGGCGGGGAGGGTAGAATCGAACAGAACAGAACAGTAGAGAATAGAAAGAATAGAATATAGTTCAGTAGGGTAGAGCAGAGAAGAGTCGAGTAGAGTAGAACTGAGTCGAATGGAGTCAAATAGTGCAGGATATAGCTGAAAAGAACCAATTCTAGCCGAATTGAGCCAAATGGAAACAAAACGAGATGGATCGCTTCGAATTGCTTCGAATTGCGTCCAATCGAATCGATTAGAGTAGGGTAGGGTAGAACAGAATAGAGTAGAATGGTGTAGAATGGAGTAGAATGGAGTCCAATGGAGTTGAATAGAGACAGATAGAGTAGAAAAGAGTCGAATTGAGTCGAATAGGGCCGAATAAGCTGAAGCGAGCCAAGTCGAGTTGAAACGAACAGAATCGAGCTGAATCGAAGCGATTCTAGCCAAATCGAGCTGAATCGAGCTGATGTGGCTGCATCGAGCCGATTCACGCAAAATCGCGTCCAACCGCATCAAAATGCTTTGAATCGAATCAAATGGAATAGAATAGGTTAGGGTAGGGTAGTTTCTGATAGGGTAAGCTAGGGTAGAAGAAAGTAGACTACAGTAGAGTAGACAAGAGAAGGCTAGAGTAGTAGCCTAGACTAGTAAGCTGGACTAGTCAGCTAGAACTGGTGGCATAGATCAGTAGCCTAGACAACTAGCCTTGAATAGTACCATTGCCTTGACAAGTACCCTAAGTCATCCGAACTAGTACCCTTGCCTTAACCAGTAGTCTTTAACTAGTCCCTTTGCCTCCAACAGTAGTCTTAACTAGTACCTCGCCTTAACTCGTATGCTTAACTAGTGCCCTTAACTAGTAGCCTTGCCTTAACTAGTAGCCTTAACTAGCATCCTGGCATAAACTAGTAGCCTAAACTACTGACCTTGCCTTAATCAGTACCCCCAACAAGTACCCATGCCTTAACTAGTACCCTGAACTACTATCCTGGCCTTAACTAGTACCCTAACTAGTACCCTAGCTTTAACTAGTAGCCTGAACTAGTACCCTTGCGTTAAGTAGTACCCTTGCCCGAACTAATACCCTTATTAAGTACCGCACGGTGCGGTAGAATAGGGTACGGTAGCATGCGGTGGAACAGAGAAAATAGAATAGACCAGCAATGGTCAGGGTAGGTTAGTTTAGTGTAGGGTATGGTAGATAGCATAGGATGGAATAGAGAAAATAGAAAACGAGAATAGAATACAACAGAATAGAAAAGAACAGGCTAGATTAGGATAGGGTAGGTCGGGGTAGGGTTCTGTAGGATAGAATAGTGTAGAATGGAGTCGAATGGTGTGGAATGCAGTCGAACAGAGATGAATAGGGTAGAAAAGGGTTGACTAGAGCGGAATAGCTCCAAACAGGACCAAATAGGGCCGAACCGAGCCGAATCAAGGCAAATCGAGCCGAATCGAGTCGGATCGACCACGTTCGAGCTGAATGGAGCCGAATGGAGCCGAAATGAGCCAAAGAGAGACAAACAAAATGAACCGAGCAAAATCACACCTAATCGCATCGAATCTCGTTTAATTCCATCAAATCCCACCAAAAGCCATCGAAACTCATGGAATCTCACCGAATCCCATCTAATTGTGTCAAATCGGGTCGAATGGTGTCGAATTGAATGGAACCGAATTAAATTGAATAGATTAGAGTAGTGTAGGTTAGGCTGGGATTCAGTAGGTTAGGGCACAGAAGAATAGAATAGAGTAGAACAGAAGAGAATACAAAGAGTAGAATGGAGTAGAGTTGAGTAGAGTAGAATAGTCAGAGTTGAGTAGTGCAGAATAGAGATGAATAGATCCAATTCAAGTCAATTGAGTCGAATGGAGAGGTAACGAGTCAAATCACGATGAATCAAATCGAATTGAATAGATTACAGCAAAATAGAGTAGGGTAGAGTAGAATACTTTAAAATGGAGTAGAACGGTGAGCAATGGAATCGAATGGAGTAGAATAGAGTAGAAAAGAGCCGTAGAGGGCCCAAGAGGGCTGAGTCGAGCTGAAGTGAGGCAAATCGAGACTAATGGAGCCGAATCGAGCCTAATCAAGCCGAATCGACACTATTCGAGCCAAATGGAGCCGAATGGACACGAATCGAACCAATTCAACCTGACTCTTGTCAAAATTCGTCGAATCGAATTGAATAGATTAGAGTAGGGGAGGTTCGGGTAGGGTAGGGTAGGGTAGACTAGAGTAGAGTAGAATAGAATACAACAGAACAATACAGAATGAATACAGAAAAGAGTAGGCTAGAGTAGAGTAGCGGGGAATAGAGTAGAGTAGAATAGATTCAAACAGAGACAAATAAGGCCAAATCGAGCCGAATCGCGTCGAAATGGGTTGAATCAAATCCAATCAAGTGGATTAGAATACATTAGAGTTGGGTAGCGTAGGGTAGGGTAGAATAGAGTAGAACAGAATAGAAATAATACAATAGAATAGGGGAGTAGACTAGAGTACAACAGACTAGAATAGAGTCGAATAGAGCTGAATAGAGCCAAATGGAGACAAAATGAGAGGAATCGCATCGAATCGATTTGAGTAAATTAGAGTGGTGTAGGTTAGGGTAGAGCAGAATAGAGTAGAATAGCATAGAATGGTGTGGAATGAATAGAATGGAGTGGAATGGAGTTAAATAGAGACGAATAGAGCAGAAAAGAGTCGAATAGAGCAGAACAGGGCCGAATAAGGCCGAATCGAGCTGCGTCAAGCTTAATCGCGTCGAATCGCGTTAAATGCGTCAAATCCAATTGAAACGTATAGATTAGACACGGGAAGGGGAGGGTAGAATAGAACAGAATAGAGTAGAATAGAAGAGATTAGAACAAAATAGGGCTAGAATAGAATAGAGTGGAAAAGAGTAGAGTCGAATAGAGCCGAATAGGCCGAGTAGAGACGAATAGAGACGAACGGAGCTGAATACAGCCAAAAAGAGCCTTAGTGCCGAATCGCACCTAATCGAGCTGAATCAAGCAGATTCGCACCGACTGTCCCCGAATAGCGTCGGATCGCATCGAATCGAGTTGAGTCACATCGTTTTGCATCAAACAAGGTCAAACTGCTTCCTATTGGGTCGAATCCCATCGTATCAGGTCGAATAACCTCGAATTGTGTCAAATCTCATAGAATCCGACTGAATCACGGTGAATAGCATGGAATCGCATCAAATCTCTTTGAATCCCTTCGAATGCCTTCAGATCTGTTCGAATCCAGTCGAAAGCTGCCCAATCACGTCGAATTGAATTGAATTGAATCAAGTAGATTAAAGTAGGGTAGGTTTGGGTGGGGTGCAGCAGGGTTGGGTAGGGTAGAATAGAATAGAGTACGACAGAATAGGAGAGAACAGAACAGAATAGAAAGAATACAACAGAATACAATAGAGTAGAATAGAGTCAAAGAGTGCACAACATAGCCGAATTGAGCCAAATGGAGACAAAACGAGGCGAATCGCATCGAATCGCTTTGAATCAGGTCAAATCAAATCGAACCGATTAGAATAGATTAGGGTAGGGAAGGGCAGAATAAAATAGAGGAGAATAGTATAGAACGGAATAGAATGAAGTTGAATGGAGTCCAACAGAGATGGATAGAGACGAAGAGAGCAGAAAAGAGTCGAATAGGGCAGAATAGGGCCGAAATGGCTGAATAGGGCCAAACAAGGCCTAATCGTGCAGAATCCAGCAGAATCAACGCAATTCGAGCCAAGTCGAGCCGAATGGAGCGAAATGGAGCCAAATAGAGCCGATTCGAACCGAATCAAGCTGATTCAAGCCTAATCGCGTGGAAATGCATTGAATCGAATCGGATCAAATAGATTAGAGAAGGGGACGAGAGGGGCGGGGAGGGTAGAATCGAACAGAACAGAACAGTAGAGAATAGAAAGAACAGAATATAGTTCAGTAGGGTAGAGCAGAGAAGAGTCGAGTAGAGTAGAACTGAGTCGAATGGAGTCAAATAGTGCAGGATATAGCTGAAAAGAACCAATTCTAGCCGAATTGAGCCAAATGGAAACAAAACGAGATGGATCGCTTCGAATTGCTTCGAATTGCGTCCAATCGAATCGATTAGAGTAGGGTAGGGTAGAACAGAATAGAGTAGAATGGTGTAGAATGGAGTAGAATGGAGTCCAATGGAGTTGAATAGAGACAGATAGAGTAGAAAAGAGTCGAATTGAGTCGAATAGGGCCGAATAAGCTGAAGCGAGCCAAGTCGAGTTGAAACGAACAGAATCGAGCTGAATCGAAGCGATTCTAGCCAAATCGAGCTGAATCGAGCTGATGTGGCTGCATCGAGCCGATTCACGCAAAATCGCGTCCAACCGCATCAAAATGCTTTGAATCGAATCAAATGGAATAGAATAGGTTAGGGTAGGGTAGTTTCTGATAGGGTAAGCTAGGGTAGAAGAAAGTAGACTACAGTAGAGTAGACAAGAGAAGGCTAGAGTAGTAGCCTAGACTAGTAAGCTGGACTAGTCAGCTAGAACTGGTGGCATAGATCAGTAGCCTAGACAACTAGCCTTGAATAGTACCATTGCCTTGACAAGTACCCTAAGTCATCCGAACTAGTACCCTTGCCTTAACCAGTAGTCTTTAACTAGTCCCTTTGCCTCCAACAGTAGTCTTAACTAGTACCTCGCCTTAACTCGTATGCTTAACTAGTGCCCTTAACTAGTAGCCTTGCCTTAACTAGTAGCCTTAACTAGCATCCTGGCATAAACTAGTAGCCTAAACTACTGACCTTGCCTTAATCAGTACCCCCAACAAGTACCCATGCCTTAACTAGTACCCTGAACTACTATCCTGGCCTTAACTAGTACCCTAACTAGTACCCTAGCTTTAACTAGTAGCCTGAACTAGTACCCTTGCGTTAAGTAGTACCCTTGCCCGAACTAATACCCTTATTAAGTACCGCACGGCGCGGTAGAATAGGGTACGGTAGCATGCGGTGGAACAGAGAAAATAGAATAGACCAGCAATGGTCAGGGTAGGTTAGTTTAGTGTAGGGTATGGTAGATAGCATAGGATGGAATAGAGAAAATAGAAAACGAGAATAGAATACAACAGAATAGAAAAGAACAGGCTAGATTAGGATAGGGTAGGTCGGGGTAGGGTTCTGTAGGATAGAATAGTGTAGAATGGAGTCGAATGGTGTGGAATGGAGTCGAACAGAGATGAATAGGGTAGAAAAGGGTTGACTAGAGCGGAATAGCTCCAAACAGGACCAAATAGGGCCGAACCGAGCCGAATCAAGGCAAATCGAGCCGAATCGAGTCGGATCGACCACGTTCGAGCTGAATGGAGCCGAATGGAGCCGAAATGAGCCAAAGAGAGACAAACAAAATGAACCGAGCAAAATCACACCTAATCGCATCGAATCTCGTTTAATTCCATCAAATCCCACCAAAAGCCATCGAAACTCATGGAATCTCACCGAATCCCATCTAATTGTGTCAAATCGGGTCGAATGGTGTCGAATTGAATGGAACCGAATTAAATTGAATAGATTAGAGTAGTGTAGGTTAGGCTGGGATTCAGTAGGTTAGGGCACAGAAGAATAGAATAGAGTAGAACAGAAGAGAATACAAAGAGTAGAATGGAGTAGAGTTGAGTAGAGTAGAATAGTCAGAGTTGAGTAGTGCAGAATAGAGATGAATAGATCCAATTCAAGTCAATTGAGTCGAATGGAGAGGTAACGAGTCAAATCACGATGAATCAAATCGAATTGAATAGATTACAGCAAAATAGAGTAGGGTAGAGTAGAATACTTTAAAATGGAGTAGAACGGTGAGCAATGGAATCGAATGGAGTAGAATAGAGTAGAAAAGAGCCGTAGAGGGCCCAAGAGGGCTGAGTCGAGCTGAAGTGAGGCAAATCGAGACTAATGGAGCCGAATCGAGCCTAATCAAGCCGAATCGACACTATTCGAGCCAAATGGAGCCGAATGGACACGAATCGAACCAATTCAACCTGACTCTTGTCAAAATTCGTCGAATCGAATTGAATAGATTAGAGTAGGGGAGGTTCGGGTAGGGTAGGGTAGGGTAGACTAGAGTAGAGTAGAATAGAATACAACAGAACAATACAGAATGAATACAGAAAAGAGTAGGCTAGAGTAGAGTAGCGGGGAATAGAGTAGAGTAGAATAGATTCAAACAGAGACAAATAAGGCCAAATCGAGCCGAATCGCGTCGAAATGGGTTGAATCAAATCCAATCAAGTGGATTAGAATACATTAGAGTTGGGTAGCATAGGGTAGGGTAGAATAGAGTAGAACAGAATAGAAATAATACAATAGAATAGGGGAGTAGACTAGAGTACAACAGACTAGAATAGAGTCGAATAGAGCTGAATAGAGCCAAATGGAGACAAAATGAGAGGAATCGCATCGAATCGATTTGAGTAAATTAGAGTGGTGTAGGTTAGGGTAGAGCAGAATAGAGTAGAATAGCATAGAATGGTGTGGAATGAATAGAATGGAGTAGAATGGAGTTAAATAGAGACGAATAGAGCAGAAAAGAGTCGAATAGAGCAGAACAGGGCCGAATAAGGCCGAATCGAGCTGCGTCAAGCTTAATCGCGTCGAATCGCGTTAAATGCGTCAAATCCAATTGAAACGTATAGATTAGACACGGGAAGGGGAGGGTAGAATAGAACAGAATAGAGTAGAATAGAAGAGATTAGAACAAAATAGGGCTAGAATAGAATAGAGTGGAAAAGAGTAGAGTCGAATAGAGCCGAATAGGCCGAGTAGAGACGAATAGAGACGAACGGAGCTGAATACAGCCAAAAAGAGCCTTAGTGCCGAATCGCACCTAATCGAGCTGAATCAAGCAGATTCGCACCGACTGTCCCCGAATAGCGTCGGATCGCATCGAATCGAGTTGAGTCACATCGTTTTGCATCAAACAAGGTCAAACTGCTTCCTATTGGGTCGAATCCCATCGTATCAGGTTGAATAACCACGAATTGTGTCAAATCTCATAGAATCCTACTGAATCACGGTGAATAGCATGGAATCGCATCAAATCTCTTTGAATCCCTTCGAATGCCTTCAGATCTGTTCGAATCCAGTCGAAAGCTGCCCAATCACGTCGAATTGAATTGAATTGAATCAAGTAGATTAAAGTAGGGTAGGTTTGGGTGGGGTGCAGCAGGGTTGGGTAGGGTAGAATAGAATAGAGTACGACAGAATAGGAGAGAACAGAACAGAAAGAATACAACAGAATACAATAGAGTAGAATAGAGTCAAAGAGTGCACAACATAGCCGAATTGAGCCAAATGGAGACAAAACGAGGCGAATCGCATCGAATCGCTTTGAATCAGGTCAAATCAAATCGAACCGATTAGAATAGATTAGGGTAGGGAAGGGCAGAATAAAATAGAGGAGAATAGTATAGAACGGAATAGAATGAAGTTGAATGGAGTCCAACAGAGATGGATAGAGACGAAGAGAGCAGAAAAGAGTCGAATAGGGCAGAATAGGGCCGAAATGGCTGAATAGGGCCAAACAAGGCCTAATCGTGCAGAATCCAGCAGAATCAACGCAATTCGAGCCAAGTCGAGCCGAATGGAGCGAAATGGAGCCAAATAGAGCCGATTCGAACCGAATCAAGCTGATTCAAGCCTAATCGCGTGGAAATGCATTGAATCGAATCGGATCAAATAGATTAGAGAAGGGGACGAGAGGGGCGGGGAGGGTAGAATCGAACAGAACAGAACAGTAGAGAATAGAAAGAACAGAATATAGTTCAGTAGGGTAGAGCAGAGAAGAGTCGAGTAGAGTAGAACTGAGTCGAATGGAGTCAAATAGTGCAGGATATAGCTGAAAAGAACCAATTCTAGCCGAATTGAGCCAAATGGAAACAAAACGAGATGGATCGCTTCGAATTGCTTCGAATTGCGTCCAATCGAATCGATTAGAGTAGGGTAGGGTAGAACAGAATAGAGTAGAATGGTGTAGAATGGAGTAGAATGGAGTCCAATGGAGTTGAATAGAGACAGATAGAGTAGAAAAGAGTCGAATTGAGTCGAATAGGGCCGAATAAGCTGAAGCGAGCCAAGTCGAGTTGAAACGAACAGAATCGAGCTGAATCGAAGCGATTCTAGCCAAATCGAGCTGAATCGAGCTGATGTGGCTGCATCGAGCCGATTCACGCAAAATCGCGTCCAACCGCATCAAAATGCTTTGAATCGAATCAAATGGAATAGAATAGGTTAGGGTAGGGTAGTTTCTGATAGGGTAAGCTAGGGTAGAAGAAAGTAGACTACAGTAGAGTAGACAAGAGAAGGCTAGAGTAGTAGCCTAGACTAGTAAGCTGGACTAGTCAGCTAGAACTGGTGGCATAGATCAGTAGCCTAGACAACTAGCCTTGAATAGTACCATTGCCTTGACAAGTACCCTAAGTCATCCGAACTAGTACCCTTGCCTTAACCAGTAGTCTTTAACTAGTCCCTTTGCCTCCAACAGTAGTCTTAACTAGTACCTCGCCTTAACTCGTATGCTTAACTAGTGCCCTTAACTAGTAGCCTTGCCTTAACTAGTAGCCTTAACTAGCATCCTGGCATAAACTAGTAGCCTAAACTACTGACCTTGCCTTAATCAGTACCCCCAACAAGTACCCATGCCTTAACTAGTACCCTGAACTACTATCCTGGCCTTAACTAGTACCCTAACTAGTACCCTAGCTTTAACTAGTAGCCTGAACTAGTACCCTTGCGTTAAGTAGTACCCTTGCCCGAACTAATACCCTTATTAAGTACCGCACGGCGCGGTAGAATAGGGTACGGTAGCATGCGGTGGAACAGAGAAAATAGAATAGACCAGCAATGGTCAGGGTAGGTTAGTTTAGTGTAGGGTATGGTAGATAGCATAGGATGGAATAGAGAAAATAGAAAACGAGAATAGAATACAACAGAATAGAAAAGAACAGGCTAGATTAGGATAGGGTAGGTCGGGGTAGGGTTCTGTAGGATAGAATAGTGTAGAATGGAGTCGAATGGTGTGGAATGGAGTCGAACAGAGATGAATAGGGTAGAAAAGGGTTGACTAGAGCGGAATAGCTCCAAACAGGACCAAATAGGGCCGAACCGAGCTGAATCAAGGCAAATCGAGCCGAATCGAGTCGGATCGACCACGTTCGAGCTGAATGGAGCCGAATGGAGCCGAAATGAGCCAAAGAGAGACAAACAAAATGAACCGAGCAAAATCACACCTAATCGCATCGAATCTCGTTTAATTCCATCAAATCCCACCAAAAGCCATCGAAACTCATGGAATCTCACCGAATCCCATCTAATTGTGTCAAATCGGGTCGAATGGTGTCGAATTGAATGGAACCGAATTAAATTGAATAGATTAGAGTAGTGTAGGTTAGGCTGGGATTCAGTAGGTTAGGGCACAGAAGAATAGAATAGAGTAGAACAGAAGAGAATACAAAGAGTAGAATGGAGTAGAGTTGAGTAGAGTAGAATAGTCAGAGTTGAGTAGTGCAGAATAGAGATGAATAGATCCAATTCAAGTCAATTGAGTCGAATGGAGAGGTAACGAGTCAAATCACGATGAATCAAATCGAATTGAATAGATTACAGCAAAATAGAGTAGGGTAGAGTAGAATACTTTAAAATGGAGTAGAACGGTGAGCAATGGAATCGAATGGAGTAGAATAGAGTAGAAAAGAGCCGTAGAGGGCCCAAGAGGGCTGAGTCGAGCTGAAGTGAGGCAAATCGAGACTAATGGAGCCGAATCGAGCCTAATCAAGCCGAATCGACACTATTCGAGCCAAATGGAGCCGAATGGACACGAATCGAACCAATTCAACCTGACTCTTGTCAAAATTCGTCGAATCGAATTGAATAGATTAGAGTAGGGGAGGTTCGGGTAGGGTAGGGTAGGGTAGACTAGAGTAGAGTAGAATAGAATACAACAGAACAATACAGAATGAATACAGAAAAGAGTAGGCTAGAGTAGAGTAGCGGGGAATAGAGTAGAGTAGAATAGATTCAAACAGAGACAAATAAGGCCAAATCGAGCCGAATCGCGTCGAAATGGGTTGAATCAAATCCAATCAAGTGGATTAGAATACATTAGAGTTGGGTAGCGTAGGGTAGGGTAGAATAGAGTAGAACAGAATAGAAATAATACAATAGAATAGGGGAGTAGACTAGAGTACAACAGACTAGAATAGAGTCGAATAGAGCTGAATAGAGCCAAATGGAGACAAAATGAGAGGAATCGCATCGAATCGATTTGAGTAAATTAGAGTGGTGTAGGTTAGGGTAGAGCAGAATAGAGTAGAATAGCATAGAATGGTGTGGAATGAATAGAATGGAGTGGAATGGAGTTAAATAGAGACGAATAGAGCAGAAAAGAGTCGAATAGAGCAGAACAGGGCCGAATAAGGCCGAATCGAGCTGCGTCAAGCTTAATCGCGTCGAATCGCGTTAAATGCGTCAAATCCAATTGAAACGTATAGATTAGACACGGGAAGGGGAGGGTAGAATAGAACAGAATAGAGTAGAATAGAAGAGATTAGAACAAAACAGGGCTAGAATAGAATAGAGTGGAAAAGAGTAGAGTCGAATAGAGCCGAATAGGCCGAGTAGAGACGAATAGAGACGAACGGAGCTGAATACAGCCAAAAAGAGCCTTAGTGCCGAATCGCACCTAATCGAGCTGAATCAAGCAGATTCGCACCGACTGTCCCCGAATAGCGTCGGATCGCATCGAATCGAGTTGAGTCACATCGTTTTGCATCAAACAAGGTCAAACTGCTTCCTATTGGGTCGAATCCCATCGTATCAGGTCGAATAACCTCGAATTGTGTCAAATCTCATAGAATCCGACTGAATCACGGTGAATAGCATGGAATCGCATCAAATCTCTTTGAATCCCTTCGAATGCCTTCAGATCTGTTCGAATCCAGTCGAAAGCTGCCCAATCACGTCGAATTGAATTGAATTGAATCAAGTAGATTAAAGTAGGGTAGGTTTGGGTGGGGTGCAGCAGGGTTGGGTAGGGTAGAATAGAATAGAGTACGACAGAATAGGAGAGAACAGAACAGAATAGAAAGAATACAACAGAATACAATAGAGTAGAATAGAGTCAAAGAGTGCACAACATAGCCGAATTGAGCCAAATGGAGACAAAACGAGGCGAATCGCATCGAATCGCTTTGAATCAGGTCAAATCAAATCGAACCGATTAGAATAGATTAGGGTAGGGAAGGGCAGAATAAAATAGAGGAGAATAGTATAGAACGGAATAGAATGAAGTTGAATGGAGTCCAACAGAGATGGATAGAGACGAAGAGAGCAGAAAAGAGTCGAATAGGGCAGAATAGGGCCGAAATGGCTGAATAGGGCCAAACAAGGCCTAATCGTGCAGAATCCAGCAGAATCAACGCAATTCGAGCCAAGTCGAGCCGAATGGAGCGAAATGGAGCCAAATAGAGCCGATTCGAACCGAATCAAGCTGATTCAAGCCTAATCGCGTGGAAATGCATTGAATCGAATCGGATCAAATAGATTAGAGAAGGGGACGAGAGGGGCGGGGAGGGTAGAATCGAACAGAACAGAACAGTAGAGAATAGAAAGAACAGAATATAGTTCAGTAGGGTAGAGCAGAGAAGAGTCGAGTAGAGTAGAACTGAGTCGAATGGAGTCAAATAGTGCAGGATATAGCTGAAAAGAACCAATTCTAGCCGAATTGAGCCAAATGGAAACAAAACGAGATGGATCGCTTCGAATTGCTTCGAATTGCGTCCAATCGAATCGATTAGAGTAGGGTAGGGTAGAACAGAATAGAGTAGAATGGTGTAGAATGGAGTAGAATGGAGTCCAATGGAGTTGAATAGAGACAGATAGAGTAGAAAAGAGTCGAATTGAGTCGAATAGGGCCGAATAAGCTGAAGCGAGCCAAGTCGAGTTGAAACGAACAGAATCGAGCTGAATCGAAGCGATTCTAGCCAAATCGAGCTGAATCGAGCTGATGTGGCTGCATCGAGCCGATTCACGCAAAATCGCGTCCAACCGCATCAAAATGCTTTGAATCGAATCAAATGGAATAGAATAGGTTAGGGTAGGGTAGTTTCTGATAGGGTAAGCTAGGGTAGAAGAAAGTAGACTACAGTAGAGTAGACAAGAGAAGGCTAGAGTAGTAGCCTAGACTAGTAAGCTGGACTAGTCAGCTAGAACTGGTGGCATAGATCAGTAGCCTAGACAACTAGCCTTGAATAGTACCATTGCCTTGACAAGTACCCTAAGTCATCCGAACTAGTACCCTTGCCTTAACCAGTAGTCTTTAACTAGTCCCTTTGCCTCCAACAGTAGTCTTAACTAGTACCTCGCCTTAACTCGTATGCTTAACTAGTGCCCTTAACTAGTAGCCTTGCCTTAACTAGTAGCCTTAACTAGCATCCTGGCATAAACTAGTAGCCTAAACTACTGACCTTGCCTTAATCAGTACCCCCAACAAGTACCCATGCCTTAACTAGTACCCTGAACTACTATCCTGGCCTTAACTAGTACCCTAACTAGTACCCTAGCTTTAACTAGTAGCCTGAACTAGTACCCTTGCGTTAAGTAGTACCCTTGCCCGAACTAATACCCTTATTAAGTACCGCACGGCGCGGTAGAATAGGGTACGGTAGCATGCGGTGGAACAGAGAAAATAGAATAGACCAGCAATGGTCAGGGTAGGTTAGTTTAGTGTAGGGTATGGTAGATAGCATAGGATGGAATAGAGAAAATAGAAAACGAGAATAGAATACAACAGAATAGAAAAGAACAGGCTAGATTAGGATAGGGTAGGTCGGGGTAGGGTTCTGTAGGATAGAATAGTGTAGAATGGAGTCGAATGGTGTGGAATGCAGTCGAACAGAGATGAATAGGGTAGAAAAGGGTTGACTAGAGCGGAATAGCTCCAAACAGGACCAAATAGGGCCGAACCGAGCCGAATCAAGGCAAATCGAGCCGAATCGAGTCGGATCGACCACGTTCGAGCTGAATGGAGCCGAATGGAGCCGAAATGAGCCAAAGAGAGACAAACAAAATGAACCGAGCAAAATCACACCTAATCGCATCGAATCTCGTTTAATTCCATCAAATCCCACCAAAAGCCATCGAAACTCATGGAATCTCACCGAATCCCATCTAATTGTGTCAAATCGGGTCGAATGGTGTCGAATTGAATGGAACCGAATTAAATTGAATAGATTAGAGTAGTGTAGGTTAGGCTGGGATTCAGTAGGTTAGGGCACAGAAGAATAGAATAGAGTAGAACAGAAGAGAATACAAAGAGTAGAATGGAGTAGAGTTGAGTAGAGTAGAATAGTCAGAGTTGAGTAGTGCAGAATAGAGATGAATAGATCCAATTCAAGTCAATTGAGTCGAATGGAGAGGTAACGAGTCAAATCACGATGAATCAAATCGAATTGAATAGATTACAGCAAAATAGAGTAGGGTAGAGTAGAATACTTTAAAATGGAGTAGAACGGTGAGCAATGGAATCGAATGGAGTAGAATAGAGTAGAAAAGAGCCGTAGAGGGCCCAAGAGGGCTGAGTCGAGCTGAAGTGAGGCAAATCGAGACTAATGGAGCCGAATCGAGCCTAATCAAGCCGAATCGACACTATTCGAGCCAAATGGAGCCGAATGGACACGAATCGAACCAATTCAACCTGACTCTTGTCAAAATTCGTCGAATCGAATTGAATAGATTAGAGTAGGGGAGGTTCGGGTAGGGTAGGGTAGGGTAGACTAGAGTAGAGTAGAATAGAATACAACAGAACAATACAGAATGAATACAGAAAAGAGTAGGCTAGAGTAGAGTAGCGGGGAATAGAGTAGAGTAGAATAGATTCAAACAGAGACAAATAAGGCCAAATCGAGCCGAATCGCGTCGAAATGGGTTGAATCAAATCCAATCAAGTGGATTAGAATACATTAGAGTTGGGTAGCGTAGGGTAGGGTAGAATAGAGTAGAACAGAATAGAAATAATACAATAGAATAGGGGAGTAGACTAGAGTACAACAGACTAGAATAGAGTCGAATAGAGCTGAATAGAGCCAAATGGAGACAAAATGAGAGGAATCGCATCGAATCGATTTGAGTAAATTAGAGTGGTGTAGGTTAGGGTAGAGCAGAATAGAGTAGAATAGCATAGAATGGTGTGGAATGAATAGAATGGAGTGGAATGGAGTTAAATAGAGACGAATAGAGCAGAAAAGAGTCGAATAGAGCAGAACAGGGCCGAATAAGGCCGAATCGAGCTGCGTCAAGCTTAATCGCGTCGAATCGCGTTAAATGCGTCAAATCCAATTGAAACGTATAGATTAGACACGGGAAGGGGAGGGTAGAATAGAACAGAATAGAGTAGAATAGAAGAGATTAGAACAAAATAGGGCTAGAATAGAATAGAGTGGAAAAGAGTAGAGTCGAATAGAGCCGAATAGGCCGAGTAGAGACGAATAGAGACGAACGGAGCTGAATACAGCCAAAAAGAGCCTTAGTGCCGAATCGCACCTAATCGAGCTGAATCAAGCAGATTCGCACCGACTGTCCCCGAATAGCGTCGGATCGCATCGAATCGAGTTGAGTCACATCGTTTTGCATCAAACAAGGTCAAACTGCTTCCTATTGGGTCGAATCCCATCGTATCAGGTCGAATAACCTCGAATTGTGTCAAATCTCATAGAATCCGACTGAATCACGGTGAATAGCATGGAATCGCATCAAATCTCTTTGAATCCCTTCGAATGCCTTCAGATCTGTTCGAATCCAGTCGAAAGCTGCCCAATCACGTCGAATTGAATTGAATTGAATCAAGTAGATTAAAGTAGGGTAGGTTTGGGTGGGGTGCAGCAGGGTTGGGTAGGGTAGAATAGAATAGAGTACGACAGAATAGGAGAGAACAGAACAGAATAGAAAGAATACAACAGAATACAATAGAGTAGAATAGAGTCAAAGAGTGCACAACATAGCCGAATTGAGCCAAATGGAGACAAAACGAGGCGAATCGCATCGAATCGCTTTGAATCAGGTCAAATCAAATCGAACCGATTAGAATAGATTAGGGTAGGGAAGGGCAGAATAAAATAGAGGAGAATAGTATAGAACGGAATAGAATGAAGTTGAATGGAGTCCAACAGAGATGGATAGAGACGAAGAGAGCAGAAAAGAGTCGAATAGGGCAGAATAGGGCCGAAATGGCTGAATAGGGCCAAACAAGGCCTAATCGTGCAGAATCCAGCAGAATCAACGCAATTCGAGCCAAGTCGAGCCGAATGGAGCGAAATGGAGCCAAATAGAGCCGATTCGAACCGAATCAAGCTGATTCAAGCCTAATCGCGTGGAAATGCATTGAATCGAATCGGATCAAATAGATTAGAGAAGGGGACGAGAGGGGCGGGGAGGGTAGAATCGAACAGAACAGAACAGTAGAGAATAGAAAGAACAGAATATAGTTCAGTAGGGTAGAGCAGAGAAGAGTCGAGTAGAGTAGAACTGAGTCGAATGGAGTCAAATAGTGCAGGATATAGCTGAAAAGAACCAATTCTAGCCGAATTGAGCCAAATGGAAACAAAACGAGATGGATCGCTTCGAATTGCTTCGAATTGCGTCCAATCGAATCGATTAGAGTAGGGTAGGGTAGAACAGAATAGAGTAGAATGGTGTAGAATGGAGTAGAATGGAGTCCAATGGAGTTGAATAGAGACAGATAGAGTAGAAAAGAGTCGAATTGAGTCGAATAGGGCCGAATAAGCTGAAGCGAGCCAAGTCGAGTTGAAACGAACAGAATCGAGCTGAATCGAAGCGATTCTAGCCAAATCGAGCTGAATCGAGCTGATGTGGCTGCATCGAGCCGATTCACGCAAAATCGCGTCCAACCGCATCAAAATGCTTTGAATCGAATCAAATGGAATAGAATAGGTTAGGGTAGGGTAGTTTCTGATAGGGTAAGCTAGGGTAGAAGAAAGTAGACTACAGTAGAGTAGACAAGAGAAGGCTAGAGTAGTAGCCTAGACTAGTAAGCTGGACTAGTCAGCTAGAACTGGTGGCATAGATCAGTAGCCTAGACAACTAGCCTTGAATAGTACCATTGCCTTGACAAGTACCCTAAGTCATCCGAACTAGTACCCTTGCCTTAACCAGTAGTCTTTAACTAGTCCCTTTGCCTCCAACAGTAGTCTTAACTAGTACCTCGCCTTAACTCGTATGCTTAACTAGTGCCCTTAACTAGTAGCCTTGCCTTAACTAGTAGCCTTAACTAGCATCCTGGCATAAACTAGTAGCCTAAACTACTGACCTTGCCTTAATCAGTACCCCCAACAAGTACCCATGCCTTAACTAGTACCCTGAACTACTATCCTGGCCTTAACTAGTACCCTAACTAGTACCCTAGCTTTAACTAGTAGCCTGAACTAGTACCCTTGCGTTAAGTAGTACCCTTGCCCGAACTAATACCCTTATTAAGTACCGCACGGCGCGGTAGAATAGGGTACGGTAGCATGCGGTGGAACAGAGAAAATAGAATAGACCAGCAATGGTCAGGGTAGGTTAGTTTAGTGTAGGGTATGGTAGATAGCATAGGATGGAATAGAGAAAATAGAAAACGAGAATAGAATACAACAGAATAGAAAAGAACAGGCTAGATTAGGATAGGGTAGGTCGGGGTAGGGTTCTGTAGGATAGAATAGTGTAGAATGGAGTCGAATGGTGTGGAATGCAGTCGAACAGAGATGAATAGGGTAGAAAAGGGTTGACTAGAGCGGAATAGCTCCAAACAGGACCAAATAGGGCCGAACCGAGCCGAATCAAGGCAAATCGAGCCGAATCGAGTCGGATCGACCACGTTCGAGCTGAATGGAGCCGAATGGAGCCGAAATGAGCCAAAGAGAGACAAACAAAATGAACCGAGCAAAATCACACCTAATCGCATCGAATCTCGTTTAATTCCATCAAATCCCACCAAAAGCCATCGAAACTCATGGAATCTCACCGAATCCCATCTAATTGTGTCAAATCGGGTCGAATGGTGTCGAATTGAATGGAACCGAATTAAATTGAATAGATTAGAGTAGTGTAGGTTAGGCTGGGATTCAGTAGGTTAGGGCACAGAAGAATAGAATAGAGTAGAACAGAAGAGAATACAAAGAGTAGAATGGAGTAGAGTTGAGTAGAGTAGAATAGTCAGAGTTGAGTAGTGCAGAATAGAGATGAATAGATCCAATTCAAGTCAATTGAGTCGAATGGAGAGGTAACGAGTCAAATCACGATGAATCAAATCGAATTGAATAGATTACAGCAAAATAGAGTAGGGTAGAGTAGAATACTTTAAAATGGAGTAGAACGGTGAGCAATGGAATCGAATGGAGTAGAATAGAGTAGAAAAGAGCCGTAGAGGGCCCAAGAGGGCTGAGTCGAGCTGAAGTGAGGCAAATCGAGACTAATGGAGCCGAATCGAGCCTAATCAAGCCGAATCGACACTATTCGAGCCAAATGGAGCCGAATGGACACGAATCGAACCAATTCAACCTGACTCTTGTCAAAATTCGTCGAATCGAATTGAATAGATTAGAGTAGGGGAGGTTCGGGTAGGGTAGGGTAGGGTAGACTAGAGTAGAGTAGAATAGAATACAACAGAACAATACAGAATGAATACAGAAAAGAGTAGGCTAGAGTAGAGTAGCGGGGAATAGAGTAGAGTAGAATAGATTCAAACAGAGACAAATAAGGCCAAATCGAGCCGAATCGCGTCGAAATGGGTTGAATCAAATCCAATCAAGTGGATTAGAATACATTAGAGTTGGGTAGCGTAGGGTAGGGTAGAATAGAGTAGAACAGAATAGAAATAATACAATAGAATAGGGGAGTAGACTAGAGTACAACAGACTAGAATAGAGTCGAATAGAGCTGAATAGAGCCAAATGGAGACAAAATGAGAGGAATCGCATCGAATCGATTTGAGTAAATTAGAGTGGTGTAGGTTAGGGTAGAGCAGAATAGAGTAGAATAGCATAGAATGGTGTGGAATGAATAGAATGGAGTGGAATGGAGTTAAATAGAGACGAATAGAGCAGAAAAGAGTCGAATAGAGCAGAACAGGGCCGAATAAGGCCGAATCGAGCTGCGTCAAGCTTAATCGCGTCGAATCGCGTTAAATGCGTCAAATCCAATTGAAACGTATAGATTAGACACGGGAAGGGGAGGGTAGAATAGAACAGAATAGAGTAGAATAGAAGAGATTAGAACAAAATAGGGCTAGAATAGAATAGAGTGGAAAAGAGTAGAGTCGAATAGAGCCGAATAGGCCGAGTAGAGACGAATAGAGACGAACGGAGCTGAATACAGCCAAAAAGAGCCTTAGTGCCGAATCGCACCTAATCGAGCTGAATCAAGCAGATTCGCACCGACTGTCCCCGAATAGCGTCGGATCGCATCGAATCGAGTTGAGTCACATCGTTTTGCATCAAACAAGGTCAAACTGCTTCCTATTGGGTCGAATCCCATCGTATCAGGTCGAATAACCTCGAATTGTGTCAAATCTCATAGAATCCGACTGAATCACGGTGAATAGCATGGAATCGCATCAAATCTCTTTGAATCCCTTCGAATGCCTTCAGATCTGTTCGAATCCAGTCGAAAGCTGCCCAATCACGTCGAATTGAATTGAATTGAATCAAGTAGATTAAAGTAGGGTAGGTTTGGGTGGGGTGCAGCAGGGTTGGGTAGGGTAGAATAGAATAGAGTACGACAGAATAGGAGAGAACAGAACAGAATAGAAAGAATACAACAGAATACAATAGAGTAGAATAGAGTCAAAGAGTGCACAACATAGCCGAATTGAGCCAAATGGAGACAAAACGAGGCGAATCGCATCGAATCGCTTTGAATCAGGTCAAATCAAATCGAACCGATTAGAATAGATTAGGGTAGGGAAGGGCAGAATAAAATAGAGGAGAATAGTATAGAACGGAATAGAATGAAGTTGAATGGAGTCCAACAGAGATGGATAGAGACGAAGAGAGCAGAAAAGAGTCGAATAGGGCAGAATAGGGCCGAAATGGCTGAATAGGGCCAAACAAGGCCTAATCGTGCAGAATCCAGCAGAATCAACGCAATTCGAGCCAAGTCGAGCCGAATGGAGCGAAATGGAGCCAAATAGAGCCGATTCGAACCGAATCAAGCTGATTCAAGCCTAATCGCGTGGAAATGCATTGAATCGAATCGGATCAAATAGATTAGAGAAGGGGACGAGAGGGGCGGGGAGGGTAGAATCGAACAGAACAGAACAGTAGAGAATAGAAAGAACAGAATATAGTTCAGTAGGGTAGAGCAGAGAAGAGTCGAGTAGAGTAGAACTGAGTCGAATGGAGTCAAATAGTGCAGGATATAGCTGAAAAGAACCAATTCTAGCCGAATTGAGCCAAATGGAAACAAAACGAGATGGATCGCTTCGAATTGCTTCGAATTGCGTCCAATCGAATCGATTAGAGTAGGGTAGGGTAGAACAGAATAGAGTAGAATGGTGTAGAATGGAGTAGAATGGAGTCCAATGGAGTTGAATAGAGACAGATAGAGTAGAAAAGAGTCGAATTGAGTCGAATAGGGCCGAATAAGCTGAAGCGAGCCAAGTCGAGTTGAAACGAACAGAATCGAGCTGAATCGAAGCGATTCTAGCCAAATCGAGCTGAATCGAGCTGATGTGGCTGCATCGAGCCGATTCACGCAAAATCGCGTCCAACCGCATCAAAATGCTTTGAATCGAATCAAATGGAATAGAATAGGTTAGGGTAGGGTAGTTTCTGATAGGGTAAGCTAGGGTAGAAGAAAGTAGACTACAGTAGAGTAGACAAGAGAAGGCTAGAGTAGTAGCCTAGACTAGTAAGCTGGACTAGTCAGCTAGAACTGGTGGCATAGATCAGTAGCCTAGACAACTAGCCTTGAATAGTACCATTGCCTTGACAAGTACCCTAAGTCATCCGAACTAGTACCCTTGCCTTAACCAGTAGTCTTTAACTAGTCCCTTTGCCTCCAACAGTAGTCTTAACTAGTACCTCGCCTTAACTCGTATGCTTAACTAGTGCCCTTAACTAGTAGCCTTGCCTTAACTAGTAGCCTTAACTAGCATCCTGGCATAAACTAGTAGCCTAAACTACTGACCTTGCCTTAATCAGTACCCCCAACAAGTACCCATGCCTTAACTAGTACCCTGAACTACTATCCTGGCCTTAACTAGTACCCTAACTAGTACCCTAGCTTTAACTAGTAGCCTGAACTAGTACCCTTGCGTTAAGTAGTACCCTTGCCCGAACTAATACCCTTATTAAGTACCGCACGGCGCGGTAGAATAGGGTACGGTAGCATGCGGTGGAACAGAGAAAATAGAATAGACCAGCAATGGTCAGGGTAGGTTAGTTTAGTGTAGGGTATGGTAGATAGCATAGGATGGAATAGAGAAAATAGAAAACGAGAATAGAATACAACAGAATAGAAAAGAACAGGCTAGATTAGGATAGGGTAGGTCGGGGTAGGGTTCTGTAGGATAGAATAGTGTAGAATGGAGTCGAATGGTGTGGAATGGAGTCGAACAGAGATGAATAGGGTAGAAAAGGGTTGACTAGAGCGGAATAGCTCCAAACAGGACCAAATAGGGCCGAACCGAGCCGAATCAAGGCAAATCGAGCCGAATCGAGTCGGATCGACCACGTTCGAGCTGAATGGAGCCGAATGGAGCCGAAATGAGCCAAAGAGAGACAAACAAAATGAACCGAGCAAAATCACACCTAATCGCATCGAATCTCGTTTAATTCCATCAAATCCCACCAAAAGCCATCGAAACTCATGGAATCTCACCGAATCCCATCTAATTGTGTCAAATCGGGTCGAATGGTGTCGAATTGAATGGAACCGAATTAAATTGAATAGATTAGAGTAGTGTAGGTTAGGCTGGGATTCAGTAGGTTAGGGCACAGAAGAATAGAATAGAGTAGAACAGAAGAGAATACAAAGAGTAGAATGGAGTAGAGTTGAGTAGAGTAGAATAGTCAGAGTTGAGTAGTGCAGAATAGAGATGAATAGATCCAATTCAAGTCAATTGAGTCGAATGGAGAGGTAACGAGTCAAATCACGATGAATCAAATCGAATTGAATAGATTACAGCAAAATAGAGTAGGGTAGAGTAGAATACTTTAAAATGGAGTAGAACGGTGAGCAATGGAATCGAATGGAGTAGAATAGAGTAGAAAAGAGCCGTAGAGGGCCCAAGAGGGCTGAGTCGAGCTGAAGTGAGGCAAATCGAGACTAATGGAGCCGAATCGAGCCTAATCAAGCCGAATCGACACTATTCGAGCCAAATGGAGCCGAATGGACACGAATCGAACCAATTCAACCTGACTCTTGTCAAAATTCGTCGAATCGAATTGAATAGATTAGAGTAGGGGAGGTTCGGGTAGGGTAGGGTAGGGTAGACTAGAGTAGAGTAGAATAGAATACAACAGAACAATACAGAATGAATACAGAAAAGAGTAGGCTAGAGTAGAGTAGCGGGGAATAGAGTAGAGTAGAATAGATTCAAACAGAGACAAATAAGGCCAAATCGAGCCGAATCGCGTCGAAATGGGTTGAATCAAATCCAATCAAGTGGATTAGAATACATTAGAGTTGGGTAGCATAGGGTAGGGTAGAATAGAGTAGAACAGAATAGAAATAATACAATAGAATAGGGGAGTAGACTAGAGTACAACAGACTAGAATAGAGTCGAATAGAGCTGAATAGAGCCAAATGGAGACAAAATGAGAGGAATCGCATCGAATCGATTTGAGTAAATTAGAGTGGTGTAGGTTAGGGTAGAGCAGAATAGAGTAGAATAGCATAGAATGGTGTGGAATGAATAGAATGGAGTAGAATGGAGTTAAATAGAGACGAATAGAGCAGAAAAGAGTCGAATAGAGCAGAACAGGGCCGAATAAGGCCGAATCGAGCTGCGTCAAGCTTAATCGCGTCGAATCGCGTTAAATGCGTCAAATCCAATTGAAACGTATAGATTAGACACGGGAAGGGGAGGGTAGAATAGAACAGAATAGAGTAGAATAGAAGAGATTAGAACAAAATAGGGCTAGAATAGAATAGAGTGGAAAAGAGTAGAGTCGAATAGAGCCGAATAGGCCGAGTAGAGACGAATAGAGACGAACGGAGCTGAATACAGCCAAAAAGAGCCTTAGTGCCGAATCGCACCTAATCGAGCTGAATCAAGCAGATTCGCACCGACTGTCCCCGAATAGCGTCGGATCGCATCGAATCGAGTTGAGTCACATCGTTTTGCATCAAACAAGGTCAAACTGCTTCCTATTGGGTCGAATCCCATCGTATCAGGTTGAATAACCACGAATTGTGTCAAATCTCATAGAATCCTACTGAATCACGGTGAATAGCATGGAATCGCATCAAATCTCTTTGAATCCCTTCGAATGCCTTCAGATCTGTTCGAATCCAGTCGAAAGCTGCCCAATCACGTCGAATTGAATTGAATTGAATCAAGTAGATTAAAGTAGGGTAGGTTTGGGTGGGGTGCAGCAGGGTTGGGTAGGGTAGAATAGAATAGAGTACGACAGAATAGGAGAGAACAGAACAGAAAGAATACAACAGAATACAATAGAGTAGAATAGAGTCAAAGAGTGCACAACATAGCCGAATTGAGCCAAATGGAGACAAAACGAGGCGAATCGCATCGAATCGCTTTGAATCAGGTCAAATCAAATCGAACCGATTAGAATAGATTAGGGTAGGGAAGGGCAGAATAAAATAGAGGAGAATAGTATAGAACGGAATAGAATGAAGTTGAATGGAGTCCAACAGAGATGGATAGAGACGAAGAGAGCAGAAAAGAGTCGAATAGGGCAGAATAGGGCCGAAATGGCTGAATAGGGCCAAACAAGGCCTAATCGTGCAGAATCCAGCAGAATCAACGCAATTCGAGCCAAGTCGAGCCGAATGGAGCGAAATGGAGCCAAATAGAGCCGATTCGAACCGAATCAAGCTGATTCAAGCCTAATCGCGTGGAAATGCATTGAATCGAATCGGATCAAATAGATTAGAGAAGGGGACGAGAGGGGCGGGGAGGGTAGAATCGAACAGAACAGAACAGTAGAGAATAGAAAGAACAGAATATAGTTCAGTAGGGTAGAGCAGAGAAGAGTCGAGTAGAGTAGAACTGAGTCGAATGGAGTCAAATAGTGCAGGATATAGCTGAAAAGAACCAATTCTAGCCGAATTGAGCCAAATGGAAACAAAACGAGATGGATCGCTTCGAATTGCTTCGAATTGCGTCCAATCGAATCGATTAGAGTAGGGTAGGGTAGAACAGAATAGAGTAGAATGGTGTAGAATGGAGTAGAATGGAGTCCAATGGAGTTGAATAGAGACAGATAGAGTAGAAAAGAGTCGAATTGAGTCGAATAGGGCCGAATAAGCTGAAGCGAGCCAAGTCGAGTTGAAACGAACAGAATCGAGCTGAATCGAAGCGATTCTAGCCAAATCGAGCTGAATCGAGCTGATGTGGCTGCATCGAGCCGATTCACGCAAAATCGCGTCCAACCGCATCAAAATGCTTTGAATCGAATCAAATGGAATAGAATAGGTTAGGGTAGGGTAGTTTCTGATAGGGTAAGCTAGGGTAGAAGAAAGTAGACTACAGTAGAGTAGACAAGAGAAGGCTAGAGTAGTAGCCTAGACTAGTAAGCTGGACTAGTCAGCTAGAACTGGTGGCATAGATCAGTAGCCTAGACAACTAGCCTTGAATAGTACCATTGCCTTGACAAGTACCCTAAGTCATCCGAACTAGTACCCTTGCCTTAACCAGTAGTCTTTAACTAGTCCCTTTGCCTCCAACAGTAGTCTTAACTAGTACCTCGCCTTAACTCGTATGCTTAACTAGTGCCCTTAACTAGTAGCCTTGCCTTAACTAGTAGCCTTAACTAGCATCCTGGCATAAACTAGTAGCCTAAACTACTGACCTTGCCTTAATCAGTACCCCCAACAAGTACCCATGCCTTAACTAGTACCCTGAACTACTATCCTGGCCTTAACTAGTACCCTAACTAGTACCCTAGCTTTAACTAGTAGCCTGAACTAGTACCCTTGCGTTAAGTAGTACCCTTGCCCGAACTAATACCCTTATTAAGTACCGCACGGCGCGGTAGAATAGGGTACGGTAGCATGCGGTGGAACAGAGAAAATAGAATAGACCAGCAATGGTCAGGGTAGGTTAGTTTAGTGTAGGGTATGGTAGATAGCATAGGATGGAATAGAGAAAATAGAAAACGAGAATAGAATACAACAGAATAGAAAAGAACAGGCTAGATTAGGATAGGGTAGGTCGGGGTAGGGTTCTGTAGGATAGAATAGTGTAGAATGGAGTCGAATGGTGTGGAATGGAGTCGAACAGAGATGAATAGGGTAGAAAAGGGTTGACTAGAGCGGAATAGCTCCAAACAGGACCAAATAGGGCCGAACCGAGCCGAATCAAGGCAAATCGAGCCGAATCGAGTCGGATCGACCACGTTCGAGCTGAATGGAGCCGAATGGAGCCGAAATGAGCCAAAGAGAGACAAACAAAATGAACCGAGCAAAATCACACCTAATCGCATCGAATCTCGTTTAATTCCATCAAATCCCACCAAAAGCCATCGAAACTCATGGAATCTCACCGAATCCCATCTAATTGTGTCAAATCGGGTCGAATGGTGTCGAATTGAATGGAACCGAATTAAATTGAATAGATTAGAGTAGTGTAGGTTAGGCTGGGATTCAGTAGGTTAGGGCACAGAAGAATAGAATAGAGTAGAACAGAAGAGAATACAAAGAGTAGAATGGAGTAGAGTTGAGTAGAGTAGAATAGTCAGAGTTGAGTAGTGCAGAATAGAGATGAATAGATCCAATTCAAGTCAATTGAGTCGAATGGAGAGGTAACGAGTCAAATCACGATGAATCAAATCGAATTGAATAGATTACAGCAAAATAGAGTAGGGTAGAGTAGAATACTTTAAAATGGAGTAGAACGGTGAGCAATGGAATCGAATGGAGTAGAATAGAGTAGAAAAGAGCCGTAGAGGGCCCAAGAGGGCTGAGTCGAGCTGAAGTGAGGCAAATCGAGACTAATGGAGCCGAATCGAGCCTAATCAAGCCGAATCGACACTATTCGAGCCAAATGGAGCCGAATGGACACGAATCGAACCAATTCAACCTGACTCTTGTCAAAATTCGTCGAATCGAATTGAATAGATTAGAGTAGGGGAGGTTCGGGTAGGGTAGGGTAGGGTAGACTAGAGTAGAGTAGAATAGAATACAACAGAACAATACAGAATGAATACAGAAAAGAGTAGGCTAGAGTAGAGTAGCGGGGAATAGAGTAGAGTAGAATAGATTCAAACAGAGACAAATAAGGCCAAATCGAGCCGAATCGCGTCGAAATGGGTTGAATCAAATCCAATCAAGTGGATTAGAATACATTAGAGTTGGGTAGCATAGGGTAGGGTAGAATAGAGTAGAACAGAATAGAAATAATACAATAGAATAGGGGAGTAGACTAGAGTACAACAGACTAGAATAGAGTCGAATAGAGCTGAATAGAGCCAAATGGAGACAAAATGAGAGGAATCGCATCGAATCGATTTGAGTAAATTAGAGTGGTGTAGGTTAGGGTAGAGCAGAATAGAGTAGAATAGCATAGAATGGTGTGGAATGAATAGAATGGAGTAGAATGGAGTTAAATAGAGACGAATAGAGCAGAAAAGAGTCGAATAGAGCAGAACAGGGCCGAATAAGGCCGAATCGAGCTGCGTCAAGCTTAATCGCGTCGAATCGCGTTAAATGCGTCAAATCCAATTGAAACGTATAGATTAGACACGGGAAGGGGAGGGTAGAATAGAACAGAATAGAGTAGAATAGAAGAGATTAGAACAAAATAGGGCTAGAATAGAATAGAGTGGAAAAGAGTAGAGTCGAATAGAGCCGAATAGGCCGAGTAGAGACGAATAGAGACGAACGGAGCTGAATACAGCCAAAAAGAGCCTTAGTGCCGAATCGCACCTAATCGAGCTGAATCAAGCAGATTCGCACCGACTGTCCCCGAATAGCGTCGGATCGCATCGAATCGAGTTGAGTCACATCGTTTTGCATCAAACAAGGTCAAACTGCTTCCTATTGGGTCGAATCCCATCGTATCAGGTTGAATAACCACGAATTGTGTCAAATCTCATAGAATCCTACTGAATCACGGTGAATAGCATGGAATCGCATCAAATCTCTTTGAATCCCTTCGAATGCCTTCAGATCTGTTCGAATCCAGTCGAAAGCTGCCCAATCACGTCGAATTGAATTGAATTGAATCAAGTAGATTAAAGTAGGGTAGGTTTGGGTGGGGTGCAGCAGGGTTGGGTAGGGTAGAATAGAATAGAGTACGACAGAATAGGAGAGAACAGAACAGAAAGAATACAACAGAATACAATAGAGTAGAATAGAGTCAAAGAGTGCACAACATAGCCGAATTGAGCCAAATGGAGACAAAACGAGGCGAATCGCATCGAATCGCTTTGAATCAGGTCAAATCAAATCGAACCGATTAGAATAGATTAGGGTAGGGAAGGGCAGAATAAAATAGAGGAGAATAGTATAGAACGGAATAGAATGAAGTTGAATGGAGTCCAACAGAGATGGATAGAGACGAAGAGAGCAGAAAAGAGTCGAATAGGGCAGAATAGGGCCGAAATGGCTGAATAGGGCCAAACAAGGCCTAATCGTGCAGAATCCAGCAGAATCAACGCAATTCGAGCCAAGTCGAGCCGAATGGAGCGAAATGGAGCCAAATAGAGCCGATTCGAACCGAATCAAGCTGATTCAAGCCTAATCGCGTGGAAATGCATTGAATCGAATCGGATCAAATAGATTAGAGAAGGGGACGAGAGGGGCGGGGAGGGTAGAATCGAACAGAACAGAACAGTAGAGAATAGAAAGAACAGAATATAGTTCAGTAGGGTAGAGCAGAGAAGAGTCGAGTAGAGTAGAACTGAGTCGAATGGAGTCAAATAGTGCAGGATATAGCTGAAAAGAACCAATTCTAGCCGAATTGAGCCAAATGGAAACAAAACGAGATGGATCGCTTCGAATTGCTTCGAATTGCGTCCAATCGAATCGATTAGAGTAGGGTAGGGTAGAACAGAATAGAGTAGAATGGTGTAGAATGGAGTAGAATGGAGTCCAATGGAGTTGAATAGAGACAGATAGAGTAGAAAAGAGTCGAATTGAGTCGAATAGGGCCGAATAAGCTGAAGCGAGCCAAGTCGAGTTGAAACGAACAGAATCGAGCTGAATCGAAGCGATTCTAGCCAAATCGAGCTGAATCGAGCTGATGTGGCTGCATCGAGCCGATTCACGCAAAATCGCGTCCAACCGCATCAAAATGCTTTGAATCGAATCAAATGGAATAGAATAGGTTAGGGTAGGGTAGTTTCTGATAGGGTAAGCTAGGGTAGAAGAAAGTAGACTACAGTAGAGTAGACAAGAGAAGGCTAGAGTAGTAGCCTAGACTAGTAAGCTGGACTAGTCAGCTAGAACTGGTGGCATAGATCAGTAGCCTAGACAACTAGCCTTGAATAGTACCATTGCCTTGACAAGTACCCTAAGTCATCCGAACTAGTACCCTTGCCTTAACCAGTAGTCTTTAACTAGTCCCTTTGCCTCCAACAGTAGTCTTAACTAGTACCTCGCCTTAACTCGTATGCTTAACTAGTGCCCTTAACTAGTAGCCTTGCCTTAACTAGTAGCCTTAACTAGCATCCTGGCATAAACTAGTAGCCTAAACTACTGACCTTGCCTTAATCAGTACCCCCAACAAGTACCCATGCCTTAACTAGTACCCTGAACTACTATCCTGGCCTTAACTAGTACCCTAACTAGTACCCTAGCTTTAACTAGTAGCCTGAACTAGTACCCTTGCGTTAAGTAGTACCCTTGCCCGAACTAATACCCTTATTAAGTACCGCACGGCGCGGTAGAATAGGGTACGGTAGCATGCGGTGGAACAGAGAAAATAGAATAGACCAGCAATGGTCAGGGTAGGTTAGTTTAGTGTAGGGTATGGTAGATAGCATAGGATGGAATAGAGAAAATAGAAAACGAGAATAGAATACAACAGAATAGAAAAGAACAGGCTAGATTAGGATAGGGTAGGTCGGGGTAGGGTTCTGTAGGATAGAATAGTGTAGAATGGAGTCGAATGGTGTGGAATGGAGTCGAACAGAGATGAATAGGGTAGAAAAGGGTTGACTAGAGCGGAATAGCTCCAAACAGGACCAAATAGGGCCGAACCGAGCCGAATCAAGGCAAATCGAGCCGAATCGAGTCGGATCGACCACGTTCGAGCTGAATGGAGCCGAATGGAGCCGAAATGAGCCAAAGAGAGACAAACAAAATGAACCGAGCAAAATCACACCTAATCGCATCGAATCTCGTTTAATTCCATCAAATCCCACCAAAAGCCATCGAAACTCATGGAATCTCACCGAATCCCATCTAATTGTGTCAAATCGGGTCGAATGGTGTCGAATTGAATGGAACCGAATTAAATTGAATAGATTAGAGTAGTGTAGGTTAGGCTGGGATTCAGTAGGTTAGGGCACAGAAGAATAGAATAGAGTAGAACAGAAGAGAATACAAAGAGTAGAATGGAGTAGAGTTGAGTAGAGTAGAATAGTCAGAGTTGAGTAGTGCAGAATAGAGATGAATAGATCCAATTCAAGTCAATTGAGTCGAATGGAGAGGTAACGAGTCAAATCACGATGAATCAAATCGAATTGAATAGATTACAGCAAAATAGAGTAGGGTAGAGTAGAATACTTTAAAATGGAGTAGAACGGTGAGCAATGGAATCGAATGGAGTAGAATAGAGTAGAAAAGAGCCGTAGAGGGCCCAAGAGGGCTGAGTCGAGCTGAAGTGAGGCAAATCGAGACTAATGGAGCCGAATCGAGCCTAATCAAGCCGAATCGACACTATTCGAGCCAAATGGAGCCGAATGGACACGAATCGAACCAATTCAACCTGACTCTTGTCAAAATTCGTCGAATCGAATTGAATAGATTAGAGTAGGGGAGGTTCGGGTAGGGTAGGGTAGGGTAGACTAGAGTAGAGTAGAATAGAATACAACAGAACAATACAGAATGAATACAGAAAAGAGTAGGCTAGAGTAGAGTAGCGGGGAATAGAGTAGAGTAGAATAGATTCAAACAGAGACAAATAAGGCCAAATCGAGCCGAATCGCGTCGAAATGGGTTGAATCAAATCCAATCAAGTGGATTAGAATACATTAGAGTTGGGTAGCGTAGGGTAGGGTAGAATAGAGTAGAACAGAATAGAAATAATACAATAGAATAGGGGAGTAGACTAGAGTACAACAGACTAGAATAGAGTCGAATAGAGCTGAATAGAGCCAAATGGAGACAAAATGAGAGGAATCGCATCGAATCGATTTGAGTAAATTAGAGTGGTGTAGGTTAGGGTAGAGCAGAATAGAGTAGAATAGCATAGAATGGTGTGGAATGAATAGAATGGAGTAGAATGGAGTTAAATAGAGACGAATAGAGCAGAAAAGAGTCGAATAGAGCAGAACAGGGCCGAATAAGGCCGAATCGAGCTGTGTCAAGCTTAATCGCGTCGAATCGCGTTAAATGCGTCAAATCCAATTGAAACGTATAGATTAGACACGGGAAGGGGAGGGTAGAATAGAACAGAATAGAGTAGAATAGAAGAGATTAGAACAAAACAGGGCTAGAATAGAATAGAGTGGAAAAGAGTAGAGTCGAATAGAGCCGAATAGGCCGAGTAGAGACGAATAGAGACGAACGGAGCTGAATACAGCCAAAAAGAGCCTTAGTGCCGAATCGCACCTAATCGAGCTGAATCAAGCAGATTCGCACCGACTGTCCCCGAATAGCGTCGGATCGCATCGAATCGAGTTGAGTCACATCGTTTTGCATCAAACAAGGTCAAACTGCTTCCTATTGGGTCGAATCCCATCGTATCAGGTCGAATAACCTCGAATTGTGTCAAATCTCATAGAATCCTACTGAATCACGGTGAATAGCATGGAATCGCATCAAATCTCTTTGAATCCCTTCGAATGCCTTCAGATCTGTTCGAATCCAGTCGAAAGCTGCCCAATCACGTCGAATTGAATTGAATTGAATCAAGTAGATTAAAGTAGGGTAGGTTTGGGTGGGGTGCAGCAGGGTTGGGTAGGGTAGAATAGAATAGAGTACGACAGAATAGGAGAGAACAGAACAGAATAGAAAGAATACAACAGAATACAATAGAGTAGAATAGAGTCAAAGAGTGCACAACATAGCCGAATTGAGCCAAATGGAGACAAAACGAGGCGAATCGCATCGAATCGCTTTGAATCAGGTCAAATCAAATCGAACCGATTAGAATAGATTAGGGTAGGGAAGGGCAGAATAAAATAGAGGAGAATAGTATAGAACGGAATAGAATGAAGTTGAATGGAGTCCAACAGAGATGGATAGAGACGAAGAGAGCAGAAAAGAGTCGAATAGGGCAGAATAGGGCCGAAATGGCTGAATAGGGCCAAACAAGGCCTAATCGTGCAGAATCCAGCAGAATCAACGCAATTCGAGCCAAGTCGAGCCGAATGGAGCGAAATGGAGCCAAATAGAGCCGATTCGAACCGAATCAAGCTGATTCAAGCCTAATCGCGTGGAAATGCATTGAATCGAATCGGATCAAATAGATTAGAGAAGGGGACGAGAGGGGCGGGGAGGGTAGAATCGAACAGAACAGAACAGTAGAGAATAGAAAGAACAGAATATAGTTCAGTAGGGTAGAGCAGAGAAGAGTCGAGTAGAGTAGAACTGAGTCGAATGGAGTCAAATAGTGCAGGATATAGCTGAAAAGAACCAATTCTAGCCGAATTGAGCCAAATGGAAACAAAACGAGATGGATCGCTTCGAATTGCTTCGAATTGCGTCCAATCGAATCGATTAGAGTAGGGTAGGGTAGAACAGAATAGAGTAGAATGGTGTAGAATGGAGTAGAATGGAGTCCAATGGAGTTGAATAGAGACAGATAGAGTAGAAAAGAGTCGAATTGAGTCGAATAGGGCCGAATAAGCTGAAGCGAGCCAAGTCGAGTTGAAACGAACAGAATCGAGCTGAATCGAAGCGATTCTAGCCAAATCGAGCTGAATCGAGCTGATGTGGCTGCATCGAGCCGATTCACGCAAAATCGCGTCCAACCGCATCAAAATGCTTTGAATCGAATCAAATGGAATAGAATAGGTTAGGGTAGGGTAGTTTCTGATAGGGTAAGCTAGGGTAGAAGAAAGTAGACTACAGTAGAGTAGACAAGAGAAGGCTAGAGTAGTAGCCTAGACTAGTAAGCTGGACTAGTCAGCTAGAACTGGTGGCATAGATCAGTAGCCTAGACAACTAGCCTTGAATAGTACCATTGCCTTGACAAGTACCCTAAGTCATCCGAACTAGTACCCTTGCCTTAACCAGTAGTCTTTAACTAGTCCCTTTGCCTCCAACAGTAGTCTTAACTAGTACCTCGCCTTAACTCGTATGCTTAACTAGTGCCCTTAACTAGTAGCCTTGCCTTAACTAGTAGCCTTAACTAGCATCCTGGCATAAACTAGTAGCCTAAACTACTGACCTTGCCTTAATCAGTACCCCCAACAAGTACCCATGCCTTAACTAGTACCCTGAACTACTATCCTGGCCTTAACTAGTACCCTAACTAGTACCCTAGCTTTAACTAGTAGCCTGAACTAGTACCCTTGCGTTAAGTAGTACCCTTGCCCGAACTAATACCCTTATTAAGTACCGCACGGCGCGGTAGAATAGGGTACGGTAGCATGCGGTGGAACAGAGAAAATAGAATAGACCAGCAATGGTCAGGGTAGGTTAGTTTAGTGTAGGGTATGGTAGATAGCATAGGATGGAATAGAGAAAATAGAAAACGAGAATAGAATACAACAGAATAGAAAAGAACAGGCTAGATTAGGATAGGGTAGGTCGGGGTAGGGTTCTGTAGGATAGAATAGTGTAGAATGGAGTCGAATGGTGTGGAATGGAGTCGAACAGAGATGAATAGGGTAGAAAAGGGTTGACTAGAGCGGAATAGCTCCAAACAGGACCAAATAGGGCCGAACCGAGCCGAATCAAGGCAAATCGAGCCGAATCGAGTCGGATCGACCACGTTCGAGCTGAATGGAGCCGAATGGAGCCGAAATGAGCCAAAGAGAGACAAACAAAATGAACCGAGCAAAATCACACCTAATCGCATCGAATCTCGTTTAATTCCATCAAATCCCACCAAAAGCCATCGAAACTCATGGAATCTCACCGAATCCCATCTAATTGTGTCAAATCGGGTCGAATGGTGTCGAATTGAATGGAACCGAATTAAATTGAATAGATTAGAGTAGTGTAGGTTAGGCTGGGATTCAGTAGGTTAGGGCACAGAAGAATAGAATAGAGTAGAACAGAAGAGAATACAAAGAGTAGAATGGAGTAGAGTTGAGTAGAGTAGAATAGTCAGAGTTGAGTAGTGCAGAATAGAGATGAATAGATCCAATTCAAGTCAATTGAGTCGAATGGAGAGGTAACGAGTCAAATCACGATGAATCAAATCGAATTGAATAGATTACAGCAAAATAGAGTAGGGTAGAGTAGAATACTTTAAAATGGAGTAGAACGGTGAGCAATGGAATCGAATGGAGTAGAATAGAGTAGAAAAGAGCCGTAGAGGGCCCAAGAGGGCTGAGTCGAGCTGAAGTGAGGCAAATCGAGACTAATGGAGCCGAATCGAGCCTAATCAAGCCGAATCGACACTATTCGAGCCAAATGGAGCCGAATGGACACGAATCGAACCAATTCAACCTGACTCTTGTCAAAATTCGTCGAATCGAATTGAATAGATTAGAGTAGGGGAGGTTCGGGTAGGGTAGGGTAGGGTAGACTAGAGTAGAGTAGAATAGAATACAACAGAACAATACAGAATGAATACAGAAAAGAGTAGGCTAGAGTAGAGTAGCGGGGAATAGAGTAGAGTAGAATAGATTCAAACAGAGACAAATAAGGCCAAATCGAGCCGAATCGCGTCGAAATGGGTTGAATCAAATCCAATCAAGTGGATTAGAATACATTAGAGTTGGGTAGCGTAGGGTAGGGTAGAATAGAGTAGAACAGAATAGAAATAATACAATAGAATAGGGGAGTAGACTAGAGTACAACAGACTAGAATAGAGTCGAATAGAGCTGAATAGAGCCAAATGGAGACAAAATGAGAGGAATCGCATCGAATCGATTTGAGTAAATTAGAGTGGTGTAGGTTAGGGTAGAGCAGAATAGAGTAGAATAGCATAGAATGGTGTGGAATGAATAGAATGGAGTAGAATGGAGTTAAATAGAGACGAATAGAGCAGAAAAGAGTCGAATAGAGCAGAACAGGGCCGAATAAGGCCGAATCGAGCTGTGTCAAGCTTAATCGCGTCGAATCGCGTTAAATGCGTCAAATCCAATTGAAACGTATAGATTAGACACGGGAAGGGGAGGGTAGAATAGAACAGAATAGAGTAGAATAGAAGAGATTAGAACAAAACAGGGCTAGAATAGAATAGAGTGGAAAAGAGTAGAGTCGAATAGAGCCGAATAGGCCGAGTAGAGACGAATAGAGACGAACGGAGCTGAATACAGCCAAAAAGAGCCTTAGTGCCGAATCGCACCTAATCGAGCTGAATCAAGCAGATTCGCACCGACTGTCCCCGAATAGCGTCGGATCGCATCGAATCGAGTTGAGTCACATCGTTTTGCATCAAACAAGGTCAAACTGCTTCCTATTGGGTCGAATCCCATCGTATCAGGTCGAATAACCTCGAATTGTGTCAAATCTCATAGAATCCTACTGAATCACGGTGAATAGCATGGAATCGCATCAAATCTCTTTGAATCCCTTCGAATGCCTTCAGATCTGTTCGAATCCAGTCGAAAGCTGCCCAATCACGTCGAATTGAATTGAATTGAATCAAGTAGATTAAAGTAGGGTAGGTTTGGGTGGGGTGCAGCAGGGTTGGGTAGGGTAGAATAGAATAGAGTACGACAGAATAGGAGAGAACAGAACAGAATAGAAAGAATACAACAGAATACAATAGAGTAGAATAGAGTCAAAGAGTGCACAACATAGCCGAATTGAGCCAAATGGAGACAAAACGAGGCGAATCGCATCGAATCGCTTTGAATCAGGTCAAATCAAATCGAACCGATTAGAATAGATTAGGGTAGGGAAGGGCAGAATAAAATAGAGGAGAATAGTATAGAACGGAATAGAATGAAGTTGAATGGAGTCCAACAGAGATGGATAGAGACGAAGAGAGCAGAAAAGAGTCGAATAGGGCAGAATAGGGCCGAAATGGCTGAATAGGGCCAAACAAGGCCTAATCGTGCAGAATCCAGCAGAATCAACGCAATTCGAGCCAAGTCGAGCCGAATGGAGCGAAATGGAGCCAAATAGAGCCGATTCGAACCGAATCAAGCTGATTCAAGCCTAATCGCGTGGAAATGCATTGAATCGAATCGGATCAAATAGATTAGAGAAGGGGACGAGAGGGGCGGGGAGGGTAGAATCGAACAGAACAGAACAGTAGAGAATAGAAAGAATAGAATATAGTTCAGTAGGGTAGAGCAGAGAAGAGTCGAGTAGAGTAGAACTGAGTCGAATGGAGTCAAATAGTGCAGGATATAGCTGAAAAGAACCAATTCTAGCCGAATTGAGCCAAATGGAAACAAAACGAGATGAATCGCTTCGAATTGCTTCGAATTGCGTCCAATCGAATCGATTAGAGTAGGGTAGGGTAGAACAGAATAGAGTAGAATGGTGTAGAATGGAGTAGAATGGAGTCCAATGGAGTTGAATAGAGACAGATAGAGTAGAAAAGAGTCGAATTGAGTCGAATAGGGCCGAATAAGCTGAAGCGAGCCAAGTCGAGTTGAAACGAACAGAATCGAGCTGAATCGAAGCGATTCTAGCCAAATCGAGCTGAATCGAGCTGATGTGGCTGCATCGAGCCGATTCACGCAAAATCGCGTCCAACCGCATCAAAATGCTTTGAATCGAATCAAATGGAATAGAATAGGTTAGGGTAGGGTAGTTTCTGATAGGGTAAGCTAGGGTAGAAGAAAGTAGACTACAGTAGAGTAGACAAGAGAAGGCTAGAGTAGTAGCCTAGACTAGTAAGCTGGACTAGTCAGCTAGAACTGGTGGCATAGATCAGTAGCCTAGACAACTAGCCTTGAATAGTACCATTGCCTTGACAAGTACCCTAAGTCATCCGAACTAGTACCCTTGCCTTAACCAGTAGTCTTTAACTAGTCCCTTTGCCTCCAACAGTAGTCTTAACTAGTACCTCGCCTTAACTCGTATGCTTAACTAGTGCCCTTAACTAGTAGCCTTGCCTTAACTAGTAGCCTTAACTAGCATCCTGGCATAAACTAGTAGCCTAAACTACTGACCTTGCCTTAATCAGTACCCCCAACAAGTACCCATGCCTTAACTAGTACCCTGAACTACTATCCTGGCCTTAACTAGTACCCTAACTAGTACCCTAGCTTTAACTAGTAGCCTGAACTAGTACCCTTGCGTTAAGTAGTACCCTTGCCCGAACTAATACCCTTATTAAGTACCGCACGGCGCAGTAGAATAGGGTACGGTAGCATGCGGTGGAACAGAGAAAATAGAATAGACCAGCAATGGTCAGGGTAGGTTAGTTTAGTGTAGGGTATGGTAGATAGCATAGGATGGAATAGAGAAAATAGAAAACGAGAATAGAATACAACAGAATAGAAAAGAACAGGCTAGATTAGGATAGGGTAGGTCGGGGTAGGGTTCTGTAGGATAGAATAGTGTAGAATGGAGTCGAATGGTGTGGAATGGAGTCGAACAGAGATGAATAGGGTAGAAAAGGGTTGACTAGAGCGGAATAGCTCCAAACAGGACCAAATAGGGCCGAACCGAGCCGAATCAAGGCAAATCGAGCCGAATCGAGTCGGATCGACCACGTTCGAGCTGAATGGAGCCGAATGGAGCCGAAATGAGCCAAAGAGAGACAAACAAAATGAACCGAGCAAAATCACACCTAATCGCATCGAATCTCGTTTAATTCCATCAAATCCCACCAAAAGCCATCGAAACTCATGGAATCTCACCGAATCCCATCTAATTGTGTCAAATCGGGTCGAATGGTGTCGAATTGAATGGAACCGAATTAAATTGAATAGATTAGAGTAGTGTAGGTTAGGCTGGGATTCAGTAGGTTAGGGCACAGAAGAATAGAATAGAGTAGAACAGAAGAGAATACAAAGAGTAGAATGGAGTAGAGTTGAGTAGAGTAGAATAGTCAGAGTTGAGTAGTGCAGAATAGAGATGAATAGATCCAATTCAAGTCAATTGAGTCGAATGGAGAGGTAACGAGTCAAATCACGATGAATCAAATCGAATTGAATAGATTACAGCAAAATAGAGTAGGGTAGAGTAGAATACTTTAAAATGGAGTAGAACGGTGAGCAATGGAATCGAATGGAGTAGAATAGAGTAGAAAAGAGCCGTAGAGGGCCCAAGAGGGCTGAGTCGAGCTGAAGTGAGGCAAATCGAGACTAATGGAGCCGAATCGAGCCTAATCAAGCCGAATCGACACTATTCGAGCCAAATGGAGCCGAATGGACACGAATCGAACCAATTCAACCTGACTCTTGTCAAAATTCGTCGAATCGAATTGAATAGATTAGAGTAGGGGAGGTTCGGGTAGGGTAGGGTAGGGTAGACTAGAGTAGAGTAGAATAGAATACAACAGAACAATACAGAATGAATACAGAAAAGAGTAGGCTAGAGTAGAGTAGCGGGGAATAGAGTAGAGTAGAATAGATTCAAACAGAGACAAATAAGGCCAAATCGAGCCGAATCGCGTCGAAATGGGTTGAATCAAATCCAATCAAGTGGATTAGAATACATTAGAGTTGGGTAGCGTAGGGTAGGGTAGAATAGAGTAGAACAGAATAGAAATAATACAATAGAATAGGGGAGTAGACTAGAGTACAACAGACTAGAATAGAGTCGAATAGAGCTGAATAGAGCCAAATGGAGACAAAATGAGAGGAATCGCATCGAATCGATTTGAGTAAATTAGAGTGGTGTAGGTTAGGGTAGAGCAGAATAGAGTAGAATAGCATAGAATGGTGTGGAATGAATAGAATGGAGTAGAATGGAGTTAAATAGAGACGAATAGAGCAGAAAAGAGTCGAATAGAGCAGAACAGGGCCGAATAAGGCCGAATCGAGCTGCGTCAAGCTTAATCGCGTCGAATCGCGTTAAATGCGTCAAATCCAATTGAAACGTATAGATTAGACACGGGAAGGGGAGGGTAGAATAGAACAGAATAGAGTAGAATAGAAGAGATTAGAACAAAACAGGGCTAGAATAGAATAGAGTGGAAAAGAGTAGAGTCGAATAGAGCCGAATAGGCCGAGTAGAGACGAATAGAGACGAACGGAGCTGAATACAGCCAAAAAGAGCCTTAGTGCCGAATCGCACCTAATCGAGCTGAATCAAGCAGATTCGCACCGACTGTCCCCGAATAGCGTCGGATCGCATCGAATCGAGTTGAGTCACATCGTTTTGCATCAAACAAGGTCAAACTGCTTCCTATTGGGTCGAATCCCATCGTATCAGGTCGAATAACCTCGAATTGTGTCAAATCTCATAGAATCCTACTGAATCACGGTGAATAGCATGGAATCGCATCAAATCTCTTTGAATCCCTTCGAATGCCTTCAGATCTGTTCGAATCCAGTCGAAAGCTGCCCAATCACGTCGAATTGAATTGAATTGAATCAAGTAGATTAAAGTAGGGTAGGTTTGGGTGGGGTGCAGCAGGGTTGGGTAGGGTAGAATAGAATAGAGTACGACAGAATAGGAGAGAACAGAACAGAATAGAAAGAATACAACAGAATACAATAGAGTAGAATAGAGTCAGAGTGCACAACATAGCCGAATTGAGCCAAATGGAGACAAAACGAGGCGAATCGCATCGAATCGCTTTGAATCAGGTCAAATCAAATCGAACCGATTAGAATAGATTAGGGTAGGGAAGGGCAGAATAAAATAGAGGAGAATAGTATAGAACGGAATAGAATGAAGTTGAATGGAGTCCAACAGAGATGGATAGAGACGAAGAGAGCAGAAAAGAGTCGAATAGGGCAGAATAGGGCCAAAATGGCTGAATAGGGCCAAACAAGGCCTAATCGTGCAGAATCCAGCAGAATCAACGCAATTCGAGCCAAGTCGAGCCGAATGGAGCGAAATGGAGCCAAATAGAGCCGATTCGAACCGAATCAAGCTGATTCAAGCCTAATCGCGTGGAAATGCATTGAATCGAATCGGATCAAATAGATTAGAGAAGGGGACGAGAGGGGCGGGGAGGGTAGAATCGAACAGAACAGAACAGTAGAGAATAGAAAGAACAGAATATAGTTCAGTAGGGTAGAGCAGAGAAGAGTCGAGTAGAGTAGAACTGAGTCGAATGGAGTCAAATAGTGCAGGATATAGCTGAAAAGAACCAATTCTAGCCGAATTGAGCCAAATGGAAACAAAACGAGATGAATCGCTTCGAATTGCTTCGAATTGCGTCCAATCGAATCGATTAGAGTAGGGTAGGGTAGAACAGAATAGAGTAGAATGGTGTAGAATGGAGTAGAATGGAGTCCAATGGAGTTGAATAGAGACAGATAGAGTAGAAAAGAGTCGAATTGAGTCGAATAGGGCCGAATAAGCTGAAGCGAGCCAAGTCGAGTTGAAACGAACAGAATCGAGCTGAATCGAAGCGATTCTAGCCAAATCGAGCTGAATCGAGCTGATGTGGCTGCATCGAGCCGATTCACGCAAAATCGCGTCCAACCGCATCAAAATGCTTTGAATCGAATCAAATGGAATAGAATAGGTTAGGGTAGGGTAGTTTCTGATAGGGTAAGCTAGGGTAGAAGAAAGTAGACTACAGTAGAGTAGACAAGAGAAGGCTAGAGTAGTAGCCTAGACTAGTAAGCTGGACTAGTCAGCTAGAACTGGTGGCATAGATCAGTAGCCTAGACAACTAGCCTTGAATAGTACCATTGCCTTGACAAGTACCCTAAGTCATCCGAACTAGTACCCTTGCCTTAACCAGTAGTCTTTAACTAGTCCCTTTGCCTCCAACAGTAGTCTTAACTAGTACCTCGCCTTAACTCGTATGCTTAACTAGTGCCCTTAACTAGTAGCCTTGCCTTAACTAGTAGCCTTAACTAGCATCCTGGCATAAACTAGTAGCCTAAACTACTGACCTTGCCTTAATCAGTACCCCCAACAAGTACCCATGCCTTAACTAGTACCCTGAACTACTATCCTGGCCTTAACTAGTACCCTAACTAGTACCCTAGCTTTAACTAGTAGCCTGAACTAGTACCCTTGCGTTAAGTAGTACCCTTGCCCGAACTAATACCCTTATTAAGTACCGCACGGTGCGGTAGAATAGGGTACGGTAGCATGCGGTGGAACAGAGAAAATAGAATAGACCAGCAATGGTCAGGGTAGGTTAGTTTAGTGTAGGGTATGGTAGATAGCATAGGATGGAATAGAGAAAATAGAAAACGAGAATAGAATACAACAGAATAGAAAAGAACAGGCTAGATTAGGATAGGGTAGGTCGGGGTAGGGTTCTGTAGGATAGAATAGTGTAGAATGGAGTCGAATGGTGTGGAATGGAGTCGAACAGAGATGAATAGGGTAGAAAAGGGTTGACTAGAGCGGAATAGCTCCAAACAGGACCAAATAGGGCCGAACCGAGCCGAATCAAGGCAAATCGAGCCGAATCGAGTCGGATCGACCACGTTCGAGCTGAATGGAGCCGAATGGAGCCGAAATGAGCCAAAGAGAGACAAACAAAATGAACCGAGCAAAATCACACCTAATCGCATCGAATCTCGTTTAATTCCATCAAATCCCACCAAAAGCCATCGAAACTCATGGAATCTCACCGAATCCCATCTAATTGTGTCAAATCGGGTCGAATGGTGTCGAATTGAATGGAACCGAATTAAATTGAATAGATTAGAGTAGTGTAGGTTAGGCTGGGATTCAGTAGGTTAGGGCACAGAAGAATAGAATAGAGTAGAACAGAAGAGAATACAAAGAGTAGAATGGAGTAGAGTTGAGTAGAGTAGAATAGTCAGAGTTGAGTAGTGCAGAATAGAGATGAATAGATCCAATTCAAGTCAATTGAGTCGAATGGAGAGGTAACGAGTCAAATCACGATGAATCAAATCGAATTGAATAGATTACAGCAAAATAGAGTAGGGTAGAGTAGAATACTTTAAAATGGAGTAGAACGGTGAGCAATGGAATCGAATGGAGTAGAATAGAGTAGAAAAGAGCCGTAGAGGGCCCAAGAGGGCTGAGTCGAGCTGAAGTGAGGCAAATCGAGACTAATGGAGCCGAATCGAGCCTAATCAAGCCGAATCGACACTATTCGAGCCAAATGGAGCCGAATGGACACGAATCGAACCAATTCAACCTGACTCTTGTCAAAATTCGTCGAATCGAATTGAATAGATTAGAGTAGGGGAGGTTCGGGTAGGGTAGGGTAGGGTAGACTAGAGTAGAGTAGAATAGAATACAACAGAACAATACAGAATGAATACAGAAAAGAGTAGGCTAGAGTAGAGTAGCGGGGAATAGAGTAGAGTAGAATAGATTCAAACAGAGACAAATAAGGCCAAATCGAGCCGAATCGCGTCGAAATGGGTTGAATCAAATCCAATCAAGTGGATTAGAATACATTAGAGTTGGGTAGCGTAGGGTAGGGTAGAATAGAGTAGAACAGAATAGAAATAATACAACAGAATAGGGGAGTCGACTAGAGTACAACAGACTAGAATAGAGTCGAATAGAGCTGAATAGAGCCAAATGGAGACAAAATGAGAGGAATCGCATCGAATCGATTTGAGTAAATTAGAGTGGTGTAGGTTAGGGTAGAGCAGAATAGAGTAGAATAGCATAGAATGGTGTGGAATGAATAGAATGGAGTAGAATGGAGTTAAATAGAGACGAATAGAGCAGAAAAGAGTCGAATAGAGCAGAACAGGGCCGAATAAGGCCGAATCGAGCTGTGTCAAGCTTAATCGCGTCGAATCGCGTTAAATGCGTCAAATCCAATTGAAACGTATAGATTAGACACGGGAAGGGGAGGGTAGAATAGAACAGAATAGAGTAGAATAGAAGAGATTAGAACAAAACAGGGCTAGAATAGAATAGAGTGGAAAAGAGTAGAGTCGAATAGAGCCGAATAGGCCGAGTAGAGACGAATAGAGACGAACGGAGCTGAATACAGCCAAAAAGAGCCTTAGTGCCGAATCGCACCTAATCGAGCTGAATCAAGCAGATTCGCACCGACTGTCCCCGAATAGCGTCGGATCGCATCGAATCGAGTTGAGTCACATCGTTTTGCATCAAACAAGGTCAAACTGCTTCCTATTGGGTCGAATCCCATCGTATCAGGTCGAATAACCTCGAATTGTGTCAAATCTCATAGAATCCTACTGAATCACGGTGAATAGCATGGAATCGCATCAAATCTCTTTGAATCCCTTCGAATGCCTTCAGATCTGTTCGAATCCAGTCGAAAGCTGCCCAATCACGTCGAATTGAATTGAATTGAATCAAGTAGATTAAAGTAGGGTAGGTTTGGGTGGGGTGCAGCAGGGTTGGGTAGGGTAGAATAGAATAGAGTACGACAGAATAGGAGAGAACAGAACAGAATAGAAAGAATACAACAGAATACAATAGAGTAGAATAGAGTCAGAGTGCACAACATAGCCGAATTGAGCCAAATGGAGACAAAACGAGGCGAATCGCATCGAATCGCTTTGAATCAGGTCAAATCAAATCGAACCGATTAGAATAGATTAGGGTAGGGAAGGGCAGAATAAAATAGAGGAGAATAGTATAGAACGGAATAGAATGAAGTTGAATGGAGTCCAACAGAGATGGATAGAGACGAAGAGAGCAGAAAAGAGTCGAATAGGGCAGAATAGGGCCAAAATGGCTGAATAGGGCCAAACAAGGCCTAATCGTGCAGAATCCAGCAGAATCAACGCAATTCGAGCCAAGTCGAGCCGAATGGAGCGAAATGGAGCCAAATAGAGCCGATTCGAACCGAATCAAGCTGATTCAAGCCTAATCGCGTGGAAATGCATTGAATCGAATCGGATCAAATAGATTAGAGAAGGGGACGAGAGGGGCGGGGAGGGTAGAATCGAACAGAACAGAACAGTAGAGAATAGAAAGAACAGAATATAGTTCAGTAGGGTAGAGCAGAGAAGAGTCGAGTAGAGTAGAACTGAGTCGAATGGAGTCAAATAGTGCAGGATATAGCTGAAAAGAACCAATTCTAGCCGAATTGAGCCAAATGGAAACAAAACGAGATGAATCGCTTCGAATTGCTTCGAATTGCGTCCAATCGAATCGATTAGAGTAGGGTAGGGTAGAACAGAATAGAGTAGAATGGTGTAGAATGGAGTAGAATGGAGTCCAATGGAGTTGAATAGAGACAGATAGAGTAGAAAAGAGTCGAATTGAGTCGAATAGGGCCGAATAAGCTGAAGCGAGCCAAGTCGAGTTGAAACGAACAGAATCGAGCTGAATCGAAGCGATTCTAGCCAAATCGAGCTGAATCGAGCTGATGTGGCTGCATCGAGCCGATTCACGCAAAATCGCGTCCAACCGCATCAAAATGCTTTGAATCGAATCAAATGGAATAGAATAGGTTAGGGTAGGGTAGTTTCTGATAGGGTAAGCTAGGGTAGAAGAAAGTAGACTACAGTAGAGTAGACAAGAGAAGGCTAGAGTAGTAGCCTAGACTAGTAAGCTGGACTAGTCAGCTAGAACTGGTGGCATAGATCAGTAGCCTAGACAACTAGCCTTGAATAGTACCATTGCCTTGACAAGTACCCTAAGTCATCCGAACTAGTACCCTTGCCTTAACCAGTAGTCTTTAACTAGTCCCTTTGCCTCCAACAGTAGTCTTAACTAGTACCTCGCCTTAACTCGTATGCTTAACTAGTGCCCTTAACTAGTAGCCTTGCCTTAACTAGTAGCCTTAACTAGCATCCTGGCATAAACTAGTAGCCTAAACTACTGACCTTGCCTTAATCAGTACCCCCAACAAGTACCCATGCCTTAACTAGTACCCTGAACTACTATCCTGGCCTTAACTAGTACCCTAACTAGTACCCTAGCTTTAACTAGTAGCCTGAACTAGTACCCTTGCGTTAAGTAGTACCCTTGCCCGAACTAATACCCTTATTAAGTACCGCACGGCGCGGTAGAATAGGGTACGGTAGCATGCGGTGGAACAGAGAAAATAGAATAGACCAGCAATGGTCAGGGTAGGTTAGTTTAGTGTAGGGTATGGTAGATAGCATAGGATGGAATAGAGAAAATAGAAAACGAGAATAGAATACAACAGAATAGAAAAGAACAGGCTAGATTAGGATAGGGTAGGTCGGGGTAGGGTTCTGTAGGATAGAATAGTGTAGAATGGAGTCGAATGGTGTGGAATGGAGTCGAACAGAGATGAATAGGGTAGAAAAGGGTTGACTAGAGCGGAATAGCTCCAAACAGGACCAAATAGGGCCGAACCGAGCCGAATCAAGGCAAATCGAGCCGAATCGAGTCGGATCGACCACGTTCGAGCTGAATGGAGCCGAATGGAGCCGAAATGAGCCAAAGAGAGACAAACAAAATGAACCGAGCAAAATCACACCTAATCGCATCGAATCTCGTTTAATTCCATCAAATCCCACCAAAAGCCATCGAAACTCATGGAATCTCACCGAATCCCATCTAATTGTGTCAAATCGGGTCGAATGGTGTCGAATTGAATGGAACCGAATTAAATTGAATAGATTAGAGTAGTGTAGGTTAGGCTGGGATTCAGTAGGTTAGGGCACAGAAGAATAGAATAGAGTAGAACAGAAGAGAATACAAAGAGTAGAATGGAGTAGAGTTGAGTAGAGTAGAATAGTCAGAGTTGAGTAGTGCAGAATAGAGATGAATAGATCCAATTCAAGTCAATTGAGTCGAATGGAGAGGTAACGAGTCAAATCACGATGAATCAAATCGAATTGAATAGATTACAGCAAAATAGAGTAGGGTAGAGTAGAATACTTTAAAATGGAGTAGAACGGTGAGCAATGGAATCGAATGGAGTAGAATAGAGTAGAAAAGAGCCGTAGAGGGCCCAAGAGGGCTGAGTCGAGCTGAAGTGAGGCAAATCGAGACTAATGGAGCCGAATCGAGCCTAATCAAGCCGAATCGACACTATTCGAGCCAAATGGAGCCGAATGGACACGAATCGAACCAATTCAACCTGACTCTTGTCAAAATTCGTCGAATCGAATTGAATAGATTAGAGTAGGGGAGGTTCGGGTAGGGTAGGGTAGGGTAGACTAGAGTAGAGTAGAATAGAATACAACAGAACAATACAGAATGAATACAGAAAAGAGTAGGCTAGAGTAGAGTAGCGGGGAATAGAGTAGAGTAGAATAGATTCAAACAGAGACAAATAAGGCCAAATCGAGCCGAATCGCGTCGAAATGGGTTGAATCAAATCCAATCAAGTGGATTAGAATACATTAGAGTTGGGTAGCGTAGGGTAGGGTAGAATAGAGTAGAACAGAATAGAAATAATACAATAGAATAGGGGAGTAGACTAGAGTACAACAGACTAGAATAGAGTCGAATAGAGCTGAATAGAGCCAAATGGAGACAAAATGAGAGGAATCGCATCGAATCGATTTGAGTAAATTAGAGTGGTGTAGGTTAGGGTAGAGCAGAATAGAGTAGAATAGCATAGAATGGTGTGGAATGAATAGAATGGAGTAGAATGGAGTTAAATAGAGACGAATAGAGCAGAAAAGAGTCGAATAGAGCAGAACAGGGCCGAATAAGGCCGAATCGAGCTGTGTCAAGCTTAATCGCGTCGAATCGCGTTAAATGCGTCAAATCCAATTGAAACGTATAGATTAGACACGGGAAGGGGAGGGTAGAATAGAACAGAATAGAGTAGAATAGAAGAGATTAGAACAAAACAGGGCTAGAATAGAATAGAGTGGAAAAGAGTAGAGTCGAATAGAGCCGAATAGGCCGAGTAGAGACGAATAGAGACGAACGGAGCTGAATACAGCCAAAAAGAGCCTTAGTGCCGAATCGCACCTAATCGAGCTGAATCAAGCAGATTCGCACCGACTGTCCCCGAATAGCGTCGGATCGCATCGAATCGAGTTGAGTCACATCGTTTTGCATCAAACAAGGTCAAACTGCTTCCTATTGGGTCGAATCCCATCGTATCAGGTCGAATAACCTCGAATTGTGTCAAATCTCATAGAATCCTACTGAATCACGGTGAATAGCATGGAATCGCATCAAATCTCTTTGAATCCCTTCGAATGCCTTCAGATCTGTTCGAATCCAGTCGAAAGCTGCCCAATCACGTCGAATTGAATTGAATTGAATCAAGTAGATTAAAGTAGGGTAGGTTTGGGTGGGGTGCAGCAGGGTTGGGTAGGGTAGAATAGAATAGAGTACGACAGAATAGGAGAGAACAGAACAGAATAGAAAGAATACAACAGAATACAATAGAGTAGAATAGAGTCAAAGAGTGCACAACATAGCCGAATTGAGCCAAATGGAGACAAAACGAGGCGAATCGCATCGAATCGCTTTGAATCAGGTCAAATCAAATCGAACCGATTAGAATAGATTAGGGTAGGGAAGGGCAGAATAAAATAGAGGAGAATAGTATAGAACGGAATAGAATGAAGTTGAATGGAGTCCAACAGAGATGGATAGAGACGAAGAGAGCAGAAAAGAGTCGAATAGGGCAGAATAGGGCCGAAATGGCTGAATAGGGCCAAACAAGGCCTAATCGTGCAGAATCCAGCAGAATCAACGCAATTCGAGCCAAGTCGAGCCGAATGGAGCGAAATGGAGCCAAATAGAGCCGATTCGAACCGAATCAAGCTGATTCAAGCCTAATCGCGTGGAAATGCATTGAATCGAATCGGATCAAATAGATTAGAGAAGGGGACGAGAGGGGCGGGGAGGGTAGAATCGAACAGAACAGAACAGTAGAGAATAGAAAGAATAGAATATAGTTCAGTAGGGTAGAGCAGAGAAGAGTCGAGTAGAGTAGAACTGAGTCGAATGGAGTCAAATAGTGCAGGATATAGCTGAAAAGAACCAATTCTAGCCGAATTGAGCCAAATGGAAACAAAACGAGATGAATCGCTTCGAATTGCTTCGAATTGCGTCCAATCGAATCGATTAGAGTAGGGTAGGGTAGAACAGAATAGAGTAGAATGGTGTAGAATGGAGTAGAATGGAGTCCAATGGAGTTGAATAGAGACAGATAGAGTAGAAAAGAGTCGAATTGAGTCGAATAGGGCCGAATAAGCTGAAGCGAGCCAAGTCGAGTTGAAACGAACAGAATCGAGCTGAATCGAAGCGATTCTAGCCAAATCGAGCTGAATCGAGCTGATGTGGCTGCATCGAGCCGATTCACGCAAAATCGCGTCCAACCGCATCAAAATGCTTTGAATCGAATCAAATGGAATAGAATAGGTTAGGGTAGGGTAGTTTCTGATAGGGTAAGCTAGGGTAGAAGAAAGTAGACTACAGTAGAGTAGACAAGGGAAGGCTAGAGTAGTAGCCTAGACTAGTAAGCTGGACTAGTCAGCTAGAACTGGTGGCATAGATCAGTAGCCTAGACAACTAGCCTTGAATAGTACCATTGCCTTGACAAGTACCCTAAGTCATCCGAACTAGTACCCTTGCCTTAACCAGTAGTCTTTAACTAGTCCCTTTGCCTCCAACAGTAGTCTTAACTAGTACCTCGCCTTAACTCGTATGCTTAACTAGTGCCCTTAACTAGTAGCCTTGCCTTAACTAGTAGCCTTAACTAGCATCCTGGCATAAACTAGTAGCCTAAACTACTGACCTTGCCTTAATCAGTACCCCCAACAAGTACCCATGCCTTAACTAGTACCCTGAACTACTATCCTGGCCTTAACTAGTACCCTAACTAGTACCCTAGCTTTAACTAGTAGCCTGAACTAGTACCCTTGCGTTAAGTAGTACCCTTGCCCGAACTAATACCCTTATTAAGTACCGCACGGCGCGGTAGAATAGGGTACGGTAGCATGCGGTGGAACAGAGAAAATAGAATAGACCAGCAATGGTCAGGGTAGGTTAGTTTAGTGTAGGGTATGGTAGATAGCATAGGATGGAATAGAGAAAATAGAAAACGAGAATAGAATACAACAGAATAGAAAAGAACAGGCTAGATTAGGATAGGGTAGGTCGGGGTAGGGTTCTGTAGGATAGAATAGTGTAGAATGGAGTCGAATGGTGTGGAATGGAGTCGAACAGAGATGAATAGGGTAGAAAAGGGTTGACTAGAGCGGAATAGCTCCAAACAGGACCAAATAGGGCCGAACCGAGCCGAATCAAGGCAAATCGAGCCGAATCGAGTCGGATCGACCACGTTCGAGCTGAATGGAGCCGAATGGAGCCGAAATGAGCCAAAGAGAGACAAACAAAATGAACCGAGCAAAATCACACCTAATCGCATCGAATCTCGTTTAATTCCATCAAATCCCACCAAAAGCCATCGAAACTCATGGAATCTCACCGAATCCCATCTAATTGTGTCAAATCGGGTCGAATGGTGTCGAATTGAATGGAACCGAATTAAATTGAATAGATTAGAGTAGTGTAGGTTAGGCTGGGATTCAGTAGGTTAGGGCACAGAAGAATAGAATAGAGTAGAACAGAAGAGAATACAAAGAGTAGAATGGAGTAGAGTTGAGTAGAGTAGAATAGTCAGAGTTGAGTAGTGCAGAATAGAGATGAATAGATCCAATTCAAGTCAATTGAGTCGAATGGAGAGGTAACGAGTCAAATCACGATGAATCAAATCGAATTGAATAGATTACAGCAAAATAGAGTAGGGTAGAGTAGAATACTTTAAAATGGAGTAGAACGGTGAGCAATGGAATCGAATGGAGTAGAATAGAGTAGAAAAGAGCCGTAGAGGGCCCAAGAGGGCTGAGTCGAGCTGAAGTGAGGCAAATCGAGACTAATGGAGCCGAATCGAGCCTAATCAAGCCGAATCGACACTATTCGAGCCAAATGGAGCCGAATGGACACGAATCGAACCAATTCAACCTGACTCTTGTCAAAATTCGTCGAATCGAATTGAATAGATTAGAGTAGGGGAGGTTCGGGTAGGGTAGGGTAGGGTAGACTAGAGTAGAGTAGAATAGAATACAACAGAACAATACAGAATGAATACAGAAAAGAGTAGGCTAGAGTAGAGTAGCGGGGAATAGAGTAGAGTAGAATAGATTCAAACAGAGACAAATAAGGCCAAATCGAGCCGAATCGCGTCGAAATGGGTTGAATCAAATCCAATCAAGTGGATTAGAATACATTAGAGTTGGGTAGCGTAGGGTAGGGTAGAATAGAGTAGAACAGAATAGAAATAATACAATAGAATAGGGGAGTAGACTAGAGTACAACAGACTAGAATAGAGTCGAATAGAGCTGAATAGAGCCAAATGGAGACAAAATGAGAGGAATCGCATCGAATCGATTTGAGTAAATTAGAGTGGTGTAGGTTAGGGTAGAGCAGAATAGAGTAGAATAGCATAGAATGGTGTGGAATGAATAGAATGGAGTAGAATGGAGTTAAATAGAGACGAATAGAGCAGAAAAGAGTCGAATAGAGCAGAACAGGGCCGAATAAGGCCGAATCGAGCTGCGTCAAGCTTAATCGCGTCGAATCGCGTTAAATGCGTCAAATCCAATTGAAACGTATAGATTAGACACGGGAAGGGGAGGGTAGAATAGAACAGAATAGAGTAGAATAGAAGAGATTAGAACAAAACAGGGCTAGAATAGAATAGAGTGGAAAAGAGTAGAGTCGAATAGAGCCGAATAGGCCGAGTAGAGACGAATAGAGACGAACGGAGCTGAATACAGCCAAAAAGAGCCTTAGTGCCGAATCGCACCTAATCGAGCTGAATCAAGCAGATTCGCACCGACTGTCCCCGAATAGCGTCGGATCGCATCGAATCGAGTTGAGTCACATCGTTTTGCATCAAACAAGGTCAAACTGCTTCCTATTGGGTCGAATCCCATCGTATCAGGTCGAATAACCTCGAATTGTGTCAAATCTCATAGAATCCTACTGAATCACGGTGAATAGCATGGAATCGCATCAAATCTCTTTGAATCCCTTCGAATGCCTTCAGATCTGTTCGAATCCAGTCGAAAGCTGCCCAATCACGTCGAATTGAATTGAATTGAATCAAGTAGATTAAAGTAGGGTAGGTTTGGGTGGGGTGCAGCAGGGTTGGGTAGGGTAGAATAGAATAGAGTACGACAGAATAGGAGAGAACAGAACAGAATAGAAAGAATACAACAGAATACAATAGAGTAGAATAGAGTCAAAGAGTGCACAACATAGCCGAATTGAGCCAAATGGAGACAAAACGAGGCGAATCGCATCGAATCGCTTTGAATCAGGTCAAATCAAATCGAACCGATTAGAATAGATTAGGGTAGGGAAGGGCAGAATAAAATAGAGGAGAATAGTATAGAACGGAATAGAATGAAGTTGAATGGAGTCCAACAGAGATGGATAGAGACGAAGAGAGCAGAAAAGAGTCGAATAGGGCAGAATAGGGCCAAAATGGCTGAATAGGGCCAAACAAGGCCTAATCGTGCAGAATCCAGCAGAATCAACGCAATTCGAGCCAAGTCGAGCCGAATGGAGCGAAATGGAGCCAAATAGAGCCGATTCGAACCGAATCAAGCTGATTCAAGCCTAATCGCGTGGAAATGCATTGAATCGAATCGGATCAAATAGATTAGAGAAGGGGACGAGAGGGGCGGGGAGGGTAGAATCGAACAGAACAGAACAGTAGAGAATAGAAAGAACAGAATATAGTTCAGTAGGGTAGAGCAGAGAAGAGTCGAGTAGAGTAGAACTGAGTCGAATGGAGTCAAATAGTGCAGGATATAGCTGAAAAGAACCAATTCTAGCCGAATTGAGCCAAATGGAAACAAAACGAGATGAATCGCTTCGAATTGCTTCGAATTGCGTCCAATCGAATCGATTAGAGTAGGGTAGGGTAGAACAGAATAGAGTAGAATGGTGTAGAATGGAGTAGAATGGAGTCCAATGGAGTTGAATAGAGACAGATAGAGTAGAAAAGAGTCGAATTGAGTCGAATAGGGCCGAATAAGCTGAAGCGAGCCAAGTCGAGTTGAAACGAACAGAATCGAGCTGAATCGAAGCGATTCTAGCCAAATCGAGCTGAATCGAGCTGATGTGGCTGCATCGAGCCGATTCACGCAAAATCGCGTCCAACCGCATCAAAATGCTTTGAATCGAATCAAATGGAATAGAATAGGTTAGGGTAGGGTAGTTTCTGATAGGGTAAGCTAGGGTAGAAGAAAGTAGACTACAGTAGAGTAGACAAGAGAAGGCTAGAGTAGTAGCCTAGACTAGTAAGCTGGACTAGTCAGCTAGAACTGGTGGCATAGATCAGTAGCCTAGACAACTAGCCTTGAATAGTACCATTGCCTTGACAAGTACCCTAAGTCATCCGAACTAGTACCCTTGCCTTAACCAGTAGTCTTTAACTAGTCCCTTTGCCTCCAACAGTAGTCTTAACTAGTACCTCGCCTTAACTCGTATGCTTAACTAGTGCCCTTAACTAGTAGCCTTGCCTTAACTAGTAGCCTTAACTAGCATCCTGGCATAAACTAGTAGCCTAAACTACTGACCTTGCCTTAATCAGTACCCCCAACAAGTACCCATGCCTTAACTAGTACCCTGAACTACTATCCTGGCCTTAACTAGTACCCTAACTAGTACCCTAGCTTTAACTAGTAGCCTGAACTAGTACCCTTGCGTTAAGTAGTACCCTTGCCCGAACTAATACCCTTATTAAGTACCGCACGGCGCGGTAGAATAGGGTACGGTAGCATGCGGTGGAACAGAGAAAATAGAATAGACCAGCAATGGTCAGGGTAGGTTAGTTTAGTGTAGGGTATGGTAGATAGCATAGGATGGAATAGAGAAAATAGAAAACGAGAATAGAATACAACAGAATAGAAAAGAACAGGCTAGATTAGGATAGGGTAGGTCGGGGTAGGGTTCTGTAGGATAGAATAGTGTAGAATGGAGTCGAATGGTGTGGAATGGAGTCGAACAGAGATGAATAGGGTAGAAAAGGGTTGACTAGAGCGGAATAGCTCCAAACAGGACCAAATAGGGCCGAACCGAGCCGAATCAAGGCAAATCGAGCCGAATCGAGTCGGATCGACCACGTTCGAGCTGAATGGAGCCGAATGGAGCCGAAATGAGCCAAAGAGAGACAAACAAAATGAACCGAGCAAAATCACACCTAATCGCATCGAATCTCGTTTAATTCCATCAAATCCCACCAAAAGCCATCGAAACTCATGGAATCTCACCGAATCCCATCTAATTGTGTCAAATCGGGTCGAATGGTGTCGAATTGAATGGAACCGAATTAAATTGAATAGATTAGAGTAGTGTAGGTTAGGCTGGGATTCAGTAGGTTAGGGCACAGAAGAATAGAATAGAGTAGAACAGAAGAGAATACAAAGAGTAGAATGGAGTAGAGTTGAGTAGAGTAGAATAGTCAGAGTTGAGTAGTGCAGAATAGAGATGAATAGATCCAATTCAAGTCAATTGAGTCGAATGGAGAGGTAACGAGTCAAATCACGATGAATCAAATCGAATTGAATAGATTACAGCAAAATAGAGTAGGGTAGAGTAGAATACTTTAAAATGGAGTAGAACGGTGAGCAATGGAATCGAATGGAGTAGAATAGAGTAGAAAAGAGCCGTAGAGGGCCCAAGAGGGCTGAGTCGAGCTGAAGTGAGGCAAATCGAGACTAATGGAGCCGAATCGAGCCTAATCAAGCCGAATCGACACTATTCGAGCCAAATGGAGCCGAATGGACACGAATCGAACCAATTCAACCTGACTCTTGTCAAAATTCGTCGAATCGAATTGAATAGATTAGAGTAGGGGAGGTTCGGGTAGGGTAGGGTAGGGTAGACTAGAGTAGAGTAGAATAGAATACAACAGAACAATACAGAATGAATACAGAAAAGAGTAGGCTAGAGTAGAGTAGCGGGGAATAGAGTAGAGTAGAATAGATTCAAACAGAGACAAATAAGGCCAAATCGAGCCGAATCGCGTCGAAATGGGTTGAATCAAATCCAATCAAGTGGATTAGAATACATTAGAGTTGGGTAGCGTAGGGTAGGGTAGAATAGAGTAGAACAGAATAGAAATAATACAATAGAATAGGGGAGTAGACTAGAGTACAACAGACTAGAATAGAGTCGAATAGAGCTGAATAGAGCCAAATGGAGACAAAATGAGAGGAATCGCATCGAATCGATTTGAGTAAATTAGAGTGGTGTAGGTTAGGGTAGAGCAGAATAGAGTAGAATAGCATAGAATGGTGTGGAATGAATAGAATGGAGTAGAATGGAGTTAAATAGAGACGAATAGAGCAGAAAAGAGTCGAATAGAGCAGAACAGGGCCGAATAAGGCCGAATCGAGCTGCGTCAAGCTTAATCGCGTCGAATCGCGTTAAATGCGTCAAATCCAATTGAAACGTATAGATTAGACACGGGAAGGGGAGGGTAGAATAGAACAGAATAGAGTAGAATAGAAGAGATTAGAACAAAACAGGGCTAGAATAGAATAGAGTGGAAAAGAGTAGAGTCGAATAGAGCCGAATAGGCCGAGTAGAGACGAATAGAGACGAACGGAGCTGAATACAGCCAAAAAGAGCCTTAGTGCCGAATCGCACCTAATCGAGCTGAATCAAGCAGATTCGCACCGACTGTCCCCGAATAGCGTCGGATCGCATCGAATCGAGTTGAGTCACATCGTTTTGCATCAAACAAGGTCAAACTGCTTCCTATTGGGTCGAATCCCATCGTATCAGGTCGAATAACCTCGAATTGTGTCAAATCTCATAGAATCCTACTGAATCACGGTGAATAGCATGGAATCGCATCAAATCTCTTTGAATCCCTTCGAATGCCTTCAGATCTGTTCGAATCCAGTCGAAAGCTGCCCAATCACGTCGAATTGAATTGAATTGAATCAAGTAGATTAAAGTAGGGTAGGTTTGGGTGGGGTGCAGCAGGGTTGGGTAGGGTAGAATAGAATAGAGTACGACAGAATAGGAGAGAACAGAACAGAATAGAAAGAATACAACAGAATACAATAGAGTAGAATAGAGTCAAAGAGTGCACAACATAGCCGAATTGAGCCAAATGGAGACAAAACGAGGCGAATCGCATCGAATCGCTTTGAATCAGGTCAAATCAAATCGAACCGATTAGAATAGATTAGGGTAGGGAAGGGCAGAATAAAATAGAGGAGAATAGTATAGAACGGAATAGAATGAAGTTGAATGGAGTCCAACAGAGATGGATAGAGACGAAGAGAGCAGAAAAGAGTCGAATAGGGCAGAATAGGGCCAAAATGGCTGAATAGGGCCAAACAAGGCCTAATCGTGCAGAATCCAGCAGAATCAACGCAATTCGAGCCAAGTCGAGCCGAATGGAGCGAAATGGAGCCAAATAGAGCCGATTCGAACCGAATCAAGCTGATTCAAGCCTAATCGCGTGGAAATGCATTGAATCGAATCGGATCAAATAGATTAGAGAAGGGGACGAGAGGGGCGGGGAGGGTAGAATCGAACAGAACAGAACAGTAGAGAATAGAAAGAACAGAATATAGTTCAGTAGGGTAGAGCAGAGAAGAGTCGAGTAGAGTAGAACTGAGTCGAATGGAGTCAAATAGTGCAGGATATAGCTGAAAAGAACCAATTCTAGCCGAATTGAGCCAAATGGAAACAAAACGAGATGAATCGCTTCGAATTGCTTCGAATTGCGTCCAATCGAATCGATTAGAGTAGGGTAGGGTAGAACAGAATAGAGTAGAATGGTGTAGAATGGAGTAGAATGGAGTCCAATGGAGTTGAATAGAGACAGATAGAGTAGAAAAGAGTCGAATTGAGTCGAATAGGGCCGAATAAGCTGAAGCGAGCCAAGTCGAGTTGAAACGAACAGAATCGAGCTGAATCGAAGCGATTCTAGCCAAATCGAGCTGAATCGAGCTGATGTGGCTGCATCGAGCCGATTCACGCAAAATCGCGTCCAACCGCATCAAAATGCTTTGAATCGAATCAAATGGAATAGAATAGGTTAGGGTAGGGTAGTTTCTGATAGGGTAAGCTAGGGTAGAAGAAAGTAGACTACAGTAGAGTAGACAAGAGAAGGCTAGAGTAGTAGCCTAGACTAGTAAGCTGGACTAGTCAGCTAGAACTGGTGGCATAGATCAGTAGCCTAGACAACTAGCCTTGAATAGTACCATTGCCTTGACAAGTACCCTAAGTCATCCGAACTAGTACCCTTGCCTTAACCAGTAGTCTTTAACTAGTCCCTTTGCCTCCAACAGTAGTCTTAACTAGTACCTCGCCTTAACTCGTATGCTTAACTAGTGCCCTTAACTAGTAGCCTTGCCTTAACTAGTAGCCTTAACTAGCATCCTGGCATAAACTAGTAGCCTAAACTACTGACCTTGCCTTAATCAGTACCCCCAACAAGTACCCATGCCTTAACTAGTACCCTGAACTACTATCCTGGCCTTAACTAGTACCCTAACTAGTACCCTAGCTTTAACTAGTAGCCTGAACTAGTACCCTTGCGTTAAGTAGTACCCTTGCCCGAACTAATACCCTTATTAAGTACCGCACGGCGCGGTAGAATAGGGTACGGTAGCATGCGGTGGAACAGAGAAAATAGAATAGACCAGCAATGGTCAGGGTAGGTTAGTTTAGTGTAGGGTATGGTAGATAGCATAGGATGGAATAGAGAAAATAGAAAACGAGAATAGAATACAACAGAATAGAAAAGAACAGGCTAGATTAGGATAGGGTAGGTCGGGGTAGGGTTCTGTAGGATAGAATAGTGTAGAATGGAGTCGAATGGTGTGGAATGGAGTCGAACAGAGATGAATAGGGTAGAAAAGGGTTGACTAGAGCGGAATAGCTCCAAACAGGACCAAATAGGGCCGAACCGAGCCGAATCAAGGCAAATCGAGCCGAATCGAGTCGGATCGACCACGTTCGAGCTGAATGGAGCCGAATGGAGCCGAAATGAGCCAAAGAGAGACAAACAAAATGAACCGAGCAAAATCACACCTAATCGCATCGAATCTCGTTTAATTCCATCAAATCCCACCAAAAGCCATCGAAACTCATGGAATCTCACCGAATCCCATCTAATTGTGTCAAATCGGGTCGAATGGTGTCGAATTGAATGGAACCGAATTAAATTGAATAGATTAGAGTAGTGTAGGTTAGGCTGGGATTCAGTAGGTTAGGGCACAGAAGAATAGAATAGAGTAGAACAGAAGAGAATACAAAGAGTAGAATGGAGTAGAGTTGAGTAGAGTAGAATAGTCAGAGTTGAGTAGTGCAGAATAGAGATGAATAGATCCAATTCAAGTCAATTGAGTCGAATGGAGAGGTAACGAGTCAAATCACGATGAATCAAATCGAATTGAATAGATTACAGCAAAATAGAGTAGGGTAGAGTAGAATACTTTAAAATGGAGTAGAACGGTGAGCAATGGAATCGAATGGAGTAGAATAGAGTAGAAAAGAGCCGTAGAGGGCCCAAGAGGGCTGAGTCGAGCTGAAGTGAGGCAAATCGAGACTAATGGAGCCGAATCGAGCCTAATCAAGCCGAATCGACACTATTCGAGCCAAATGGAGCCGAATGGACACGAATCGAACCAATTCAACCTGACTCTTGTCAAAATTCGTCGAATCGAATTGAATAGATTAGAGTAGGGGAGGTTCGGGTAGGGTAGGGTAGGGTAGACTAGAGTAGAGTAGAATAGAATACAACAGAACAATACAGAATGAATACAGAAAAGAGTAGGCTAGAGTAGAGTAGCGGGGAATAGAGTAGAGTAGAATAGATTCAAACAGAGACAAATAAGGCCAAATCGAGCCGAATCGCGTCGAAATGGGTTGAATCAAATCCAATCAAGTGGATTAGAATACATTAGAGTTGGGTAGCGTAGGGTAGGGTAGAATAGAGTAGAACAGAATAGAAATAATACAATAGAATAGGGGAGTAGACTAGAGTACAACAGACTAGAATAGAGTCGAATAGAGCTGAATAGAACCAAATGGAGACAAAATGAGAGGAATCGCATCGAATCGATTTGAGTAAATTAGAGTGGTGTAGGTTAGGGTAGAGCAGAATAGAGTAGAATAGCATAGAATGGTGTGGAATGAATAGAATGGAGTAGAATGGAGTTAAATAGAGACGAATAGAGCAGAAAAGAGTCGAATAGAGCAGAACAGGGCCGAATAAGGCCGAATCGAGCTGCGTCAAGCTTAATCGCGTCGAATCGCGTTAAATGCGTCAAATCCAATTGAAACGTATAGATTAGACACGGGAAGGGGAGGGTAGAATAGAACAGAATAGAGTAGAATAGAAGAGATTAGAACAAAACAGGGCTAGAATAGAATAGAGTGGAAAAGAGTAGAGTCGAATAGAGCCGAATAGGCCGAGTAGAGACGAATAGAGACGAACGGAGCTGAATACAGCCAAAAAGAGCCTTAGTGCCGAATCGCACCTAATCGAGCTGAATCAAGCAGATTCGCACCGACTGTCCCCGAATAGCGTCGGATCGCATCGAATCGAGTTGAGTCACATCGTTTTGCATCAAACAAGGTCAAACTGCTTCATATTGGGTCGAATCCCATGGTATCAGGTCGAATAACCTCGAATTGTGTCAAATCTCATAGAATCCGACTGAATCACGGTGAATAGCATGGAATCGCATCAAATCTCTTTGAATCCCTTCGAATGCCTTCAGATCTGTTCGAATCCAGTCGAAAGCTGCCCAATCACGTCGAATTGAATTGAATTGAATCAAGTAGATTAAAGTAGGGTAGGTTTGGGTGGGGTGCAGCAGGGTTGGGTAGGGTAGAATAGAATAGAGTACGACAGAATAGGAGAGAACAGAACAGAATAGAAAGAATACAACAGAATACAATAGAGTAGAATAGAGTCAAAGAGTGCACAACATAGCCGAATTGAGCCAAATGGAGACAAAACGAGGCGAATCGCATCGAATCGCTTTGAATCAGGTCAAATCAAATCGAACCGATTAGAATAGATTAGGGTAGGGAAGGGCAGAATAAAATAGAGGAGAATAGTATAGAACGGAATAGAATGAAGTTGAATGGAGTCCAACAGAGATGGATAGAGACGAAGAGAGCAGAAAAGAGTCGAATAGGGCAGAATAGGGCCGAAATGGCTGAATAGGGCCAAACAAGGCCTAATCGTGCAGAATCCAGCAGAATCAACGCAATTCGAGCCAAGTCGAGCCGAATGGAGCGAAATGGAGCCAAATAGAGCCGATTCGAACCGAATCAAGCTGATTCAAGCCTAATCGCGTGGAAATGCATTGAATCGAATCGGATCAAATAGATTAGAGAAGGGGACGAGAGGGGCGGGGAGGGTAGAATCGAACAGAACAGAACAGTAGAGAATAGAAAGAATAGAATATAGTTCAGTAGGGTAGAGCAGAGAAGAGTCGAGTAGAGTAGAACTGAGTCGAATGGAGTCAAATAGTGCAGGATATAGCTGAAAAGAACCAATTCTAGCCGAATTGAGCCAAATGGAAACAAAACGAGATGAATCGCTTCGAATTGCTTCGAATTGCGTCCAATCGAATCGATTAGAGTAGGGTAGGGTAGAACAGAATAGAGTAGAATGGTGTAGAATGGAGTAGAATGGAGTCCAATGGAGTTGAATAGAGACAGATAGAGTAGAAAAGAGTCGAATTGAGTCGAATAGGGCCGAATAAGCTGAAGCGAGCCAAGTCGAGTTGAAACGAACAGAATCGAGCTGAATCGAAGCGATTCTAGCCAAATCGAGCTGAATCGAGCTGATGTGGCTGCATCGAGCCGATTCACGCAAAATCGCGTCCAACCGCATCAAAATGCTTTGAATCGAATCAAATGGAATAGAATAGGTTAGGGTAGGGTAGTTTCTGATAGGGTAAGCTAGGGTAGAAGAAAGTAGACTACAGTAGAGTAGACAAGAGAAGGCTAGAGTAGTAGCCTAGACTAGTAAGCTGGACTAGTCAGCTAGAACTGGTGGCATAGATCAGTAGCCTAGACAACTAGCCTTGAATAGTACCATTGCCTTGACAAGTACCCTAAGTCATCCGAACTAGTACCCTTGCCTTAACCAGTAGTCTTTAACTAGTCCCTTTGCCTCCAACAGTAGTCTTAACTAGTACCTCGCCTTAACTCGTATGCTTAACTAGTGCCCTTAACTAGTAGCCTTGCCTTAACTAGTAGCCTTAACTAGCATCCTGGCATAAACTAGTAGCCTAAACTACTGACCTTGCCTTAATCAGTACCCCCAACAAGTACCCATGCCTTAACTAGTACCCTGAACTACTATCCTGGCCTTAACTAGTACCCTAACTAGTACCCTAGCTTTAACTAGTAGCCTGAACTAGTACCCTTGCGTTAAGTAGTACCCTTGCCCGAACTAATACCCTTATTAAGTACCGCACGGCGCGGTAGAATAGGGTACGGTAGCATGCGGTGGAACAGAGAAAATAGAATAGACCAGCAATGGTCAGGGTAGGTTAGTTTAGTGTAGGGTATGGTAGATAGCATAGGATGGAATAGAGAAAATAGAAAACGAGAATAGAATACAACAGAATAGAAAAGAACAGGCTAGATTAGGATAGGGTAGGTCGGGGTAGGGTTCTGTAGGATAGAATAGTGTAGAATGGAGTCGAATGGTGTGGAATGGAGTCGAACAGAGATGAATAGGGTAGAAAAGGGTTGACTAGAGCGGAATAGCTCCAAACAGGACCAAATAGGGCCGAACCGAGCCGAATCAAGGCAAATCGAGCCGAATCGAGTCGGATCGACCACGTTCGAGCTGAATGGAGCCGAATGGAGCCGAAATGAGCCAAAGAGAGACAAACAAAATGAACCGAGCAAAATCACACCTAATCGCATCGAATCTCGTTTAATTCCATCAAATCCCACCAAAAGCCATCGAAACTCATGGAATCTCACCGAATCCCATCTAATTGTGTCAAATCGGGTCGAATGGTGTCGAATTGAATGGAACCGAATTAAATTGAATAGATTAGAGTAGTGTAGGTTAGGCTGGGATTCAGTAGGTTAGGGCACAGAAGAATAGAATAGAGTAGAACAGAAGAGAATACAAAGAGTAGAATGGAGTAGAGTTGAGTAGAGTAGAATAGTCAGAGTTGAGTAGTGCAGAATAGAGATGAATAGATCCAATTCAAGTCAATTGAGTCGAATGGAGAGGTAACGAGTCAAATCACGATGAATCAAATCGAATTGAATAGATTACAGCAAAATAGAGTAGGGTAGAGTAGAATACTTTAAAATGGAGTAGAACGGTGAGCAATGGAATCGAATGGAGTAGAATAGAGTAGAAAAGAGCCGTAGAGGGCCCAAGAGGGCTGAGTCGAGCTGAAGTGAGGCAAATCGAGACTAATGGAGCCGAATCGAGCCTAATCAAGCCGAATCGACACTATTCGAGCCAAATGGAGCCGAATGGACACGAATCGAACCAATTCAACCTGACTCTTGTCAAAATTCGTCGAATCGAATTGAATAGATTAGAGTAGGGGAGGTTCGGGTAGGGTAGGGTAGGGTAGACTAGAGTAGAGTAGAATAGAATACAACAGAACAATACAGAATGAATACAGAAAAGAGTAGGCTAGAGTAGAGTAGCGGGGAATAGAGTAGAGTAGAATAGATTCAAACAGAGACAAATAAGGCCAAATCGAGCCGAATCGCGTCGAAATGGGTTGAATCAAATCCAATCAAGTGGATTAGAATACATTAGAGTTGGGTAGCGTAGGGTAGGGTAGAATAGAGTAGAACAGAATAGAAATAATACAATAGAATAGGGGAGTAGACTAGAGTACAACAGACTAGAATAGAGTCGAATAGAGCTGAATAGAGCCAAATGGAGACAAAATGAGAGGAATCGCATCGAATCGATTTGAGTAAATTAGAGTGGTGTAGGTTAGGGTAGAGCAGAATAGAGTAGAATAGCATAGAATGGTGTGGAATGAATAGAATGGAGTAGAATGGAGTTAAATAGAGACGAATAGAGCAGAAAAGAGTCGAATAGAGCAGAACAGGGCCGAATAAGGCCGAATCGAGCTGCGTCAAGCTTAATCGCGTCGAATCGCGTTAAATGCGTCAAATCCAATTGAAACGTATAGATTAGACACGGGAAGGGGAGGGTAGAATAGAACAGAATAGAGTAGAATAGAAGAGATTAGAACAAAATAGGGCTAGAATAGAATAGAGTGGAAAAGAGTAGAGTCGAATAGAGCCGAATAGGCCGAGTAGAGACGAATAGAGACGAACGGAGCTGAATACAGCCAAAAAGAGCCTTAGTGCCGAATCGCACCTAATCGAGCTGAATCAAGCAGATTCGCACCGACTGTCCCCGAATAGCGTCGGATCGCATCGAATCGAGTTGAGTCACATCGTTTTGCATCAAACAAGGTCAAACTGCTTCCTATTGGGTCGAATCCCATCGTATCAGGTTGAATAACCACGAATTGTGTCAAATCTCATAGAATCCTACTGAATCACGGTGAATAGCATGGAATCGCATCAAATCTCTTTGAATCCCTTCGAATGCCTTCAGATCTGTTCGAATCCAGTCGAAAGCTGCCCAATCACGTCGAATTGAATTGAATTGAATCAAGTAGATTAAAGTAGGGTAGGTTTGGGTGGGGTGCAGCAGGGTTGGGTAGGGTAGAATAGAATAGAGTACGACAGAATAGGAGAGAACAGAACAGAATAGAAAGAATACAACAGAATACAATAGAGTAGAATAGAGTCAAAGAGTGCACAACATAGCCGAATTGAGCCAAATGGAGACAAAACGAGGCGAATCGCATCGAATCGCTTTGAATCAGGTCAAATCAAATCGAACCGATTAGAATAGATTAGGGTAGGGAAGGGCAGAATAAAATAGAGGAGAATAGTATAGAACGGAATAGAATGAAGTTGAATGGAGTCCAACAGAGATGGATAGAGACGAAGAGAGCAGAAAAGAGTCGAATAGGGCAGAATAGGGCCGAAATGGCTGAATAGGGCCAAACAAGGCCTAATCGTGCAGAATCCAGCAGAATCAACGCAATTCGAGCCAAGTCGAGCCGAATGGAGCGAAATGGAGCCAAATAGAGCCGATTCGAACCGAATCAAGCTGATTCAAGCCTAATCGCGTGGAAATGCATTGAATCGAATCGGATCAAATAGATTAGAGAAGGGGACGAGAGGGGCGGGGAGGGTAGAATCGAACAGAACAGAACAGTAGAGAATAGAAAGAACAGAATATAGTTCAGTAGGGTAGAGCAGAGAAGAGTCGAGTAGAGTAGAACTGAGTCGAATGGAGTCAAATAGTGCAGGATATAGCTGAAAAGAACCAATTCTAGCCGAATTGAGCCAAATGGAAACAAAACGAGATGGATCGCTTCGAATTGCTTCGAATTGCGTCCAATCGAATCGATTAGAGTAGGGTAGGGTAGAACAGAATAGAGTAGAATGGTGTAGAATGGAGTAGAATGGAGTCCAATGGAGTTGAATAGAGACAGATAGAGTAGAAAAGAGTCGAATTGAGTCGAATAGGGCCGAATAAGCTGAAGCGAGCCAAGTCGAGTTGAAACGAACAGAATCGAGCTGAATCGAAGCGATTCTAGCCAAATCGAGCTGAATCGAGCTGATGTGGCTGCATCGAGCCGATTCACGCAAAATCGCGTCCAACCGCATCAAAATGCTTTGAATCGAATCAAATGGAATAGAATAGGTTAGGGTAGGGTAGTTTCTGATAGGGTAAGCTAGGGTAGAAGAAAGTAGACTACAGTAGAGTAGACAAGAGAAGGCTAGAGTAGTAGCCTAGACTAGTAAGCTGGACTAGTCAGCTAGAACTGGTGGCATAGATCAGTAGCCTAGACAACTAGCCTTGAATAGTACCATTGCCTTGACAAGTACCCTAAGTCATCCGAACTAGTACCCTTGCCTTAACCAGTAGTCTTTAACTAGTCCCTTTGCCTCCAACAGTAGTCTTAACTAGTACCTCGCCTTAACTCGTATGCTTAACTAGTGCCCTTAACTAGTAGCCTTGCCTTAACTAGTAGCCTTAACTAGCATCCTGGCATAAACTAGTAGCCTAAACTACTGACCTTGCCTTAATCAGTACCCCCAACAAGTACCCATGCCTTAACTAGTACCCTGAACTACTATCCTGGCCTTAACTAGTACCCTAGCTTTAACTAGTAGCCTGAACTAGTACCCTTGCGTTAAGTAGTACCCTTGCCCGAACTAATACCCTTATTAAGTACCGCACGGCGCGGTAGAATAGGGTACGGTAGCATGCGGTGGAACAGAGAAAATAGAATAGACCAGCAATGGTCAGGGTAGGTTAGTTTAGTGTAGGGTATGGTAGATAGCATAGGATGGAATAGAGAAAATAGAAAACGAGAATAGAATACAACAGAATAGAAAAGAACAGGCTAGATTAGGATAGGGTAGGTCGGGGTAGGGTTCTGTAGGATAGAATAGTGTAGAATGGAGTCGAATGGTGTGGAATGGAGTCGAACAGAGATGAATAGGGTAGAAAAGGGTTGACTAGAGCGGAATAGCTCCAAACAGGACCAAATAGGGCCGAACCGAGCCGAATCAAGGCAAATCGAGCCGAATCGAGTCGGATCGACCACGTTCGAGCTGAATGGAGCCGAATGGAGCCGAAATGAGCCAAAGAGAGACAAACAAAATGAACCGAGCAAAATCACACCTAATCGCATCGAATCTCGTTTAATTCCATCAAATCCCACCAAAAGCCATCGAAACTCATGGAATCTCACCGAATCCCATCTAATTGTGTCAAATCGGGTCGAATGGTGTCGAATTGAATGGAACCGAATTAAATTGAATAGATTAGAGTAGTGTAGGTTAGGCTGGGATTCAGTAGGTTAGGGCACAGAAGAATAGAATAGAGTAGAACAGAAGAGAATACAAAGAGTAGAATGGAGTAGAGTTGAGTAGAGTAGAATAGTCAGAGTTGAGTAGTGCAGAATAGAGATGAATAGATCCAATTCAAGTCAATTGAGTCGAATGGAGAGGTAACGAGTCAAATCACGATGAATCAAATCGAATTGAATAGATTACAGCAAAATAGAGTAGGGTAGAGTAGAATACTTTAAAATGGAGTAGAACGGTGAGCAATGGAATCGAATGGAGTAGAATAGAGTAGAAAAGAGCCGTAGAGGGCCCAAGAGGGCTGAGTCGAGCTGAAGTGAGGCAAATCGAGACTAATGGAGCCGAATCGAGCCTAATCAAGCCGAATCGACACTATTCGAGCCAAATGGAGCCGAATGGACACGAATCGAACCAATTCAACCTGACTCTTGTCAAAATTCGTCGAATCGAATTGAATAGATTAGAGTAGGGGAGGTTCGGGTAGGGTAGGGTAGGGTAGACTAGAGTAGAGTAGAATAGAATACAACAGAACAATACAGAATGAATACAGAAAAGAGTAGGCTAGAGTAGAGTAGCGGGGAATAGAGTAGAGTAGAATAGATTCAAACAGAGACAAATAAGGCCAAATCGAGCCGAATCGCGTCGAAATGGGTTGAATCAAATCCAATCAAGTGGATTAGAATACATTAGAGTTGGGTAGCGTAGGGTAGGGTAGAATAGAGTAGAACAGAATAGAAATAATACAATAGAATAGGGGAGTAGACTAGAGTACAACAGACTAGAATAGAGTCGAATAGAGCTGAATAGAACCAAAAGGAGACAAAATGAGAGGAATCGCATCGAATCGATTTGAGTAAATTAGAGTGGTGTAGGTTAGGGTAGAGCAGAATAGAGTAGAATAGCATAGAATGGTGTGGAATGAATAGAATGGAGTAGAATGGAGTTAAATAGAGACGAATAGAGCAGAAAAGAGTCGAATAGAGCAGAACAGGGCCGAATAAGGCCGAATCGAGCTGCGTCAAGCTTAATCGCGTCGAATCGCGTTAAATGCGTCAAATCCAATTGAAACGTATAGATTAGACACGGGAAGGGGAGGGTAGAATAGAACAGAATAGAGTAGAATAGAAGAGATTAGAACAAAATAGGGCTAGAATAGAATAGAGTGGAAAAGAGTAGAGTCGAATAGAGCCGAATAGGCCGAGTAGAGACGAATAGAGACGAACGGAGCTGAATACAGCCAAAAAGAGCCTTAGTGCCGAATCGCACCTAATCGAGCTGAATCAAGCAGATTCGCACCGACTGTCCCCGAATAGCGTCGGATCGCATCGAATCGAGTTGAGTCACATCGTTTTGCATCAAACAAGGTCAAACTGCTTCCTATTGGGTCGAATCCCATCGTATCAGGTTGAATAACCACGAATTGTGTCAAATCTCATAGAATCCTACTGAATCACGGTGAATAGCATGGAATCGCATCAAATCTCTTTGAATCCCTTCGAATGCCTTCAGATCTGTTCGAATCCAGTCGAAAGCTGCCCAATCACGTCGAATTGAATTGAATTGAATCAAGTAGATTAAAGTAGGGTAGGTTTGGGTGGGGTGCAGCAGGGTTGGGTAGGGTAGAATAGAATAGAGTACGACAGAATAGGAGAGAACAGAACAGAATAGAAAGAATACAACAGAATACAATAGAGTAGAATAGAGTCAAAGAGTGCACAACATAGCCGAATTGAGCCAAATGGAGACAAAACGAGGCGAATCGCATCGAATCGCTTTGAATCAGGTCAAATCAAATCGAACCGATTAGAATAGATTAGGGTAGGGAAGGGCAGAATAAAATAGAGGAGAATAGTATAGAACGGAATAGAATGAAGTTGAATGGAGTCCAACAGAGATGGATAGAGACGAAGAGAGCAGAAAAGAGTCGAATAGGGCAGAATAGGGCCGAAATGGCTGAATAGGGCCAAACAAGGCCTAATCGTGCAGAATCCAGCAGAATCAACGCAATTCGAGCCAAGTCGAGCCGAATGGAGCGAAATGGAGCCAAATAGAGCCGATTCGAACCGAATCAAGCTGATTCAAGCCTAATCGCGTGGAAATGCATTGAATCGAATCGGATCAAATAGATTAGAGAAGGGGACGAGAGGGGCGGGGAGGGTAGAATCGAACAGAACAGAACAGTAGAGAATAGAAAGAACAGAATATAGTTCAGTAGGGTAGAGCAGAGAAGAGTCGAGTAGAGTAGAACTGAGTCGAATGGAGTCAAATAGTGCAGGATATAGCTGAAAAGAACCAATTCTAGCCGAATTGAGCCAAATGGAAACAAAACGAGATGGATCGCTTCGAATTGCTTCGAATTGCGTCCAATCGAATCGATTAGAGTAGGGTAGGGTAGAACAGAATAGAGTAGAATGGTGTAGAATGGAGTAGAATGGAGTCCAATGGAGTTGAATAGAGACAGATAGAGTAGAAAAGAGTCGAATTGAGTCGAATAGGGCCGAATAAGCTGAAGCGAGCCAAGTCGAGTTGAAACGAACAGAATCGAGCTGAATCGAAGCGATTCTAGCCAAATCGAGCTGAATCGAGCTGATGTGGCTGCATCGAGCCGATTCACGCAAAATCGCGTCCAACCGCATCAAAATGCTTTGAATCGAATCAAATGGAATAGAATAGGTTAGGGTAGGGTAGTTTCTGATAGGGTAAGCTAGGGTAGAAGAAAGTAGACTACAGTAGAGTAGACAAGAGAAGGCTAGAGTAGTAGCCTAGACTAGTAAGCTGGACTAGTCAGCTAGAACTGGTGGCATAGATCAGTAGCCTAGACAACTAGCCTTGAATAGTACCATTGCCTTGACAAGTACCCTAAGTCATCCGAACTAGTACCCTTGCCTTAACCAGTAGTCTTTAACTAGTCCCTTTGCCTCCAACAGTAGTCTTAACTAGTACCTCGCCTTAACTCGTATGCTTAACTAGTGCCCTTAACTAGTAGCCTTGCCTTAACTAGTAGCCTTAACTAGCATCCTGGCATAAACTAGTAGCCTAAACTACTGACCTTGCCTTAATCAGTACCCCCAACAAGTACCCATGCCTTAACTAGTACCCTGAACTACTATCCTGGCCTTAACTAGTACCCTAACTAGTACCCTAGCTTTAACTAGTAGCCTGAACTAGTACCCTTGCGTTAAGTAGTACCCTTGCCCGAACTAATACCCTTATTAAGTACCGCACGGCGCGGTAGAATAGGGTACGGTAGCATGCGGTGGAACAGAGAAAATAGAATAGACCAGCAATGGTCAGGGTAGGTTAGTTTAGTGTAGGGTATGGTAGATAGCATAGGATGGAATAGAGAAAATAGAAAACGAGAATAGAATACAACAGAATAGAAAAGAACAGGCTAGATTAGGATAGGGTAGGTCGGGGTAGGGTTCTGTAGGATAGAATAGTGTAGAATGGAGTCGAATGGTGTGGAATGGAGTCGAACAGAGATGAATAGGGTAGAAAAGGGTTGACTAGAGCGGAATAGCTCCAAACAGGACCAAATAGGGCCGAACCGAGCCGAATCAAGGCAAATCGAGCCGAATCGAGTCGGATCGACCACGTTCGAGCTGAATGGAGCCGAATGGAGCCGAAATGAGCCAAAGAGAGACAAACAAAATGAACCGAGCAAAATCACACCTAATCGCATCGAATCTCGTTTAATTCCATCAAATCCCACCAAAAGCCATCGAAACTCATGGAATCTCACCGAATCCCATCTAATTGTGTCAAATCGGGTCGAATGGTGTCGAATTGAATGGAACCGAATTAAATTGAATAGATTAGAGTAGTGTAGGTTAGGCTGGGATTCAGTAGGTTAGGGCACAGAAGAATAGAATAGAGTAGAACAGAAGAGAATACAAAGAGTAGAATGGAGTAGAGTTGAGTAGAGTAGAATAGTCAGAGTTGAGTAGTGCAGAATAGAGATGAATAGATCCAATTCAAGTCAATTGAGTCGAATGGAGAGGTAACGAGTCAAATCACGATGAATCAAATCGAATTGAATAGATTACAGCAAAATAGAGTAGGGTAGAGTAGAATACTTTAAAATGGAGTAGAACGGTGAGCAATGGAATCGAATGGAGTAGAATAGAGTAGAAAAGAGCCGTAGAGGGCCCAAGAGGGCTGAGTCGAGCTGAAGTGAGGCAAATCGAGACTAATGGAGCCGAATCGAGCCTAATCAAGCCGAATCGACACTATTCGAGCCAAATGGAGCCGAATGGACACGAATCGAACCAATTCAACCTGACTCTTGTCAAAATTCGTCGAATCGAATTGAATAGATTAGAGTAGGGGAGGTTCGGGTAGGGTAGGGTAGGGTAGACTAGAGTAGAGTAGAATAGAATACAACAGAACAATACAGAATGAATACAGAAAAGAGTAGGCTAGAGTAGAGTAGCGGGGAATAGAGTAGAGTAGAATAGATTCAAACAGAGACAAATAAGGCCAAATCGAGCCGAATCGCGTCGAAATGGGTTGAATCAAATCCAATCAAGTGGATTAGAATACATTAGAGTTGGGTAGCGTAGGGTAGGGTAGAATAGAGTAGAACAGAATAGAAATAATACAATAGAATAGGGGAGTAGACTAGAGTACAACAGACTAGAATAGAGTCGAATAGAGCTGAATAGAACCAAAAGGAGACAAAATGAGAGGAATCGCATCGAATCGATTTGAGTAAATTAGAGTGGTGTAGGTTAGGGTAGAGCAGAATAGAGTAGAATAGCATAGAATGGTGTGGAATGAATAGAATGGAGTAGAATGGAGTTAAATAGAGACGAATAGAGCAGAAAAGAGTCGAATAGAGCAGAACAGGGCCGAATAAGGCCGAATCGAGCTGTGTCAAGCTTAATCGCGTCGAATCGCGTTAAATGCGTCAAATCCAATTGAAACGTATAGATTAGACACGGGAAGGGGAGGGTAGAATAGAACAGAATAGAGTAGAATAGAAGAGATTAGAACAAAACAGGGCTAGAATAGAATAGAGTGGAAAAGAGTAGAGTCGAATAGAGCCGAATAGGCCGAGTAGAGACGAATAGAGACGAACGGAGCTGAATACAGCCAAAAAGAGCCTTAGTGCCGAATCGCACCTAATCGAGCTGAATCAAGCAGATTCGCACCGACTGTCCCCGAATAGCGTCGGATCGCATCGAATCGAGTTGAGTCACATCGTTTTGCATCAAACAAGGTCAAACTGCTTCCTATTGGGTCGAATCCCATCGTATCAGGTCGAATAACCTCGAATTGTGTCAAATCTCATAGAATCCGACTGAATCACGGTGAATAGCATGGAATCGCATCAAATCTCTTTGAATCCCTTCGAATGCCTTCAGATCTGTTCGAATCCAGTCGAAAGCTGCCCAATCACGTCGAATTGAATTGAATTGAATCAAGTAGATTAAAGTAGGGTAGGTTTGGGTGGGGTGCAGCAGGGTTGGGTAGGGTAGAATAGAATAGAGTACGACAGAATAGGAGAGAACAGAACAGAATAGAAAGAATACAACAGAATACAATAGAGTAGAATAGAGTCAAAGAGTGCACAACATAGCCGAATTGAGCCAAATGGAGACAAAACGAGGCGAATCGCATCGAATCGCTTTGAATCAGGTCAAATCAAATCGAACCGATTAGAATAGATTAGGGTAGGGAAGGGCAGAATAAAATAGAGGAGAATAGTATAGAACGGAATAGAATGAAGTTGAATGGAGTCCAACAGAGATGGATAGAGACGAAGAGAGCAGAAAAGAGTCGAATAGGGCAGAATAGGGCCGAAATGGCTGAATAGGGCCAAACAAGGCCTAATCGTGCAGAATCCAGCAGAATCAACGCAATTCGAGCCAAGTCGAGCCGAATGGAGCGAAATGGAGCCAAATAGAGCCGATTCGAACCGAATCAAGCTGATTCAAGCCTAATCGCGTGGAAATGCATTGAATCGAATCGGATCAAATAGATTAGAGAAGGGGACGAGAGGGGCGGGGAGGGTAGAATCGAACAGAACAGAACAGTAGAGAATAGAAAGAATAGAATATAGTTCAGTAGGGTAGAGCAGAGAAGAGTCGAGTAGAGTAGAACTGAGTCGAATGGAGTCAAATAGTGCAGGATATAGCTGAAAAGAACCAATTCTAGCCGAATTGAGCCAAATGGAAACAAAACGAGATGAATCGCTTCGAATTGCTTCGAATTGCGTCCAATCGAATCGATTAGAGTAGGGTAGGGTAGAACAGAATAGAGTAGAATGGTGTAGAATGGAGTAGAATGGAGTCCAATGGAGTTGAATAGAGACAGATAGAGTAGAAAAGAGTCGAATTGAGTCGAATAGGGCCGAATAAGCTGAAGCGAGCCAAGTCGAGTTGAAACGAACAGAATCGAGCTGAATCAAAGCGATTCTAGCCAAATCGAGCTGAATCGAGCTGATGTGGCTGCATCGAGCCGATTCACGCAAAATCGCGTCCAACCTCATCAAAATGCTTTGAATCGAATCAAATGGAATAGAATAGGTTAGGGTAGGGTAGTTTCTGATAGGGTAAGCTAGGGTAGAAGAAAGTAGACTACAGTAGAGTAGACAAGAGAAGGCTAGAGTAGTAGCCTAGACTAGTAAGCTGGACTAGTCAGCTAGAACTGGTGGCATAGATCAGTAGCCTAGACAACTAGCCTTGAATAGTACCATTGCCTTGACAAGTACCCTAAGTCATCCGAACTAGTACCCTTGCCTTAACCAGTAGTCTTTAACTAGTCCCTTTGCCTCCAACAGTAGTCTTAACTAGTACCTCGCCTTAACTCGTATGCTTAACTAGTGCCCTTAACTAGTAGCCTTGCCTTAACTAGTAGCCTTAACTAGCATCCTGGCATAAACTAGTAGCCTAAACTACTGACCTTGCCTTAATCAGTACCCCCAACAAGTACCCATGCCTTAACTAGTACCCTGAACTACTATCCTGGCCTTAACTAGTACCCTAACTAGTACCCTAGCTTTAACTAGTAGCCTGAACTAGTACCCTTGCGTTAAGTAGTACCCTTGCCCGAACTAATACCCTTATTAAGTACCGCACGGCGCGGTAGAATAGGGTACGGTAGCATGCGGTGGAACAGAGAAAATAGAATAGACCAGCAATGGTCAGGGTAGGTTAGTTTAGTGTAGGGTATGGTAGATAGCATAGGATGGAATAGAGAAAATAGAAAACGAGAATAGAATACAACAGAATAGAAAAGAACAGGCTAGATTAGGATAGGGTAGGTCGGGGTAGGGTTCTGTAGGATAGAATAGTGTAGAATGGAGTCGAATGGTGTGGAATGGAGTCGAACAGAGATGAATAGGGTAGAAAAGGGTTGACTAGAGCGGAATAGCTCCAAACAGGACCAAATAGGGCCGAACCGAGCCGAATCAAGGCAAATCGAGCCGAATCGAGTCGGATCGACCACGTTCGAGCTGAATGGAGCCGAATGGAGCCGAAATGAGCCAAAGAGAGACAAACAAAATGAACCGAGCAAAATCACACCTAATCGCATCGAATCTCGTTTAATTCCATCAAATCCCACCAAAAGCCATCGAAACTCATGGAATCTCACCGAATCCCATCTAATTGTGTCAAATCGGGTCGAATGGTGTCGAATTGAATGGAACCGAATTAAATTGAATAGATTAGAGTAGTGTAGGTTAGGCTGGGATTCAGTAGGTTAGGGCACAGAAGAATAGAATAGAGTAGAACAGAAGAGAATACAAAGAGTAGAATGGAGTAGAGTTGAGTAGAGTAGAATAGTCAGAGTTGAGTAGTGCAGAATAGAGATGAATAGATCCAATTCAAGTCAATTGAGTCGAATGGAGAGGTAACGAGTCAAATCACGATGAATCAAATCGAATTGAATAGATTACAGCAAAATAGAGTAGGGTAGAGTAGAATACTTTAAAATGGAGTAGAACGGTGAGCAATGGAATCGAATGGAGTAGAATAGAGTAGAAAAGAGCCGTAGAGGGCCCAAGAGGGCTGAGTCGAGCTGAAGTGAGGCAAATCGAGACTAATGGAGCCGAATCGAGCCTAATCAAGCCGAATCGACACTATTCGAGCCAAATGGAGCCGAATGGACACGAATCGAACCAATTCAACCTGACTCTTGTCAAAATTCGTCGAATCGAATTGAATAGATTAGAGTAGGGGAGGTTCGGGTAGGGTAGGGTAGGGTAGACTAGAGTAGAGTAGAATAGAATACAACAGAACAATACAGAATGAATACAGAAAAGAGTAGGCTAGAGTAGAGTAGCGGGGAATAGAGTAGAGTAGAATAGATTCAAACAGAGACAAATAAGGCCAAATCGAGCCGAATCGCGTCGAAATGGGTTGAATCAAATCCAATCAAGTGGATTAGAATACATTAGAGTTGGGTAGCGTAGGGTAGGGTAGAATAGAGTAGAACAGAATAGAAATAATACAATAGAATAGGGGAGTAGACTAGAGTACAACAGACTAGAATAGAGTCGAATAGAGCTGAATAGAGCCAAATGGAGACAAAATGAGAGGAATCGCATCGAATCGATTTGAGTAAATTAGAGTGGTGTAGGTTAGGGTAGAGCAGAATAGAGTAGAATAGCATAGAATGGTGTGGAATGAATAGAATGGAGTGGAATGGAGTTAAATAGAGACGAATAGAGCAGAAAAGAGTCGAATAGAGCAGAACAGGGCCGAATAAGGCCGAATCGAGCTGCGTCAAGCTTAATCGCGTCGAATCGCGTTAAATGCGTCAAATCCAATTGAAACGTATAGATTAGACACGGGAAGGGGAGGGTAGAATAGAACAGAATAGAGTAGAATAGAAGAGATTAGAACAAAACAGGGCTAGAATAGAATAGAGTGGAAAAGAGTAGAGTCGAATAGAGCCGAATAGGCCGAGTAGAGACGAATAGAGACGAACGGAGCTGAATACAGCCAAAAAGAGCCTTAGTGCCGAATCGCACCTAATCGAGCTGAATCAAGCAGATTCGCACCGACTGTCCCCGAATAGCGTCGGATCGCATCGAATCGAGTTGAGTCACATCGTTTTGCATCAAACAAGGTCAAACTGCTTCCTATTGGGTCGAATCCCATCGTATCAGGTCGAATAACCTCGAATTGTGTCAAATCTCATAGAATCCGACTGAATCACGGTGAATAGCATGGAATCGCATCAAATCTCTTTGAATCCCTTCGAATGCCTTCAGATCTGTTCGAATCCAGTCGAAAGCTGCCCAATCACGTCGAATTGAATTGAATTGAATCAAGTAGATTAAAGTAGGGTAGGTTTGGGTGGGGTGCAGCAGGGTTGGGTAGGGTAGAATAGAATAGAGTACGACAGAATAGGAGAGAACAGAACAGAATAGAAAGAATACAACAGAATACAATAGAGTAGAATAGAGTCAAAGAGTGCACAACATAGCCGAATTGAGCCAAATGGAGACAAAACGAGGCGAATCGCATCGAATCGCTTTGAATCAGGTCAAATCAAATCGAACCGATTAGAATAGATTAGGGTAGGGAAGGGCAGAATAAAATAGAGGAGAATAGTATAGAACGGAATAGAATGAAGTTGAATGGAGTCCAACAGAGATGGATAGAGACGAAGAGAGCAGAAAAGAGTCGAATAGGGCAGAATAGGGCCGAAATGGCTGAATAGGGCCAAACAAGGCCTAATCGTGCAGAATCCAGCAGAATCAACGCAATTCGAGCCAAGTCGAGCCGAATGGAGCGAAATGGAGCCAAATAGAGCCGATTCGAACCGAATCAAGCTGATTCAAGCCTAATCGCGTGGAAATGCATTGAATCGAATCGGATCAAATAGATTAGAGAAGGGGACGAGAGGGGCGGGGAGGGTAGAATCGAACAGAACAGAACAGTAGAGAATAGAAAGAACAGAATATAGTTCAGTAGGGTAGAGCAGAGAAGAGTCGAGTAGAGTAGAACTGAGTCGAATGGAGTCAAATAGTGCAGGATATAGCTGAAAAGAACCAATTCTAGCCGAATTGAGCCAAATGGAAACAAAACGAGATGAATCGCTTCGAATTGCTTCGAATTGCGTCCAATCGAATCGATTAGAGTAGGGTAGGGTAGAACAGAATAGAGTAGAATGGTGTAGAATGGAGTAGAATGGAGTCCAATGGAGTTGAATAGAGACAGATAGAGTAGAAAAGAGTCGAATTGAGTCGAATAGGGCCGAATAAGCTGAAGCGAGCCAAGTCGAGTTGAAACGAACAGAATCGAGCTGAATCGAAGCGATTCTAGCCAAATCGAGCTGAATCGAGCTGATGTGGCTGCATCGAGCCGATTCACGCAAAATCGCGTCCAACCGCATCAAAATGCTTTGAATCGAATCAAATGGAATAGAATAGGTTAGGGTAGGGTAGTTTCTGATAGGGTAAGCTAGGGTAGAAGAAAGTAGACTACAGTAGAGTAGACAAGGGAAGGCTAGAGTAGTAGCCTAGACTAGTAAGCTGGACTAGTCAGCTAGAACTGGTGGCATAGATCAGTAGCCTAGACAACTAGCCTTGAATAGTACCATTGCCTTGACAAGTACCCTAAGTCATCCGAACTAGTACCCTTGCCTTAACCAGTAGTCTTTAACTAGTCCCTTTGCCTCCAACAGTAGTCTTAACTAGTACCTCGCCTTAACTCGTATGCTTAACTAGTGCCCTTAACTAGTAGCCTTGCCTTAACTAGTAGCCTTAACTAGCATCCTGGCATAAACTAGTAGCCTAAACTACTGACCTTGCCTTAATCAGTACCCCCAACAAGTACCCATGCCTTAACTAGTACCCTGAACTACTATCCTGGCCTTAACTAGTACCCTAACTAGTACCCTAGCTTTAACTAGTAGCCTGAACTAGTACCCTTGCGTTAAGTAGTACCCTTGCCCGAACTAATACCCTTATTAAGTACCGCACGGCGCGGTAGAATAGGGTACGGTAGCATGCGGTGGAACAGAGAAAATAGAATAGACCAGCAATGGTCAGGGTAGGTTAGTTTAGTGTAGGGTATGGTAGATAGCATAGGATGGAATAGAGAAAATAGAAAACGAGAATAGAATACAACAGAATAGAAAAGAACAGGCTAGATTAGGATAGGGTAGGTCGGGGTAGGGTTCTGTAGGATAGAATAGTGTAGAATGGAGTCGAATGGTGTGGAATGGAGTCGAACAGAGATGAATAGGGTAGAAAAGGGTTGACTAGAGCGGAATAGCTCCAAACAGGACCAAATAGGGCCGAACCGAGCCGAATCAAGGCAAATCGAGCCGAATCGAGTCGGATCGACCACGTTCGAGCTGAATGGAGCCGAATGGAGCCGAAATGAGCCAAAGAGAGACAAACAAAATGAACCGAGCAAAATCACACCTAATCGCATCGAATCTCGTTTAATTCCATCAAATCCCACCAAAAGCCATCGAAACTCATGGAATCTCACCGAATCCCATCTAATTGTGTCAAATCGGGTCGAATGGTGTCGAATTGAATGGAACCGAATTAAATTGAATAGATTAGAGTAGTGTAGGTTAGGCTGGGATTCAGTAGGTTAGGGCACAGAAGAATAGAATAGAGTAGAACAGAAGAGAATACAAAGAGTAGAATGGAGTAGAGTTGAGTAGAGTAGAATAGTCAGAGTTGAGTAGTGCAGAATAGAGATGAATAGATCCAATTCAAGTCAATTGAGTCGAATGGAGAGGTAACGAGTCAAATCACGATGAATCAAATCGAATTGAATAGATTACAGCAAAATAGAGTAGGGTAGAGTAGAATACTTTAAAATGGAGTAGAACGGTGAGCAATGGAATCGAATGGAGTAGAATAGAGTAGAAAAGAGCCGTAGAGGGCCCAAGAGGGCTGAGTCGAGCTGAAGTGAGGCAAATCGAGACTAATGGAGCCGAATCGAGCCTAATCAAGCCGAATCGACACTATTCGAGCCAAATGGAGCCGAATGGACACGAATCGAACCAATTCAACCTGACTCTTGTCAAAATTCGTCGAATCGAATTGAATAGATTAGAGTAGGGGAGGTTCGGGTAGGGTAGGGTAGGGTAGACTAGAGTAGAGTAGAATAGAATACAACAGAACAATACAGAATGAATACAGAAAAGAGTAGGCTAGAGTAGAGTAGCGGGGAATAGAGTAGAGTAGAATAGATTCAAACAGAGACAAATAAGGCCAAATCGAGCCGAATCGCGTCGAAATGGGTTGAATCAAATCCAATCAAGTGGATTAGAATACATTAGAGTTGGGTAGCGTAGGGTAGGGTAGAATAGAGTAGAACAGAATAGAAATAATACAATAGAATAGGGGAGTAGACTAGAGTACAACAGACTAGAATAGAGTCGAATAGAGCTGAATAGAGCCAAATGGAGACAAAATGAGAGGAATCGCATCGAATCGATTTGAGTAAATTAGAGTGGTGTAGGTTAGGGTAGAGCAGAATAGAGTAGAATAG